>NW_024354550.1:6177512-6369895 GCF_902729225.1 Pteropus medius
GTTCAAGAGAATTCCATGGTCTAACACACAAAAAAAAGGATTCTCAACTGGGAGATTTAATTATTCTATGTGAATTTGGTAATAATGTTTTGAAGTAGAATTGCCAGTCATCTAGGAGGTCAGAAACAATTGTTTGAAACACATTCCTCCAAATCAAGTGAAATAAATTTTCACCAATCCCCATATGATGACATAATATATATTTAAACCAGTGTTGCATAAATAATATATTCAATTGGCAGGCTGTGAATACATTCACAAAGTTATTGATGACCTTTCAGCATGATTTTCTGACTTTGTTTTGCTCTACCACTTCTGAGTTATAAGCTCATCAATAACTCATTGAAAAAAAATGATATATAGAGTCAGTAAACAAATGATATATATCTTGTCAGTCCAGTCGGTAAGGAGCAACATCTCTATATACTACTTTTGACATAAATTTGCAGGCCATGTTAAGAACTATTTTTGTATAGCTATTATTTCAGTGACACATACACTGGACAGAGATTTATAAATATTTTAAGGTATAATAATTTGAGAATGACAAAATGAGCATAAAACATATTAAGTATATTTTCTGACACAATGGAATTTAATTTTCGATTATCAATTTTAATTAGTAAGTGACATTAATCCAAAACATTGTATATAGACAATATCTAAACAAGTGGAAGAAATGCAAAATCAATTTTTTTCTTTAGCCAAATAGTTTTGATTCATGTATACATAGCTCATGTACATTATATTTGTAATATTCAGTGATTTTATTATAAAAATTTAAAGAGTACATTTTAAATTTTGTTTTTGACATCTTATAGTGCTAGAAAATAAAAAAAAACAACACTTAGAAAATGACGAGAGTATTGTAAAAGAACATGGAAGCCAGATTAAAGGAATTTTCAATAGCCAAGTCTGGGGGAATTTGAGCAGGATAAATACTAAAAGTAAATATTTACTGTAATGAATTATAACCTTTAGGAAAATATAAATATCCTTGAATCCAGTTGAAGTAGATAGCTAAATTGATAGATAAATAAAAGAATAAAGAACTGTACTTCCTTACAGTAGAATTCTGATTAGCACATATAGAAAAAATGATGTAAATGGAAAATCACTGTTTGACAAACACACATTATCAATATTGATGTTTCAAATTCAAGATTAGAATTATCGATAGATGCTAAAATTAGTGGGTAAAGGCAAAATAAGAAACAAATACATAGTCTCAAAGCAATTCTTCACATAACACATCATTACAGTGGAAAAAATAACAGTAGAAAAACCTGTTAGATACCACCTTACCAAGTGGTCAAGGTTAATACACAGTAATGGAACAAATTAATATTAAGAACCACTGATATATGAAGCAGTGAGAAAGAGTAAACATCACTTTTTGATATATTATTGCCAAAAAATTTATAGCATAATTTTCATCATGAGGAAAATTCAGACAAATGAAAATTGGGAGACATTCAACAAAATGTATTTTTACAACTCTTCAAATGTAAAAATGTCATAAAGATAAGACTGAATTAATGTCACAAATTGGAGGAGACTAAGGTGACGACAACTAAATACAGTATGTGACCTACATAAGATCTGGGACCATCAACAAGACATTTTTGGAACAATTGGAGAAATCTGAATAAGGTCTATAGATTAGTTAACAGTATTGTAGCAATATTAATTTCCTGGTTTTGATAACTGTCCTGTGGTTATATCAAATGTTAACATTTGGGAAAATTGAGTGAAGGGTACACAGGAATTCTTTGTACTCGTTCTGTAACTTTTGGTTGTTTAAATTCAATTTGGAAATGAAGTAATAAAAGGGACTTGATATATTTTTTGCAAATAAGTTTTTTAAGAAAATTAATACAAAATTCCAAGGGATGGTCATAAGTGAGGATCTTGATAGGAATTTAGAAAAAGAGCAATCATGTTCAGCTAAGGAACGCCAGGCCTTGCCTATTCCCTAGCCTCTGAAGCCTTCCTCTTAACCCAGCTGAAGCCATTTAATCCTTATCTCCAAGTTCCCCCTGGCCACATCTTTAGAACCAAACTTTATTTTTGACAGAAGATGGTACAGGATTCTAAATCAGCACAACCAGTTTTAGCAACACATCAATTGTACTGCTAGTCCAGCCCTGACCCTGCACCCTTGCCCTGGTAAGAAGGCTTCTGCCTTATTCCATTAAATGCCAGGTAACCATTTCAGTTCTTCAGTCTTTTTGGTACTATGGTCCTACTTTCCTCTTGCACTTAACCTATTTCTTAATTATAGATTTCCCAGATGTCAAATATTTGCCAGCATATTTGGACAAAATTGCTTCCTCTTATATGCCATTATCTCTATTGCTTCATATTAATCTTCAGCACAAATCAGTTCCTTGCATACATTCGATGTTATCCCTTGTCAATCTTTCAAAATTTATGAATGCTTGCCATCATGAACTTCCTGTAGCTGCACTTATTTCCCCAGGTCATGCCTTTTATCAGAACAAATCATCTTACTATGGCTACATGGTGGCCCAGTCAAGTTTTAGTGCTTGACCCATAGCCTTCACATAGGTGCCACAGCTCTTCCTACATGCAAAAAGCGCCCTTAACAATCTGGATGTGCGATTCCCACAAGATGACAAAACTCATCATGAACTAACTGCTCAGGTAGGCAGTGGAGGAGGAATTTTGTGACTATAACTTTTAACATTATTTTTGATAACCACATTATGAAACAAATTCTGCTGTTAGTGAAACAGGAACTAGAATTAGATAACTCCACAAAGAGAGACGAGCAGGCAACAGTTCTTCCCTTTGTCCTCAAATAAAGATCTATACTTATTCCATATAGAAATTGTATTCAGTGTTAAATTTAACATTCTCTGCTTGGACTAATTGCTTATAAACAACTTGAACCTAACACACAGTAATTTGTTCTTCTGAATTATAGACCTTATAATTCACATAAACCCAGCTGACTGCCCATTCCTTGTATCTCAGCATGACTTTATTGTTCTCTAATACACAAAGCTTATGTAGCAACTCTCATTAAGGATATTAAGGGTAGCATGTTGCTCAAAGATACTTAACTACAATTTAAAAACTCAATTATTTGTGCTAAGGATATTTTTGAAATTATAAAATTAACATTTTTCTCATCATACATGTCTTATGAATGGCAAGAGCTTTATGTTTGGTTGTATTTGTTGTTCTTTTTTTTTAATTTCTATACACTGATATTGGTTTTAATTGACTTGGGAAAAAAGGTCAATAATCTGTGAGGAGCTTTAACCTATGCTGCTGCACTGTTCAATATAGTAGCCATCAGCCATGTGCAGCTATTTAACTTAAAACTTAAACTAATTAAAATAAAATTAAATTATAAGTTAAATTCCTTGGGAGTACTAGTTAAATTTCAAGTACTCAGTAGATACATATGGCTAGTGGCTACCATATCGTCTGTCTGTTTTCATGACTGGGAAAGTTCTATTGGACATCACTGTAAATCTAGAGTAGAAACAAGTGCAAGGATTTTTTGACGGTGATATATATGAAGTATTTGAATGATGTCACAAAAAAAATGGTTAATTCTCAAAAGTAGCATCTTGGTAAGAAGCAGAAGAGGCTATAGAACGCTAAAGGCTCATTTTTTTCCCCCTAATAGAATATTCATGCCCTTATAAATTGAATTATGCTAAATTTCTATATAATATCATATACTTCTATGAAATAATTCTCTCTACAGTGAAATGAGTCAATGTACATTTTTGCTAGAACATTTAAACGTCTAATCACAATTTTTTTCCTGATTCACCCATAGTAGCTTGAAAGTATTAGGTGCCTGTTCTACAAAATTACGATATAACATGTAACGCCCCATTCAGAAAAATATATCTGGATTCTGCTCCACACAAATGTGTGTGGGTCAATTTTAAAGTCTTTTCAAGTGTCAAATTCAATATGGCATTGAATTAAATCAGATCTAAAAATAATAGCTATAATAATAATAATAATAATAATCTATTCTGATGGTTTTAATCTGCAGAAAGAAAATTTATTTCACACACGTAATTTAAAATGTTAAACACATTGAAGATGAAAAGTAAAGCAATTAAAATAAATGTAAAGCTAAAAAAAATTAAATATATGTATAGTCATGCCATGGTTTTACTGGAGAAAAATAATTTTTGATTCTTTCATATCATTTCTCACCTAATTTTAGTTTTGTAAAACAAATATGCCAGGCAATTTCTTGGGCTGAGAATCACATAGATGAATAACACACAAAAAAGTGTCTTTTGAGAAGCTCATGGTCTACTGAGAGAGGCAGACAAAAGTAAGATGTTTAGTATATTTTTGTCTATTAAGTGACGCTGGTATATCATGAAAGTTTGGCTAACTAGATAGTCTAATAGTTTGCATATTTTGACTAGCAGCAATATTCAAGTTATGCTAAGAACTGATGACTCATACCTAATATGTCATGTCTCAGTTGCAGATATGCAATTGTTATAGGGGAGAATGATGATAGCATTTTTATGGTAAATTGGCCTGTCCATATGCTCCAGCTTCCAAAATTTCCATTTTTATATCTTTCTCATTGAAACAGTCACTTTTTATAATATTTTAAAAGATAATTTAAAAAAAAATATTATGACAATCACTTATCTTTGAATTTTCAATTATATCATGTATCTCACAGATAGTTCATTTAGTTGCTCACAGAGGTGGAGCAGCCCCTCTGAAAACCCCTCAAGCAGAAATGATATCTCCCTTTTTGACATTATAGTATAACTTGAATAGATCATAGTTGTGTTATTCTGTATACCATTTATTTGTTTAGGTATTTATTTCCCACATTAGATAGTAATATCTTATGGTAAGAAATTATGTATCTATAGTTTTGTCCCTCAAATTTGTCAGTCCTATGTCTTTGTTGAATGAATAAATAAATGAATAAATGAACTGGAACAAATAACTTATTATTAGTAAATTTTTTTTTTAATCCAACTCCTAAAGGAAACCTTCACTGCATCACCTGACTAGGTTAGATTCCCCTATCTTTCTTCTTTGTTGTACTTCTCATGATTACAGTTAACACTTCATAATTTTAGGAATTTATTAATATTTGTTTCCTACTTTAAAAATAGGTCCTTGAGAGCACAGACCTCATTTATTGGAAGAAATAGTAGAACAGTTAACTGAAGTTGTTATGTGGAAAAGTGGGAGAAAAATAATAAAGAAACAGCAAAAATACCACAACTGGGATTTTATGTTGGAGACTCACCTAGTCAGAGTGATACTTACAGCCTTAAAAATATATGACTGAGCACAAGGAATGAAAAGAGAGGATCAAAGGACAAGTGCAGGAAGCTTAGGCAACAGCCACATTTGAGAAATGGGAAAAGGAATAAAAAAAAAAAAATGAAGAAAAGAATTAGAAGCAGCGGCTAGAGAGGTAGAAGTATCAGAAAATAGTCATGGAAAGCAAGGAAAAAATAGTTCAAGAAATGAAGGTTTAATGACACCATATGCCTTGGACAGATTGAGTAGCACTGAAAAAGGTCATTAAGTTTAAAGATTGTTAGTGACATTTGAGAGATTAATTTTAATAGAGAAGTGAGAGTTTAACCACATAGAGTGAGATTTATAAAGGGATAGATTGTCCAAACAGCAATTTTGGAGTACAGACTAAAGAATTTGGCAGTAAATTTGAATAAAACCTTACAAAACTTAATTATTTAGAAAGAAAATAGATCAAAGTTTCTAAAAGTCAAGTCAGTGGACTGAATCCTTCAATCTTGCTGTGGGCAGGGGGGTGGAGTATAAGTAATGATGTTTACAGTATCTCTAAAGTCATAGTGATTTTATTTCTCTTACTTTGTGATCTTTCTAGAGACACAAGGAACTTTACCACTTTGTGAGTTATTTCCACATTAATATAATAACATATTATGTATGTTCCAGGAGTAAATAAAATTTCTAATTTTCTGTAAACTTATTGAACTATAAAAAAATAAAATGTATAATGCAATGGAAAATAAAAGTTTGAAATTTATTAGTAAGTACACTCTTATTTTCCCCTGACCAAAGATTATATAAAAATTAAATAAATTACCTTAGAAATGCTTACAAGATAAAAATTACTACTTACTTAATTTGAAATCTGTACTTTTTAAAAGTACATATATGCCCAATTTTTAAAGTTAAAACAAAATAATATTATGTATTTTCAAAAGACATTTTTTATTTATTCACATATTTATTGTAAGCTTATTTTGTGCAATGCATTGTTCTAGGTGCTTGGAATATATTAGTAAACAAAAACAGAGATCTCTGCTCTAATAACTTACCTTACAAAGAAAGAGAACCAGATAATAAACATCAAATAAGCAATTATATATTGTTCAGATATAAACATGATATATATAATTTTATATATTGGTATACTATGAATAAAGATGGAAACTGTGTCTAAAAGAGTCGAACAGAGTATGGAAGATGGGGAGTAATGAGGATAGGAAGGCAGAGTGTTATCTTAAATGGAGTGGTCAGGGTAGGTCTCATGGAAGGTGAACTTGAGCCAACAAGTTAAAAGAGAAAGACTGCAAGGAAAGTAAACCAAGAAGATACCTGGGAAGAGCATTCTGGGTAAAAGAAACAAAGGCCTTGTGATTTTTGAGAAAGCGCAAGAAGACCAGTAGAGTAGAAGCTAAGAGCAAGGAGAGACTAGGAAGAGGAGACAGAAGGTCACAGAGGTAAAGGGGAGTGGGAGAGGATAATCTAGGTCTTTGAAAGTCATTATAAGGACTTTAACTTTTATCACAAAGATAATCGAGTTTTCTCTCTTTCACTGTCTCCTATCAAGGCCCTGAAAGTTGAGTTGGGGATACATTAGGTTTGAATTTAGTGGATATATTTATGCATGCTCCAGCCACTTCTGCACATAAAAATGGTATTTGGAAACATTCCTACCTCCACTGTGGTGACTCAGATGACCCATTACGTTTTGAAAGAACAGGCTGTATCATAATAAGAAAGTTTCCTATGGCATGAGGAGGTGAGATGCAATTTGAAATAAATGCAGCTAGAAGCTAATCTATGGAAGTTAGTCTTTCACTTCACCTCTGAAAGAAATGTATTAGAAGTTTCCTTAAACTTGAAAACAGTCTTAGATTTCTGTATATGCAATTGTATATGCATTTGCCAATATATAGTTGTGAAAGTGAAATTCAAAAAATTTCAACTAACAATAATAAAAAAAAATTCAACCATACAAGAGAAAAAAACTACAATATTTTTTTAGTCACTGTATAGAATGTGATAGTACAAAATTGTTGTCAATGAAGAGATAAAAGAATATGCAGCCCAAAATATAAGAACAGGTCTCTCTCAGTGCCTTTATTCTGTCTCTCTCTGTCTCTTGCACTGTTCCTCTCACTCTCTGCCTCTGAGTGGAGACCACACTCTGTGGAGAGTTAACCCTTTTCTAGTAAACTTTCCTGTTGAGTCTAACTTTGGCATGTGTGTTGAATTCTTTCAATACTCTGTGCCAAAGGACCCTCTTCTTCTCTCGATGCAGGGCTTGGTCTCCCCTCATCAACTCGGGGAAATTTGCCTTGTCCTGCATTATCTTTTCTGGTGACCACTAAGGGACCAAAGAACATACACTTGTCCCACCCATGTTTACCATGGCTCCTCTCATCTGAGAATGGCTGAGATTCATTTCCCTATGCTGTGTAGATCCATTGGCCTTGGACAAATGGTTGACACCCTTTCTTGGGGGCTGGTAAGAGACTTGTTTTCTGGTAGAGCAGGAGTCCACTAGTCCTGTCTGCTTTTCCTACTTTTCTTCCTCTAACTTCCCTGACTTGGCTTCACCATCTGAATTGCAGTTAAGACCTGCTGAGGGATTCTTTCCAAACTCAAATTAATAGATTGCTCAGCACCTTACCTGCCACAACAGGACAGGTAAGCCCCCATGAGAATCCTCTGTTCCTTTCTCTTAACCCCTTGCTTTCATTTTCCCTGGGGACTCCCAACCCAGGAAGCAGTAGGCTGTGAAAGCTTGCCTAGGTTTACTCCCCAACCTTGCCCCTTAGCCTTTTCCTCCATCCTTCCCCTCTCCAGCAGGAATTCTAGTGGGGAGGAGGCAGGGTCACAGTAGCAGCTCCACTGAACTCTCTTAATTCATCTCCTATCTGTTCTGTCCTTATTTCTTGATTGGCTCCTGGATGCCAGAGTAATCTCAGAGTGGGCCCAAACAGCTCAGAGCTGAGCATCTGGCCGGCCAGCCCCTGTTGCATTGGGTTCCCTGGCTTTGGTCTTCTACAGTACGGGACTTCAAGACAGTTTATCCCTCAAAAAGCTGGCTTTCTGTTGCTATCCCTGAATTTCTGTCTCTCCCTCGGAGCATCAAGTAAATCCCTATGCATGCTCAGAGCAGCAGTGGGCCCAGACCTGTACAACCATTCCCTCTCTGGCAGCAGGGGGCCCAGGACCTCCACGTGCATCCCTCTCGTGGGAGCCTGGGTGAACTCTTGTGCATGCTCATAATAGTTGTGGGCCAAAATCCCTATCGCATTCACTCCTTTTAGCAGTGATGGGCCCAGACCCGTGCTGCCAAACCACTCCCCTTTGGCTTTTCCAGGTGGTGCTGCACCACAGGGCGCATGTGCTCTGGTCTCGGCGGGTGGAGTAACATGCTTTCAGATTCAGCTAGGACTGTGTTCTCTGGTATCTTGGGGTTAAGTTCAGTGCTTTCACCCAGGGAGCTCAGGTTCGACTTCTGGTAAGGGAAGAATATTTTTCCTCCTTTCCCCCCAGCATCAAGGGCAATTCTGGGCTTGCGCCCCGCAGGGAAGGCAGGAACTGCAGCTCCACGGCCAGCTGTCAGTGAAACAGTGGCAGCAATTCCTCAGAGCTAGGACCCATAAGGGACCGTCCACCTTCCAAACTAACAATGGGAGGGAGATCAAGAAGTTTAGCCTGTAAACTATTCACTAAACTACAATACTATACTCTAATTAAATCTTTTTTGCATGAAACAGGAAAAGTAGGAAGAAGTCCCCTACATACAAGCTTCTGTGCTCCTTTACCAAGACCCAGACTTATTAGATGTAGGAGAGCCTCCCAGAGATCTCAAAATAATCAGAAATTTTCTCCTCACCTTTCACCTTCACACTCTGAGGGGAGACTGAGTTCTCTGAGGACCCCATCTATTTTACCGTTTCCCTGAGGAAACTAGATATGCACCCCCAGGGAAGTTACAAATACTAATGATGGGGAAATATGAGTACGTGCATGACCTCTGATATGTATTTGTCATTGTTATATATGTAATATGGTGGTTGAGTTAAGAATTATAATGATGGAAAGGCAAATGTACGTTTTGGTAACAGAAGGTATAGAGTATAGAGATTCATTCTGAAGGGAATAGAAAGAAAGGGATTTGTCTTAAAGCTGGTGATCTCTGAATGAGTGAGAAGAGGTAAACTGAAAGAATGAGGAAAGTGGTAGAAGGTTTGTGAAGAGAAATACTGAGAGGGAATTTTATGTGATTAAGCTAAATAAGATGGGGAATTTAAATGTCAAAAGTAAGCTAATAGAAAACTAGAGTTGTGTTTTAATGTTTCTTAGACATTGGTCTAATACTGATGTTATGGAAAAGTTTTCTGAGTAGAAAACAAGGTTCCATGCTTCATCAAAATAATTTCTGTGTTTTATGTTGCCTTAACCAGTTTTCTGAGGCTTTTAGAGAATATACTAACATTGGCCCAAAATCTGACTGCCAGACACTCCTGGCCATACATTTCACAACTCGGTCTGTGCCCAATATTCAAAAGGAAGCTCTAAAAGTTGGCACCTAGACTCCAACTTCACAGGCTGCCTAGGTACCAGTTATTTAAGGTGTCCAATAACTGGGACTGGGCAGAGAAGGAAGCAGAATACAAAAAGGGTGCAAATTTTAGCTGCCATAATACAGGGACCATCTCGAGGTGACCCTAGGCAATAAAAACCTTGCAGGCCTGAAGGGCATCGTTCCTGGTCAGCCATGATTGGCATCAAGACTGGGGCATAATCAATGCACAAACTACAAGAAGGAAGGGCATTGCAAGGGTGAGTGTCCAATCAGTCCTGGAAAGCCAGGGAGAGATGGACCTCACAAGCCCTCTCCCCTCATAGCAAGCCTCATGAGAGGGCTGTTCCCTCCAACAATGGAAGCCCAAGTGCTCGCTGGCTCCAGTCCTAGGGAAATCTACTGCAATCTTAACAGTGGAGCTACATGGCAGGAGGAAAAAACTGAATTTATAGTAGACACTAGAGCTATCTACTCTGTCCTGACCCATCCCATGGGCCTCTCTCCAATGCTAACTGCACAGTGATGAGAATAAATAGCCTAACGTGATTTACTTTTCCCATTGTGAAATTGGGACTACCAATGAAATTCTCCGCCACACATCAGGACCAGGGTCCAGTAGGAGAGTGCCTTGTCTCAAGAAACTGGGACGCAGCCCGCCCTAAAAGGGGGTAGCCTCCTTGCCCATCGCACAAAGCACATTTGTGGGGAACCTGGTGCTAAACTATTCCTAGGTAACCTGCTTCTGTCAGGGTTTCCGAGGAGCAGAGAAGCTCCCTTCCTGCAATCAGGCAAATAGAAAGGGCCCTCCCAAGTTTTGTTAAGTTCCCAACTGCTGTCAAATTACAAGGAATCAGCAGCTGGTTTATCTCAAATTAAACCAGTTTCTTATAAATCCTCACAGGTTCCTCCAGAAAATGAACCAGAAAATGCGATGTCATTCTGTGAACCCATGAAAGATTTTAAGCTCTTGTTTCTGAAACTAGATAAGTCCACTGCCCCAGGGAATCAGAGAATTTTTCTAAATAATTATTCTTTTAGCCCAATGTCTATGCCACTACTCTCTTCAGCATGAATCAATTTCCTTTCACTAGTATCTTTACCTTGAATTAATAAACTACCATGAAAAAGTAACTTCATTGTCAATTACCTCTCCTATTCATTTTGACTTTTGTCTCTTCAATCTTTTTGCTAAATTTATATCTTCTAGGCTGCGAGGAGGCTTCCAACCACTTCAACAGGCTGAAAGGACCTCACGTTCTCTGCCTCCACGGTCCTTAGAATAGACTTTCAGAGGTTTTTATTCCTGGTAGGCAGGGACAGCCCTCTCTCAGCCTTGAAGAAGTTACAGAAGGCAGCCTTTCATCCCTCAACTTCCCTTTAAGATCAAGGAAATAAAATCTTTGAGCGGGGAATAATGTAGGGAGGCAGCAAGAGAATTAAAATGTTAATCAAGCCACATTCAGAGACTGCAATGGGCTGATCAGTCCTGCAGCCAGGCCAAGAGGACACCTTCAGAACAAAGGAAGATTTTTACTGGGATTGCTAACAACCCATTCCACACACCTGTGCAGGGGAAACAGGAATCAAGAGTCATTCCCTATGGTCAAAATCATGGGAACTGCCAGTAGGCCTTTCACTCTACATATTCTTATCTTTTTATGATACATACCCTTCCACTTCCTCACTGTATGTCCATGTCAAAGGAAATGGGAACTAAAGAATGACAAATAAACTAAATTCCCTGAACACTTAGGGTTCTTCTCAGTGCCTTTACTGTTTTTCTGTCTCTTGCACTGTCTCTCTCACTCTCTGCCTCTGGGAGGAGACCACACTGTCTATAGAGCATTACCAATTTTCTAATAAACTTTCCTTTTGACTCAAAAAAAAATTATATATGTATATATATAAATATATGCATGAACAAATTTATCAAGAAGTTAATTAAAACAAGTAGTTTTTCTGACTTGGTGGTATTTGTGGTATTGTCAGATTCTTTAAAGTTTATAATTTGGTTGTGATTTCATTTATATTAACTTTTAAAGATAAGTTTACATTATTTTTTTTAAAAAAAGAGAGAGCCACATTTTGTAAACTTCAACTCCCCAAACCCCGAATCTATCCTTGCTCTAAGTAAAATCGAGAAGTGTTTCAGGAGTTTTAGTTGACGAGTAAAAATAAACAGAAAAGGCATGAGCGAGCCAGCGGAACCCATGAGAGTGCTAACATTAAGAAATGTCAGAAGCAAGAGGAAAGGGGGAGGCAGAGAAGACCTAAGAGCCACCAAAAGAGAAGAAGAAAAGCGGGAGGAGAGAGTTGTATGCTGGAATCCAAGTGAAGTAAATGCATAAAGTAGAAAATGAGCAACAGTGTCCACTAATGGATTTGGTTTCAAATGAATTAACAACTTGGATGTTTCTTTTTTTTATTTTGTAATATATCTGATAGATAAAATATATGTTTAATTTTTAAATTTTTCCCATTTTTTTTTTTTTTTTTTTTAATTTTCACTCATGTTTTCAAAATCATCTTTCGGGTTGGCATGTGTGTTTTCCTGATTTGGCTATGAGTTCCTTGAAGAAAGAGACATGGTGTCTTTATTTTGTATCCTTAGCATATTATTTGATGCCTGGAACACAATCGCTGCTCACTTAGTGTTCAGTTAGTAAGAGAATAAAGGGGCAAAACACAGTACAAATGTTAAAATTTTCCATTTCAATTGAGGATTTATCATGAAAAGATATGGTTTCCAGAAATAATATTTCATAGTTTACCAATTCAGAAGTCAGGAATACTGAAGAGTGAACCATCCAATGTATATATCAATAAATGTCTTCACAAAAACATTCCTTTGTTCCTATTTTTCTTCACTTTTGTGAGTACATTGGATTAGAAGTGGAGGAAAAGGAGGCTGGTCAGGTAGACAGCAAGTGGCCTTTAGATAATTAAAGAAACATACTCTTTCTAGAAATTTCTTTGCATCTAAATGCAGACTTTCTGTTTTCCTATTTTAAAAAGGAGGAAGGTTTATATGAAGAAGTAACTGTAATAAAGCTACTTTTTATCCTGTGAGTTTTCTCAGGTCTTCCAGTTCCATAGATTATTTCTTTTATTTTTTTTTCTCCTGATGCTATCCTTTTTACTGCATATTCCACTTCCCCATGTTTCAAGGTCACCTTTCTCATGTTTCTCTTTAAAGTCCAAGATCCTTTTTTACTTCAATTTTAAACACCATCCTCAATTGCTCACTTCTAATATTTACTGAAAGAGTATGTCCTCTGAGGACTAGGAGAATTGTCATCTTCATGTACAAATGCTAATGTATTAAATACAGAATTTAAAATGCAGTTTAAAGATTATTTTATCTAATTTTCTGAGTTGTATGGCTTCCTTACTATTTATGTCTACAATTGCATATGTCATATCCATGCATAGATATAGTGTGATTTCATTAATAAATTGCAGGAGGTCAGGTACTATGTCTTGTTCCTTATTTTCAGAGTCCTCAATGTAGGTTATAAATATGCAGCCATTTAATCATAAATTCACAGCTTTCCAATTACTACCTTGTGTGAACCTGGGAAATTATTTAACCTCTATGCGGTTTAGATCCTACACTGAAAAATAGATATTAACTACGGTAACTGTGTAATTTATTTTCCAAACAGAGATGCTTTTGCAAATGGTAGAAAATTCTAATAAAAATTTTACTCTAGAAAAATAGCTTTAAACTTGGGTTGTTCAAGTGAATCCAGGACATAGAACCTTCCCTGTTGCTAATAATAGTATGTAACATTATTAAGTGAGAAAACATATGGAAAACATAAAGACATAGAACTTAAAACTGTACATACAGAATAAATGTTAGATTGTTGTTATTTATATATTTATTATTATTGATCTAGGAAAATCCTTGAGCCATATTGGTCTATACTAGGCGTTACCTCGCCAAGACAATTACACCATTTGGGACAGTGTAGTTGTTACCTAACTTTTGTTTCTTTTACATTTTCTTTTGATAGTGTATTTCAAAGTTAAGTCATTTTCATCATCAGTAAATTTCTGTATTCGGATGCAATATATGAAATATTTTGCTGAACCGAAACTTTGTTTGGTAGAATTCCAGTCTCAGAAGAAATTTAGAAGAGCTGATCAATTTTTTTGAATGAGCCCTAAAGGATTATTTTGAAACTGGATTTAGTGTTTCATTTTAAAGGCAGAATCATTTCAATCCTTTTAATTACTCTTTGTAAGCATTATTTTCCAGTTCTTTCATTTATGTGGACTTCCAATTAATCATACACAAAGTTTATCAAACCCCTTAAGAAACCTCAAATTAAATATTGTCCTCTAATAACAATAAAATGTTGAGTACAGTAAGAGGATAACATTGAAATTGCTATATGCTAATTTGGTATACTAGTAAAACAGTTTTGTGTGTATATTTAGTATTGAGTTTGATTTGTTACTTTGTTACTATGTTTATTTCATAAACATAGCCTCTGCCTCCTAGGAGCTTGCAATAAAAATAATATATAAACTTCTGCAGATCATTAAGATCTTTATGGTAGTATGGGTACTAGACAGAGTTCCACAAGGACCAAAACCATATTTGTTTCTGTCACCAATGTATAACACGATCTTAGCAGAGGGCTTGGCACATCATAGGCTGCTATCAAATATTTGCTGAGTAGATGGATAAGTGTAAGAACAAATAAATGAATAAAGATAGACACAGATGAGAGAACACTAAATAAACGTAGAATCACATATTAAAGTTATATACAAATAAAAATATCAGATGCTAACATCTGTTTTTTACTCTACTTAGGAAATATATATTGAACACCTCTTCTGCTAAATACTAAGAATATAAAAGAAAATTAAAACACTTATAAACATAAAAAAATTTATAGATTAGATAAAATGATAGCAAATAATCTCAATATACACTAAAATAATAATACAACGTGAACAATAATGTTTATCCCATAAATGCAAAGATAGTTTAACACTGAGAAATTATTTTTCTTTATTACATTGTTAATTAAAAGACAAAATTATATAATCATATAAATAGATGACGAAAAGTCTTTTGGTAACATCCAATGTCCCTGGCATTTGTGTTGACAAATTGGGAATAGAAAATATCCTAACACATTATTCTAAAATGACAAATCACTAGAGAGAGTCTCATTCAAGTCACCAACAAGTCCCCCGTATTGCTGCTATTATACTACAGTTTATAAGTTGTAAATTAAAGAAAAAGAAGAAGAAGTAATAAACAAACAGGAGTATTGATACTGAAAAGGAAGAGATAAAATAATATTTTAATGATAATAAAATTAGCATATTTGTGTGTATTTTTATATAAAAACCATGCAGACATGTTCATCAAACTGTCAATATAACTCTCTTGAAAGGAGGTAAAATTGCAGAAGTGAGAAATTGTGGCTTTCTCATTTTTCTGTTTACAATTCTGTATTTGGCATGATGGGAGTATTTATAGCACTATTTATCTATATATACGTACAGTTAAAAATATATTCCCTCCCTTTCATGGAGCTGCATTGAAGAAAAGAGACGACTATGAACAAATAATTGCCTTGCAATACCTAACGTAATAGAAGACTTTACACTGACTTTAAGAGAACAGAGGAGGAAATAACCAATGGCTTTTCACAGAAGACTTTGGAGAGGCAGAGTAATGAGAGGAAAAAAGAAATGCTTTCAAGGCAATCAAAATAATGAGTGTGAGATTAAGGAATATCAAAACATAATTTGTTCTATGAGAATGAGTCATTTCATGCAGCTAAGAGCATAAGATATATGGGGAGAAGAAAAGGGAGCGGAGAGTAGCAAGTTGAGAAAGGAGTTTTGACCAGACTATAAACTTATTTCTATCAAAAAGATGAGCTTTAATTTCATACCAGTGGTAATCATAAATTTCATTCATGAGTACCTAAATGAATTATTAAAAACTATTTGCCCCTTGTAATATATATGTATACTACACACTATATATACTATTAAAATATATGTTATGTTATTGAAAACTATATACTTGTTTTATATTTCCTAATTGATATGTACACAGTTTTATCCAAATTTTTTTTCTCCTTTTTAATTCCCCCACCACCACCCTTCCACCCTTGACCTATAGATGTTGCCATTTCCCTTAAGAACTGGATTTCTGAAGGTAGGGCGTCCCCTCCCACATGCTCACAGCATGCCCCCAGGGCCTGGAGCCCCCAGTGCACCTGGAGGGGCCTGGCACACCATGGCTCCAGCTGGGGCACAAACCCAGGACCTTCTGCGTGTAAAGCAGACATGCTAACTACTACATTATGGAACCACCTCCTATCTAATTTGTAATAATTTCAAAAGGTACATTTCTAGTATAGTATATAATATATTTGCAAATCTTTGCGTTCCAGAGTAGCTCTTTTAAGAAAAAATATTTTCCAGACAGCATTTTAGATATTGCTTCCCAACAACTGTCATAATTTTGAATCAAATAAACTCTTATAATAATTCTTAGAAAAAAGAAGAGTGAGAGAAAGAGGTGGGGGGTGGTGGGGAGAGAGAGAGAAAGAAAAGAAAAATATCCTCCACATATGATGAATGACAAAAGAAGTGCTCTCTTAAAAACCATCATCTATATCAGAATTTCTGTTGGATAAAGTCTGACTTTATTTTTAATTCATATAAACATACTGGCATCTGAATTTTGCTTCTCAGGAAAGTAAGTAGGTATTTAGACAAGTAGATAGATTTGTAGGTAGATAGATAAATGATCAGACAGATGGATTACAAAATGGAGCCTTGACAAAAATAAATGACCTGGTTGAAATAAGATACGGCCTCCTTCAAAATTCCTTAATGAAGCCCTTTTGGCTTTGTTCTCAGGGAAATCATCCTCAGAAGGCATGCATCTGGAAATGTCCCTTTGTTTACAACCTTGGAGATTTTCGTACATGAAGAACATATAAAATACTATGCAGGATGGATGAGAAAAATGGAGAAGGAAAATTCTGAAAGGAGTATTGGGAAAGCAGACCTATGAACAACAAGATTGTTCTCAGGATTACCTATTTTTAGAAAAAAATATACCTGGAAATTGAAGATATGGAAACATATTTTATTAAAACTATTTATGACCTCATATGACCTAGAAATTCTTTCTGTAGCCAGGTGATAAAAATGTCTCAGCTTATAGACTAGATCCATTGACAAAAAAGAGCCATTATACATTTATAAAATTAGATCCTTAGTGCTGGCACCAACAAGACAATTCCATGGGTTCTACCTTATAGATAGATATAAATAAATTTAATAATTTCATTTTCCAGAGTTTTGAGGATCTGCAGAAGACATTATCTTTTCAATACACAGCAGTTACTCTTCCTTAGAACTATTAATCTCCCTTGCCTTTGAAAATTGTAAATCATAAATATTTGTTTTCCTCTTTGTAATGAATAATAAAAGACTTAAAACCTTTCTCACTCATCACTAGAAAATATAATACGTGCATATGTTATGTGACTTATCCCTAGCTTTATTTTATCTTCTTAGCTTCATTTTGCTTTAATCTTCATTTTTTTGTTAATGAATTTTTAACTCTAAAACAATATTTTGTATGAAAAAATAATTTGTATAGGTAAATAAAATAAAATTATAATATATATAAAAAAATTTCTCTCCTATTCTTGACTCACAGGCCTCTTCCTCAGAGTCAATCACTCTCATCAGTGTCATATGTATCTTGTACATTGCTTTTGAAGGTAATTTATACATTTATAATTGCATATACATACTGTATCACTTTATATAACTTATGGCTTAACAACTATTTTACATCTTTACTTATTTTCCACTTTGGCAATAAGTATTGTATATTTATCTAGTATATTTCTATTCTCTCTTTCTGTAACATCTATTTGACATATTTTGGATCTTCTTATTCTATTTTCCACATTTCTTTTATTTTCTTTTCTATTTATTTATTTATTTATTTATTTATTTTTTATGGTGACATTGGTTAACAAAATTCAGTAAGTTTCAGCTGTATATTTTAACACTAAGGCATATATATATTTACATTGTGTGCTCACCTTCCATGGTTAGACTTCTTTCTGTCACCACACATTTGACCCCTTTTACCTTGTTTACCTCTCCCCTTGCCCCTCCTCTCCGGTAATCACTAGTCTATTGTCCATGTCCATGAGTCTCTGTTTGTTTGTCATGTTCATTTGTTGCTCTTAGGTTTATATCTCACGTATAAGTGACATGATGTGATTTTCAACTTTTTCTGTCTGGCTTATTTCACTTAGCATGATGATCTCGAGGTCCATCCATGTTGTCGCAAATGGCAGTATTTCATCTCTTCTTATGGCCGAGTAATATTCCACTGTATATATGTACCACAGCTGTTTCAGCCAGTCATCTATCACAGGACATTTTGGTTGTTTCCATGTCCTGGACACTGTGAATAATGCTGCTATGAACATTGGTGTGCAAATATCTTTTCGGATGTGAGTTTTCAAGTCTTTGGGGTAATACCCAGTAGAGGGAAAGCTGGATCATATGGTAGATCAATTCTTAGTTTATTTAGGAAACTCCATACTGTTTTCCATAGTGACTGTACCAATTTGCAGTCCCACCAGCAGTGTATGAGGGTTCTTTTTTCTCCACATCCTCTCCAGCATTTGTTATTATTTGTCCTGTTGATTATAGCTATTCTAACAGGTGTGAGATGGTATCTCGCTGTGTTTTTGATTCGCATTTCCCTAATGGCTATCAATGCGAGCATTTTTTCATATATTTGTTGGCCATTTGTATGTGCTCTAGGGAGAAGTGTCTGTTCAGGTCCTCTTCCCAGTTATTGATTAGATCGTTTGTGTTTTCGTTGTTACTGAGTTCTTTGAGCTCTTTATACATTTTAGATATTAGGCCCTTATTGGAGGTGTCGCTTGCAAATATATTTTTCCATTGAGATGGTTGTCTCTTTACCTTGTTGATGGTTTCTTTTCCTGTGAAGAAGTTTTCTAGTTTGATGTAGCTCCATTCATTTTTTTTCCATTCATTTATTTTTGCTTTTACTTCGTTTGCCTTTGAGGTCAAATTCATAAAATCCTCTTTAAGTCCAAGGTCCTTGAGTTTAGTTCCTATGTTTTCTTCTATGAATTTTATTGTTTCAGGTTTTATATTCAGGCCCTTAATCCATTTTGAGATAATTTTGCTGAGTGGTGATAGACAAGAGTCTAGTTTCATTTTTTGCAGGTGGCTTTACAGTTTTCCCAGCACCATTTATCGAAGAGGCTTCCCTTTCTCCACTATATGTTTTCACCTTTTTTGTTGAAAATTATTTGCCCATGTAAATATGGGTTTACTTCTGGACTCTCAATTCTGTTCCACTGGACCGTGTGTCTGTTTTTCTGCCAATACCATGCTGTTTTGGTATCACTTTGTAGTCTAATTTGAAGTTGGGCAGAAAATGCCTCCAGTATCATTCTTTTTTCTCAGGATAGATTTGGCAATTTGGGGTCTTTTGTACTTCTATACAAATCTGATGATATTTTATTCTATTTCCTTAAAAAATGCTGATGAGATTTTGATGGGGATTGCTTTAAATCTGTATAATGATTTAGGTAATATGGTCATTTTAACTGTGTTGATTCTTCCAATCCAAGAACACAGAATATCTTTCCATTTCTTTGTATCTTCTTCAATTTTTTTTAATAGGGTCTTATAGTTTTCATTATATAGGTCCTTCACATGTTTTGTTAGATTTATTCCTAGGTATTTTATTCTTTTTGTTGCAATTGCAAAAGGAATTATTTTTTCCACTTCTTTTTCTGACACTTCATTATCACACTATAGGAATACTATGAATTTTTGAATGTTGATTTTATATCTAGAGACTTCACTGTATTTGCTTATGTTTCTAGTAGTGTTCTTGTGGAGTCTTTAGGGTTTTCTACATAGAGAATCATGTCATCCGCAAATAGTGACGGTTTGACTTCTTTGTTTCCTATTTGGATACCTTTTATATCTTTCTCTTGCCTGATTGCACTTGCTAGGACCTCCAATGTTATATTGAATAGCAGTGGCGATAGTGGACAGGTTTGCCTTGTTCCTGATCTTAGAGGGAAGTATAATTAAGTATAATGTTGACTGAGAGTTTGTCATATATGCCCTTTATTATATTAAGGTATTTTACTTCTATACCAATTTTATTAAGTGTTTTGATCATAAATGGATGCTGTATCTTGTCGAAGGCTTTCTCTGTATCTATTGATATTATCATATGATTCTTATTTTTTAATTTATGTAGTGTATCACATTAATCGATTTGCATATGTTGAACCATCCCTGTGCCCCTGGGATGAAACCCACTTGGTCGTGGTGTATTATCTTTTTATATGTTGCTGTATTTGGTTCGCTAGCATTTTATTTAGGATTTTTTGCATCTGTGTTCATGAAAGATTTGGTCTGTAGGTTTTTTTTGTGTGTATTATCTTTACCAGGTTTGGGTATCAGAGTAATATTGACCTCATTAAATGAATTGAGAAGTATCCTCTTCAATTATTTGGAAGAGTTTGAGGAGAATAGGTATTAAATCTTCTTTCAATGTTTGGTAGAATTTACTGGTGAAGTTATCTGGTCCTGGATTTTACTTTTTGATAGGCTTTTGATGATTGTTTTAATTTCCATACTGCTGATTGGTCTATTTAGATTTTCCAGATTTTCTTGATTCAGTCTAGAAAGGTTGTATTTTTCAAAGTACTGGTCCATTTCTTCTAGGTTATTAAATTGATGTATATTTTTTTCATAGCATTCTTGTATGATTCTTTGTATTTCTGTGGTGTCTGTCATAATTTTTCCTCTTTCTTCCCTGCTTGTGTTTATTCGGGTCTGTTTCATCTGATATTAGTACTGCTACTTCCACTTTTCTCTGCATATCATTTGCTTGGCATGTCATTTTCCACCCTTTCACTTTGAGTCTATATTTGTCTTTGGAGCTGAGATGAGTCTCCTGGAGACAACATATGGTTGGGTTTTGTCTTTTTATTGGTGATTTCAGTCTATTTACAGTTAGAGTTATTATTGAAATATGAGGTCTTCTTATAGCCATTTTATCTTTTGCTTTCTGGTAGCTCAATGTTTCCATTGCTTCCTTGTCCTTGTGTTTCTGTTTTCTTTATTTTGGTTGGCTGTTGTGGATTTTCTCTCTGGTCCTTATTGTTTTATGTTATATACTTCAGTTCTGAATCTTTGGTATGTGTTTACCCTTATGAATATATAAGGAATAGTTCTATATATACAATCATCCATTTTCTTCTGTGCGTGACTTATCTCCATTCCTCTTTGCGAATCTGGATTTTTGAATCCTCCCTTTTTCAGTCATTGTTGTCTCAATTTGTCTCTATGTTTGTTGAACATTCATTACTATCTTGCTATAGCAAATCTCTTCTTATTGTTTAAGCTTATAATGCTTAAACAATAGCATTGTTCTTAGTAAGGGTTGCACTCCTCTGCTTCTATTTGCCTGCTAGTCCTCTTACTCCTAATTATGTTTTGTTTTGTTTTGTTTTGTCATTTTGTTTTAGGTGATCTGACCCCTTTCAGTATTTCTTGTAATGCAGACTTCATACTGGAAAATTCCTTCAATTTTTGTATATCTGAAAAGGTCTTTATTTCTCTTTCATATCTGAAGGAGAGCTTAGTGAGATACATTATTCTTAGCTGGTAGTTCCTTTCACTTAACAGTTTGAATATTTGATTCCACTCCTTTTTGGCTTGTAAGATTTGTGCTGAGAAGTCCAATGATAATCTAATGGGTTTTCTTTTATAGGTTACCATCTTCTTTTTCCTGGCTGCCCTGAGAATTCTGTCTTTGTCATTGATTTTTGAAAATTTTAATACAATGTGTTTTGGTGAAAGTCTTTTTTGAGTTGAGATAATTGGATATTCTGTTGACTTCTTGAATTCTAAGCTCCAGTTCATTCCTTATTTTGGGGAAATTCTCATCAACTATTTGTCTGAAAATGCTTTCTAATCCCTGTTCTTTTTCCTCCCTTTCGAGAATTCCCATTATTCTTATGTTTCCTCTCCTCATGATATCAGCTAGTTCCTGTATTTCTCTTTCATTATTTTTCATTTTTTAGTTTCTCTCTTCTTCTTTCTGATTTATTTCTAGATTTCTGTCTTCGATATCATATTTGGTCGATTCTATTGTTAGTCCTGCTATTTCATTTTTCATCTCTTGCAGGGTATTCTTTATCTCCAAAAGTTCCATTCAGTTCTTTTTGAGCGTTTCAGTCTCCTTGCTAAAGAACTCATTCTGCTCATCTAGTTGTTTTTCAATTCCTGAAATTGTTGATTTGACTCATTTCAGAAGTACCATCCTGGATTCTCTGTCATTTAAGTTGGATATTTCTATGTCTGTAAGCTTCTTTTCTGGAGATTTTTCTCTTTCTTTCTGAGCTGTCTTGTTACCTTGGTTTTTCATGGTGTTTAATGGGCTATTTCTCCACCTGGGCATTAATGGAAGCATATTCTTCCTTTTTTCCAGAAAGAAGATTTAGTATATAAAGGTCTCTCTTTAGCCTGCTGTAAAGAAGGTATTTTTCTTTTGGTTTTCAGTAGGTGGCATCTAAGCCTCTTGGGTCCCTGCTTTATATAAAATAAAGTCTTAATAATTTCTTTTTTTCCCTTTATATATGTTCATTCATGGTCGCTACCGTGAATCTCAGTCCCTATCAGTGTTACGGACAGTTTCAGTAGCATTTGCTCAGATTTTCCTGGGGCTCTGCAGTGTTCGGTCTCGGAAGATGTGTGGGGAGGGGCCCTCTAGGTTAGAAGATGAGAACTGTGTCTCAGCCTCACATTTTTCAGCAGAGGCTGGTAAAAATCAACTGTTGTTTCTCTGTCATCCCCGCTTCTCTACTGTCCCCACTTCTCTGCTTTCTGCCGTGATGACCGGGCACTGCTGCCAGCTGCATGGAGCTCACAGAACTCCCAAGCAGGGCTGTTCGGAAAACCCATCACACCTCTAACCCTCCACCTCCTTCTGCAGGGAGCTCCAGCTAGGAAAGGTAGATTCTTTGTTTAGCCCAACACCAAGGGTTCTGACCTGTGGTAGCTCTTATGTGTACATATCACGCTCAGAATGCTGGTGTGGAGTTTGGGTGTTTTTTGTTGAGTTTTAAATGTTCAACTCATTGTTGTTTCAAGGGGAAGAGATCTAGGGACATCTCTCACTCTGCCATCACTCCACATTGCTTAACTTCTCTGCCACATAAACCATCTTCTCATCTCTTTTCGCTGCCTTCTGGGAAACTCTCTCAGCTCTCTCTTTCAGTCTATTAATTATCTCTTCCTCTGTGTCTAATGTGGTATGAAAAACCTCTATGAAATTGTTTAATTTTATTGACTATATATTTCTTTTATTTCTAGAAATGATATTAGATTCTTTTGAAAATCTGCCCATTTTCCCCGTATTTAATAGACATTATATACAAAAGGATATCTCAATTATTATATATTTAACTTAAAGTTCAAAAAAAATGTAGAGTACTATGTGGTCTTTGAATATATCATATTTTGACTACATTGTAAGTTAAGCTGAACCTGAGTAAGCCTGATAATTTAATCACAATTTCAAACATTTTAACATTGTTTTCCACTAAAAAATAAAAAAAAATCTGTCAGTTATCGAAAAGAAAAAGAAGAAACTGGAAAATTTTATTACTCATTGTTATGACAGAAATTATTTAGTTGATGGTATGGGAATTTTTTTCTTTCAGGTGCTTGTCCCTTCCTCTACCCCTTATTTATATAGATGAGACCTATAAGAAAATAATTCATGCATATTATGTGTCATATAATGTCTATTTAAAACTTGCTTGGATTTTTTCATATTTACTTCTCTTTGTATTTTAATACCTATGTTTATATTTCAGTTTAAAGACCATTATCCTTTTTATTTAAGCAGAGATTTGTTTATTTAAATAGGTATACTTATTTTATAGTTGCATTTTAGCACTTAAATTCTTCTATAGACAATCACAGAGGTTTTTATTTGTTTGTTTGTTTGTTTGTTTGTTTGTTTTTCCCCCATGTACTCTGTGATTCTGGACTACAATGTCATCTTTAGTGAGAATTTAACCGAAGTTTCTTGTTTAACCTAGAGTAAGATGATATCTTCCAAAGACATTTTGTATTTGTTTCTTCCAGCTGCTCACACATGTCAAGTAGTTGGAATAACCTTTTTATGTTAAAATCAAAGTTTAAAGAAATGTTTTGTTTCCCTCAATACTTTCTTGTGTTCTTTCTATATCTGCAGGCATTTTAGTTTTACTAACTCACACGATGTGCAGCCCTTCTGGAATTCTAGTTTATACAAGGATCATTGCTTTGATTTCTCTCTTATACTGCTCCAATGTCTTGATTCTTGTCCCCATTTAGGCATTAAAGCCAAAGCCAGTTGGTTGTCAAGATAATACTTTCTTTTCTCATATTATACTGCCTACCACCAAGCTACTGAAGCATCAATTCATATATTTTCACTCTAGTTTTTGCTGATTCTTTCCTTTGTTTCTGACACCTAGATGTTTTTTTCCTTTTACGTTTCTAGGATTAATAGGTATTCAAATGGAGTTTTGACTACATTTTATCCAGAATTTCTATACATTTGTACTGATAGAATTTTTAAGTTATTTTATTCCATTATCGTGTCATAATTAGTTATACATTCTGACTCTTCAGACATGTTAACTCTTTTATATGATTTTTACATTTCATCAGAAGTTTTTTTTTTATCTTATAGAATATTTACCAAATAATTTAATGAGAATTGATTAAAGGCATTGTTCCCTTACAAATATTATCTCAAGTTGCATTTTCCCATATTGTAAACTAAAACATGTAAATAATTAAGCTAATCACATATTTATAATCAATACCACAGATATTCATTTATATAAATTTGTTAATATTACTTTTAAAAAGAAGCTCTAATTTCTTCTCTTCACCAATATCTTTTTTCAGGATACCTGGTTCTGCAAAAATAGTAGTGGATCTCATTTCATAACTTTGAAGTTTTCCATGTAGTCACTAAAACGCAAGTAGTCAAGTTTGACCACTTGAATATATATTTCACACACACAAAAATTTAATTCTCAGTTTTATTTGATTCCAAACTTAGTCTCGACCAGTTACTAATATCAGTAATGTTTAACAATTAACAATTAATTAGAAATTGTTTCTAATCATTACCAGAGTTTTAATCAATTTTTTTTGGAGACTTTCTATTTTAGTTCTGATATCTCCTTTTCATTCACATCTAATAAAAATGAACATTTTTATTTTCCAGATATGCTTGACTACCTTTAGATTCCAATTTAGTCCCTTAGACCTATTTTTCTGCTTAATTTATACTGTTCCTACCATTACAAGTCTTTTCTAGTTATTTATGCACTGTCATGATCTGCTTTACTTCCTCTTCGAAAAGATGTTCATTGATACCTTAGATATTTTAGTATTTTATTTCCATTATTAGGTCTCACAACTATTTCCTGCTTTTTATATAAGGATATGAAATGTTTTATTCCTTCATGCTAAACTCATTTTTTTTTACACTTATCAAGAAACAGGTTCCTATTTGATGCTTTTAAATGTCATTCCAGAAACTTTGAGGTAATGAGGTTGAAAATTCATGATGTATGTTTTTGTTGGAGACTAAGATACCTATAGAGTTATTTACCACTAAATTCTGCAGCTCAACAATTAATAAATTACCAAAAGAAAATTATAAAGTTGTATTCATAAGAGGACTCATCAGAGATCAATCATCACTATGTGGATTTATCTGGGCTGGGTATCTAAAATAATGAGGTCTGATTTTAGAGATTGCTAGCACAAAATGGGAGCTTAGATAATTATAGGTATGCAGATACATGCTAGTAAAATATGTTCTTTCCAAGATTTTCCCTAGGTAAATAAAAATGGTAAGCAATTTGAGATCAAGAGTTATGGTTTATACATTCATTTTCCACATCGCCAACTTCATTGACATAATTACAATTACACTTTAATAAATATTTATTGAATTAAATTGTTAGAATTATCCCATCAAACGCTGCCCACATGCTCTAGGTTCCTAAGTCCTTCACCTCAGGGATGTTGAGTTAGAAAGGTCAGTGGTTAGGTATTTTACATATCTCTCTGGATCACCATAACAGCTCTTGCAAATCTGAGATAGTTGAGATCTACTAGGAAAAATGTCCTGAAATCACTTCTGAGTAGCTAAAAGGTTATTTTCCGTCAATATATCCAATATGTTAGGCAAAAAATTTGTTTAACAAAAAGTCCAGATGAGTAATAATAGCACATAAATAACTCAGTCTGGGATCAGCAGTTCACATCCAAGTTCTTTTCAGCTGTTTCTTTCTAGTGAATTCAAAGTCTTACTCTACTTTCAGAAACTTTAGTGAATGTAACTTTATCACCGATTCTCATATAGAATCATCCTAAAAGCTTTTTATAACACAGATTCCTGGGCCCAATCCTCAGAGTTTCAGATTCAGTAAATTTGGGTTGGGACTCAAAAATATGCATTCTTAACATGTTTGGAAGTATTGTTGATACTGTCAGTCTTGATGTCACATGTTGAAAACCACTGTATTACCATATGCATTACTTTTTCAAATTTTATTTTTAGCATCCATGAACCTCCAAAAATTAATTTCTTTTATAGTGCTATACTTTTTATTTTAATATAGCATCTAGGACCCCATTATTCAAATGTCAGCACCTTTTTTTTCTTTCTTTTTAAAATTCACCTATTCTTACCTAATCCCCCTATTGTACATTTTTGAGATGACTATTCAATAGGATTTACTATAAAATGGATCAAAGATGACTATGGACCAAAGTGTGTACTGTGCACTTGTTTGTTTGCTTCTTTGTTAATCTCCCATTTTGTTCCAAAAACATTTGAGATAGATAGATCAAACTGAAGCTAATATAACCACACAGCTATTGACACCAGGGCCTGATTTCTTCAGCCCCTTGTTCTGGATTGAGTCATTATGGTCCTAATTACCTTTCCACAATCAAGAAACCACACCAGCTAAGGCAAGAATCATCATGATGATTGTGAGACAACCCCAGACTCTGGTCTCATTTTCTAACACATTCCAAATACACTCTCTACAGAGCACTTAATTTCACTACACTACGCTCAGCAAGAAAGTCACCTTAATGCCTCTATCTATCTGCTGCCTGCCATAGAACAATTGCAATGTATTTACCGTCAACCAAGAAAAAAAAATCTACATTTATCCAGATGTGGAAGATGCTGGATTTCCTGACAATTGACAAATTAGTCTGGAATGAGAATGCATATAGAAATAGCCTACAGTATGCCATTATGCTGTGACATAAATATATGGTCTCTTCCCTCAACTTATGCCAGAAGTAAATGAACAATGTTTCTGCAACATGAGTAATTTTTCATCTACGTTAGCTGCCTTTTTTTCTCTTTATCTCTTTGAATTCTTAACAGTTATAAGGGAATATCATAACCAAAGTAAAATTTACACTTTGAAATTCATATCAGCAATTAGTAAAACCTCTAAATGCTATTTGTCAAATTATTAATTTAATAGAAAATTAAGTTTAAATTTACATTCTCCCTCTCTCTGTATATTTAAGTGTGTATATGGAATAGTATACACATATATATGTATACACACATCGATCTTTAATAGCAATATACTATATATGTATATATATTAATTTAGACTGATTAAGCTTTTCATATGTGGTCAGACAGGCTTTCACTATAACTGTAAATAGATTTATGTCCCCAAATCTAATTATTTTCAGTAAGGTGGTATAATCTAGCAATTAGGAACATAAATCAGAACTTCTTGTATTAAAAACCAACCTCATTCCTTGCTCTCTGTGTGATATTAGGTAAGAAAACTATCCTCTCACAACCTTCCTTATCTTTAAAGCTGATATCAAACATGTGACCTTATTTCGAGTATTAAATCCATATTATATACAAAACCATAGCTTGATGCCTGGACAATTGCATTTAATATTGTTGAATTATTCACAGAGCTTTTTGTAGTTATCATCGAGTATTATCAGTAGTAGAACAAATATGGTAAAAATATGGCTATATCCAGTATATTAGTCAATCATCTTGGTCATGATTCCAGTGTAGTGCTGAAAATGCTTTAGTTTATTTTCCTTAAGGATTAACTTTGTGTAACAATCCATATAGCCACAATGTAAAGTAGAAACCCACAAGCTTTGCTATTTTAGATTTTATAGAGCTTTTCTTAATATATATGCAAGTTTAGTTCACTTAGAGTTTCTACCAAAACTAATGTGAGAGAGAGTTCCTACTCCCCCTTCTATGATCACACACTGTACTCTTCCTGTCCATTATCTATATCACAAATAAATTTTAAAGTTTATAAGAGCTGCTGAAGATTACAGAGATTGGCTCAGTGGGTGCTCATTAAACTTATTGAATAATAAAAGAGAATTAAAGTCAGTACAAATTTACCATATACAGGAAATATTACACTTTTTACTTTTCTTGTGCACAAATTTATTCTAATTGTCAGTTCGCAATTGGAGAAGGAAGTATTGTCAACATACTAATGGTAGTCAATATTTAGTCAAATATTTTTTTCTGTCTGTGGCAAGACAGTTGCTTAATCTCAGTGTAATTAATTTCTCATAAGAAATGTCTGAAAGTAGAAATGAGACATTCTTTAGAGAAATAGTTTATCTAACCCTCAGTGGAAGGCTTATGTCTATATTTTGATCCACCATTGTAAGTACTTCCAGAGCTTAAACAAAGTTTACAATAGTTCCTAGCTTTAAAATATTTACCCTATGTAGATCCAACTCAGCACAAATTGCTTATCTTTCAAAGAGCAAAAGTAAACTGATAGGCTATGTTTAGGCAACTTTTAAAAGTCATTTCAATTTTGTTCAAGTTCTAAAATATCTATATTGGTATTTTAAAATGCATTGGTATTTTCAATTTTTCTTGATTAAATATAAATAATTTTCTCTAGTTATCTTACCAAAGATGTCCCTGTGCGGGGAGGGGTTAGGGGAGGTCCATTGAGCACACTTGACAGTCAGAGCTTAGCTTCTAATACTATTTCATAATACAAAATAAACAAACAAACAAACAAACAAACAAACAAACAGAACTCCATGCAGAACTGTCTGATTCTAGACCTGGGTAGGAAATGTACAAGAAGAGCCTGGTGCATCTTGCAATTCCAGAAAGTAAGAAAGTGTAAAACAAAAGCAGACAAACAAAAAACCTCAAACAATAATGAGATATGTAAAACAGATATAGGTGCCAACTATAAAAGAGCTCTCAATGGCCAAATCTAGAACAATTTCAGAGAGAGAGAGAGAGAGAGAGAAAGAGAGAAAGAGAGAAAGAGAGAGGAGAGAAAGAATAATGAAGAAGGAATAAAAATGGTACGTAGAAGGAAATAGGGGAGGAGGTGATGTGAGGGAGGAGGAGGATGTGGTGTGCGATGACCGTGCCATTGTTGTCATTGTTTGCTTTGCTTGTCGTTGTTTCATATTATTATTATGATTATTATTGTCGTCGTCAGGTTGTTTGTCGTTTGCTTTTTCCTTCAGTGTCGGTTGTTTCTTCCGTTTGTCATGCTTGTTTGCTGTTTGTTGTCGGTTGTCATCGTCATCGTCGGTTGTCATCGTCTGTTTGCCGCTCGTTTGTCAGGTTTGTCATTGCTCGTCATCAGGTTGTCATTCGTTTCTGGAAACTGTCATTGTTTACATATACACATACATATTATTGCAGCATCGATTATATTCCAAATCTATACCACTATAAATAAATTACTAAATAAAACGATGAACAGAAAGAAGGGAGAACTCCCCAGTGCAGAATTCCAAATTATTTATGTAGCTACTCTGCCCTTAAGGACAGTGAGCACAACTTCCCATTCCTTAAGTGTGGGCTTCTTACAGTAACTTTCTTCCAAAGAGTATAAGTATGGGAAGGAGAAAAAAAAAGACTAACTTTATGGTAGAGAACTTGGCAAAACTAACAGCCAGGTGATCAAGGTCAACATCAAGAGTGATGTCATGTTGATTTATGTACCTCTGATATGACGTGATGAGAATGGTACTGTATTTCTGTGTTCTTCCTCCCTAAAACTCATAGGCCCAGTTTAATCATGAGGAAAACATCAGAAAAATACCAAATGAGAGACATTCCACAAAATAACTTAACAGTACTCTGAAACTTGAATCAACATTTTCAAAAACAAAGAAAGTCTGAGGAATTGTTATAATCAGCAGAAGCCTGAGGGGAGATAACTTCTAAATGTAATGTGGTATTCTGATTGAGATCCTGGAATAAAAATAGAACATTAGGATAAAACTGAGGAAATCTGAATAAATTATGAAATTTAATAATATATCAATATTCATTCAGTAATTGTGATAAAGACATCATACTAATGTAAGATATTAATAAAAAGAAACTGTGTTGGGTATACAGGGACCCTGTACTGTCTTCACAATAATTCTATAATCTAAAATGTTCTCAAATAAAAGGTTGTTTTTTAAAAAACCCATTTGAGTTATATTTTAGCAATTTAATATGAATTTCATGGTTTTAAATTCAAGCAATATTTATCAAAGGAAGAATTTTTTGTTGTTTCCTAAAATCACAGAAATAAATAGGTTTCATTTACCTCTATATATTGACTCTGACATAAAGATATTTAAGAAATTATTTGAGTGAGGTATAATTAAGCATAAATAGTCAGGGTACAATTTCATATATCACAAATGAAATTGAAATTGATTTCCAGTAATTCTTCCCCTGAGCAGTGTTGGTTTTATATTTGAAAATTGCTCTTAGATGAAAACTGAGGCAAAAATAGACCTGATATCTTATCATTGATATTTTTATGAGAGAGATAGAACCCCCAGATTACAATGAATTGAATTTTTCTTCTCCCCTATTTTTTTCCTCTCACACTGAAGGTAAAATTTTAAAAGTGTAAGCAGTTCTACATGGAGAACCTTTTAGAAAACAATTCATAATAATTCTCTTAACAAGAATACTTTTCTGCATTACTCATTTTCCTGGAGCAATTTCTCTTCATATTTGGTTTATACAATTAACTGAAATGATAGTGAGCATTATGCCTTTAAAACAAAACTAAATTAAATGGTAATGCAGTAATCCATCAATTATAATAGGGCTACTGATAGATCCAAATGGCTTAGTATGAAAATATTTTCTTGGATTAATAATATATTTAATGTTAATGTACTCATCATTATATCAGGGAATAAAATACTGTTTTAGTCAATCCCTCACTGTCAGTGCCTGAAAATTTTACGATCAAAAGAATTATTCTTTACCCACACCTAAAGATGGGCGACATTATTTGACAGCTCTTTTTAAAGTAACTGAAATTTCAGATTCACAGTAACAGTAAATGGCGGGGCAGGGAAATGGGGAGGTCATTTGAACTTAACATCAGTTACCAAAATGACTACTTATGATCAAATGTATTATGGTAATACATTTCATTTTTTTTCCATTTCAATTTTTATAAGAAGTGTTTTAGATGGTTTTTCATTTGGTATATATGTAACAAAATTCTAATATTTAAAGTATAGCTCTATAAACATATTATACAATAAAACTCTGGCCTTGACTATGCTTTAGCTTAACATCAGCCAAATATACCTAACCATGTACATACTACATTTCATACATAGATAAAATTGTTTCATTAATGTTTCCCCGCTTCAACTAAACAACAATCATTTTCATCTGAATTGTTTTTAATAATTCTAAAAGGCAAAACAACTCAGCAAAGGCCAAATAATGACCCCTGCAGTTTTTGAATTTCTGGGAATTTTCAAGGCCCTAAGTTGTTTTTAAAATATCTTCAGTCCAGAACAGTCAACACTTAAGGCTACATTTTATTAGCTGTGCTACATTTCCTGCAGAATTCAAATGGGGATACTTCAAATAGCAAACCATATGGTCTGCTCTACATTGAGAATTTTTCTTTTTAAAAAAAAAATTCCACAGGAATTTATCTACATCAAATATGTACAGATATCTCGATGTACTTATTGTATAGAAAAAAAGCAAATTTGTATTTCTTTACCCTTCCTTAGCAATAAGACCTGGAAATACAGGTGGAGAATCTGGAGGAGGGGCATTGACTTACCCAAATCTTTTCATGGTTTACAGCCAGCCTTGCAGAGCCCTCTTACCCACAGGAATAGCATGGTCATATATTTTTTTTTCCCAATGAACTCCAATCATGAGTCACAGTGAAATGAAAGGAAGGCCTTTTCTTCCTTAATTGAAGAACACCAAAGGAGGAAAAGAGACACAAGAAAAATGACCACCATGAAAAGGAAGTTAAAATGATTTTATTGAACTGGCTGCATTCCTAGCCACCTACTGTATGAAGTAATAACAATCAGTCACATTACCACACATGATTAATGACTATGACTGATCCTCAGATTCCCCACCATCTATTCATCAGTATCTCAAGGAGGCATTATTGATATTGCTGCTCAGCATGGCTCTCTTCTATTGCAACATTGGAATTTCACCTTACTGGTGTCACACACTCTGAAAAATGCAGTGTTTAAGTCAGATAAGCTTGGTAGAGAGTGATTATTTGATTTTGAGATGTATCTGAATTTTTACACATGGCTATAATTTATCACCAAAGAATATGCTTAGAAGAAGTCTAAGTTATCTTTTATATGCCCTTACAGAACAGTCTTATCTTTTCTGTAGTAAGTTTCCATTTTTATCAAAGTAGAAGTTTAAGAATAGCTTTGCAGTTGCCCTCAGAGTTCAGGTTGTAGTATCCTTTACTATTTGGGGAATAGCATCCCATAGTAGCCTGTAATATTTGGGGGAATAATAGTCCATAAGTTATGGGGTAATGATATTACATTTCATTTATACAATGCTTAATGTTTCACAGCACTGAAGCATATATTATCTGATTTGGGAGGTAAGTTTTTCCATTTTAAGTATGAGGAAAGCGAAGTTGAGAAATTACATAACTAGAAAAGAGTGGAATTGTACTAGATTTTAGATCTTGACTATAAATTTTGAATCATTTACACATCTTAATTTCTATGCACTGATATAAGAGCATTCATTCAACAAAGAAACTTTTATTATAAAGAAATTATTAGTGAGTACCAAAACTCTGCTCATTGTTTACTGCTCATTGTTTATTCCCACATAGATTGAATCAACTGGAGAATCAATCATTCATTCTTTAAGAAATGCCTATTCCATGATTAAAAATAGGAATATGACAGTGGAAAGACAATTAAGCATCTAAGCTCCCATGTAAAAGTCCAGTTTTCCACCACACAGCGTGGACTTCTGCATGTTTAAGGAAAGCACTATTATCTTGCTCTATGCTTCTGAGAAGTCCTACTTCCTTCCAAAAGAGTTATTTAAGGAAAGCAAGGCTAAAAATAAGAAGAGAGAAGGTACATGAAGTCCTGAAAGCAAGTACTTCTACAGGTACTTCTACAAATTAAGACTAAGAATTAAATTAAAAACTTTCCCCAAAACTTTTTTAAAACCACTGTTAAGAGTCCCAAGTCACATCCTGCTCTCTCTTCCATTTGTCATCACTGGAAGTAAGGGATGAGTCTATGCCTTCTTTTACTGTTGACTTTATGTTAGCAGTCAGACAAGATACATTCTTGCTGTTGGGAAAAATAGTGACTTAAGGTAGCTCTCTGTCTCTTTTTAAAGTATGCAAGTTACTCCTTGGTTCTAAAAATGCAGTAGAATGTCACCTTTTGTGATTTTTATTTTATGAATATAAGGGTTAGGAAGTATATCTGACTGAAGAGGTCCCTATAGAGGAGTGAGGGGACCCAGCCCCACACCAGGCTTTCCAACTCAGAGCACCAGTGATGGGAAAAAGAGTCTTCACAATAGCTGGCTGTGAAAATGAAGAGAGACTCAGTCGGGGAAATGCAGGGCTGCTGTAGATCCATGAATCCTCTTAAAGGACCTGAGCACAGACTTACTCACTCCCAAACATGCCCTAAGCTCCAGAGAAGAGACAGCAATTCAAAAAGTTCCAGGGACATATGGGGAAGAACTGAATTGCCTGGCTTCAGGGCTAGGGCTGAGGGGGCTGCTCTCTGCAGGACTAAAGTGCAGCAGGCACCATTATTCCTTTGTTAAGTCCTGCCCCTACATGTAGCTTGCAGGTGCAGGTGGGCCCCAAATCTGAGTCCCTATCAATGCAGCTAACACCATTTACCCTACCCTGGTGTTTTCCTGAGACCCCTCTCCACCCAATTCACTCACTTTGCCCAAACTTCTTCAGGTTCTAATCCACACAAGAAGCTGGCCTGGGACAACACTGAAGACTTTTCTAAAATCTCTCAAAGGTCCACAAACCCTAAACAAGCAGAGGCTGACCTTGATATGTTCTGTACTTCTTGTTAAGTGGCCCCAAGCCTAGCACTAGTGGCAGCCAGCCACAGTTCATGGCATAACCACTTCTGGGTGCCTTCAAACTCAGCACAGGTGGCTACCAACTACAGACCACTTTATAGCTTCTATCAGGCGGCCTTGGGCCAGACACATGCAGCGGCTGACCTTGGCCTGCACTAGAGCCCCTGCCTCCCTCTGTCAAGAGGTTCCAGAAGCAACACACATATTGGACAGCTTCAGATCACACCAGAGCACCATCCAATTAGTGCCACAAATAGCACACCCAAAGAATGGACTTGAAAGGCACCAGAGCCCTGCTAAAGTGAACCCTGCTCTTTGGAATTAGCCCCCCACACAACAGCTTATCTGCTGTAGTCGTGACCAGTCCTCACAGCCAGTTGGCTTAGGGTCAATCTCACCCATTGACATGCCAACAGAAATCAAGACTCAACTACAACAGGAGAGCACACACAACCTACACAAGAGACACCCCTGGAGCACCCAGCTCAGATGAATAAGAAGATTGTGCCACTAAGCCTCACACTACATAAGGCCACCCTGCTGAGACTGGGAGATGTAGCAGATTTACCTAATACATATCTAAAAACACAGAAAGGCAGCCAGAAGAGGGAGAGAAAGAAACATGTCCCAAATAAAAGAACAGATCAAACTCCAGGAAAAAGAAAAAAAGTAAAACTGAACAATGGAGGCAAGCAATCTACCGGATGCAAAGTTCAAAACACGGCTTATAAAGATGCTCAGTGAACTTAAGGAAAAATAAATAATATCAATGAGAATTTCAACAAAAGGACAGGATAAAAAGGAGATAGAAATTATAGAAAGGAACCAGTCAGAAATTAAGAATACAATAAGTGAAATGAAGAATGCATTAGATAGACTCAATAGTAGATTAGATGAAGTGAGATGACTCAATCAGCAATTTAGAAGACAAGGTAGCAGAAAACACCCAATCAGAACAACAAAAAGAATTTTAAAAAATGATAATAGTTTAAGGGGCTTCTGGGACAACGTCAAGCATACCAACATTCGCATTATAGGAGTATCAGAAGGAGGAAAGAGAGAGCAAGTAATCAAAACTGTATTTGAAAAAATAAAGACTAAAAACATTCCTAACATAATGAAGGAAATAGACATACAAGTCCAGGAAGTACAGAGGGTCTTCAACAAGATGAACTCAAAAATGATCACATCTTCATAATTAAAATGCTAAATGTTAATGACAAATTGAGAATCTTAAAAGCAGTAGGAGAAAAGCTGTTAGTCATCTACAAGAGAGCTCCCATAAGACTGTCAGCTAATTTTTCAACAGAAACTTTGCAAGCCAAAAGAAAATGGCATGACATATTCAAAGTAATGACAAGCAAAGACCCATGACCAAGATTATTCTTAGGAGCAAGGCTATCATTTAGAATCAAAGGAGAGATGAAGAGCTTCCCAGATAAGAAAAAGCTACAGAATTTCATCACCACTAACTAGTATTACAAGAAATGTTAAAGGGACTTCTTTAAGAAGAAGGAAAATATATATATATATATATATATATATATATATATATATATATATATATATTTATTTATTTATGAATAAGAAAATATCACAGAGGAAAAAAATATCACAGAGAAAAAAATACCACAGGAAAAAAATATCACAGAGAAAAAAAAATTTCTTATTCATATATATACATGAATAAGAAAATATCACAGAGAAAAAAAAATTCTCACTTACAAAGGTAAATATGTAATAAAACCAGTGGATCAAATAACACTAAAGCTAGTACAAAAGTTAAAAGGCAAAAGTAGGAAGATCATGTGTAATTACAACAGTAAGTTAAGGGATACACACAAACACACATGTAAAAAGAAATAAAAAATAATGAGAAAACAAAAACATGGAGGGGGAGAGTAAAAATGGTAGTGATTTTAGAACATGTTTGAACTTAAGAGACCATCAACTTTAAATAGACCACTATAAACCTAGACGGTATATGTGATGCACATTGTAACCAGAACCCAAAAATCTACAAGAGATATACAAGAAATAAAGAGAAAGGAAACTAAGCACAACACTACAACATACAAGGGAAGAGAGCAAGAATATAGGAAAGGAACAGAAAACAACTACAAAAACATTCAGAAAACAATGATTAGAATGGCAATAACAATATACCTATCAATAATTACTTTAAGTGTAAATCGATTGAATATTCCAATCAAAGACAAATGAATAAAGAAGATGTGGTACATATATGTAATGGAATATTACTTAGCCTTGCAAAAGAATGAAATTTTACCATTTGTGACAACATGGGTGAAATTAGAAAGTATTATGCTAAGTGAAATAAGTCAGACAGAGAAAATTATTTCACTTATATGTGGAATCTAAAAAACAAAATAAATGAACAAAACAGACACAAACTTAATGATTGCCAGATGAGAGGGGGTTGGGGCACTGGGTGAAAAAGGTGAAGGGATTAAGAAGTACAAATTTATAGTTACAAAATAGTCACTGGGATGCGAAGTACAGCATAGGGAATATAGTTAATAATATCGTAATAACCATATATAGTGTCAGGTGGGTGCAAGACATTTTGGAGTTGCTTTCATAAGCTGTATAAATGTCTAACCACTATGCTGTACATCTGAAACTAATATAATATTGACTATCAACTGCAATTGAAACTTTAAAAATTTATATTAAATAAATTGGCATTTATGTTGACTAAGAAATTATTTTTAATGTAGATTTAATTTTATAAGACAGTGAATATAAATTAGATGTAAATTTTGTCTATTCAGTTAAATATATAAACAGCTTACTTTTTAGTAAATTGAAGAATTATTAGGATTTTGGCCTAAAATATAACTTCATTTTATGATTTTATACTTTCAGTTGTGATTTTATAGATATAGATAGATATAGATGATATAGGTTATAGATATAGATATAGATATAGATTAGATAGATAGATAGATAGATAGATAGATAGATATAGATAGATATAGATAGACATAGACTAGACATAGACATAGACATAGACATAGACAAAGATATAGATATAGATAGATATATCAGGAGTATATTTTTCATTGTGCAATTTAATTTATATTAGATAGAATAGATATTTTTAGTTAAGTAATTTATTACGAGAAAAATGATTTTCATGTTTAATAAAAGTATCTAGATGAACTTTCTGAATCAATAATAAGAAAATCACATTTTTGTCATTTGAGATGTCATCTTGCACATAATATCAATTAATTGTGTTTTTCTTAGTTATCATAATTCTTTTAAACATCAAGGACAACTATCCTACCTTTAAAAAATTTATTATTTTTGTAAGGTGTTGAGATGCTTTGACTCATCTGACTGATGAGTCAAGGCTTTAAATGGGCTTATATCTATAGTTGTAAGAAAATGCATTTATTTTTTTTATGAGAGCAACTAGTTGAAGGTTTTCTCTTCTCTATGTTACTTCATTGATTTTTATGCAGATAATGAGTGTGATATGATAAATGATACCTTCTCCAATTAACTGTAATTCTTGTGAAGTATAATATTCTAGTAAATTTTTAAAATTAAGCTTGCTTTAGTTTTTGCAACAGATTTTTTTTTAATGTAGACTTCTTGTGGAATAGACTCCTTTTAAAACTGTTTCCAGTCCATAATCAGTCCCCATCCTTCCCTTAAGTGGCACTGAGAATCACTTCCTATCCTAGAAATGTGGCCTTATCTCTCTTGATTATTCTAATTAACCCTGAGGAAGAGAAATGGGTCAGAAGTTGGAGGAGTTTGCAGAAAATCTCCAATATGCTTTGTAAAGAGCAAGAGAGAGCTGAACAGAAAATCAATACAATACTGTGTACTTGGACGAGGGCCTGGTTGACATTATTACCAATGAATTTTCAGTTGCCCCACTGTGTGATTTTTTTGTTTTCCTCACTAGCATAGAAAAGAAAGACGCTCTACTTTTTTTTTTGGTCATTCCCTTGAACATAATCATCGCCCCACAGATTCTTTTAATATCTGTCATGTTATTATCTTAGCAATTTATATCTTTGCCTTTCCTTTTCTAGTATTACAACTTCAGTTCAAACTCTCACAATCATTCACTTTAATCTGACATTCTATCCTAACTGGTGTTCTTTACTCCTGATTTACTTGCCTCTAATTATTCTCCTACAGAACTTTGTGATCTTTCTAAAACCTAATCATTTACTTTATTCTTAATTAAAAACTACATTGTATAACTACATAAAGAAGTTCAAATGCATTGAAGATTCCATGCCAAACTATTTCTCATTCAACAGACTATTCTTTCTCTTTTATATTTATTCCTAAATCTCACTCTACCTAGATTGTCTCACTCTCCACCCTCAAATTTTCACAAATACTAGTGCACCACTTAAGACTTATTTATATGCACTCCTTTATCTGTGGAGTATTTTCTGGTACCCTAGACCTTCCCTTCTGTCAAGCAGTGATCTACACTCCCTTCTTCCAGTGTCCCATCATATTGAGTATATACACATCTTTTGTGGAATTGCATTGTACTAATTCATTAACACTTTTTCCCCCTCAGCTAAATGGCATTTTGAGTCTAGGAATTTGTATTATTTAACATTTAATTTTGTGAACCTAGTATATTATGTAGAAGTAAAAGACACTCAATAAAATTCCAAAGGATTCTTTAAACTGTAACAGCAGGATAAAGAAAGGTATGTATTCAAATAAAAATTTGAAGCCTATGAAATTGGAAACAATGTGGTGGATTTGAAAGTAATGTGAAAATTAAGGGATGATACTGACTTGAGGAGTAACACAAGTGCTGAATTTGTGGAGACAGAAACATTTTTGATTGGATAAAAGAGATATTGATGGTATTGGACAGGGAGAGAGTACAAGATCTCTGAGGCAATCAGGGGCTCAGGAAAAGAAGTTAATGATAGAGTTGAGTGAGTACATTTTTCTCTGAGACTCTGGAATATAACAAAAGAGAGAATGTTACTTCTTCCTCAATTTCAAAATCTCCAACCTAATTGTTAATTATTAAAGTATGATTGTTATGGATCTAAATAATCAAGATGTTTTATATGTGCAGAAAATGTAATTTTCGTCATTTTTTGGCCAAAAACATGTTTGAAATGTATGAAGTATTAGATTCTGCAAAATGGATGAAACAAATCTACTTATTCTTAATCACATTTTATATTTTTTCTTTATCATCAAACTCTGTAATTCTAACACAGAATTGATGAACTCTTTTGTGGGATTTAGCTTGAGGAAATGTTAATAGAAGTCCTGAGTAAAAATGAGACTCAGAAGTTAAGTTATGATTAGATAACTTTAGAACTCCCTAAGTGATCTTCTTTTATTTTACATACCAACAATAGGAAGTACCAACCAAATAATTTAAACTATTGATCTATAATAAATGTTGGAAGTTAACCAAAATAGATTTTCTGTTGTTCCTCTACTGAAAACCTCATTTTAAATAAAAATAGCCCTGTCCTATTATTGAGAGAACAATTTTTGACTTCAAGGATTTTGCAAGTGTTGCTTGTTTTGTATCCCTACAGTGGTCTGTTTCCATTTACATTAAAAAGAGAGAGAAAGAGAAAAACAGAGAGAGAGAGAGAGAGAACTATATGTATTCTGAAAGGGAGTACTTTGTTCTTTTTGACACAATTGTAAGTGGAATAACTTTTTAAATTTATCCTTCTGATAGTTTATTAGTGTATAGAAACACAACAGATTGATATATATTAATAAATGCTTAGGAATAAATTTAACCCAGAGGGAGAAAGACCTGTCCTCTAAAAACTATAAGACATTGGTGAAAGAAATTAAAGATAAATTAAAAGATATACTGTGTTTATGGATTAAAAGGATTAATACTGTTAAAATGTCCATACTATCTAAAGCAATATGTAGATTCAATGCAATCTCTATCAAAATCGCAATGGCATTTTTTTTTTTTTTTACAGAACTAGAACAAAATCATTCTAAAATTTATGTGGAACCACAAAAGACCCCGAATAGTCAAAGCGAGCTTGAGAGAGAAGAACAAAGTTGGAAGTATGCTCTCTGATTTAAAACTATACTACAAAGCTATAGCAATCAAAACAGTACGGTATTGGCACTAAAACAGATATAGATCAATGGACCAGAATAGACAACCCAGAAATAATTCCATGCTTTTATGGTTAATTAATCTGTGATAAGGGAGGCAAGAACATACAATGAGGAAATGACACTTTCTTAAATAAATGGTATTAGAAAAACTGTACAGATACATATAAAAAAATGAAACTAGACCATTTTCTTATGCCACAAACAAAAATAAACTTAAAAGTGATTAAAGAGTTAAATTTAAGACCTAAAACTTTAAAACTCCCAGAAGAAAACATGGCAGCAAACTCTGACATTGGTCTTAGCGAATTTTTTTTTTTTTTGATATATCTCCCCAGGCAAAGGCAACAAAAGCAAAATAAATAAATGGGAATACATCATATTAAATAGCTTTCACATAGCAAAGGAAACGTCAGCAAAATGAAAAGAGAGCCATATACTGAATGGGAGAAGATATTCGCAAATAATATACCTAATAAGATGTTAATATCCAAAATATATAAAGAACTTATGCAATTCAACATCAGAAAAACAATCTAATTAAAAAATGGGCAGAGGACCTGGATAGACATTTTCCCAGAGAAGATATACAGATGTCCGATAGAAATATAAAAAGATGCGACTATCATTAATTATCAAGAAAATGCAAATCAAAACCACAGTGAGATATCACACTTGTGGCTATTATAAAAAAATCAACAAATAACAAAAGTATGTGGCTAGGATGTGAAGAAAAGAGGACCCTTGTTCTCTCTTGGTGGGACTGCAAATTGGTACAGCCTCTATGGAAAACAATATGGAGGTGCCCCCCAAAATTTAACATATACAATTACCATAATACCCAGCAATTACACTTTTGGGTATTTATCAGAAGAAAACAAACACTAATTTGAGAAGATACATTCACCCCTATGTTCTATTAGCCAAGATATGAAAGCAACTTAGGTATCTTTCAATAGATGAATGGATAAAGATGTTATCTGTGTATATATATATACACACACAGGTTTCCCAGCTATATATATATATATGTATATATATGATATATATATATATATATCTTATATATACATATATATATACAATGAAATATTACTCAGCAATAAAAAATGAAATTTTGCCATTTGCCACAACATGAAGGAACATAGAGAATAAGTCATATAGAGAAAGACAAATGCCATGTGATTTCACTTATATGTGAAATCTAAAAACAAACAAACAAACAAAACAAAATAGAAACAGACTCATAGATAACAGAGAAAAAAATGATGTTCACCAAAGGGGAGGGAAATGGAGGGATGGGTAAAAAGGTAAAGGGGAATAAATGGTATAAACTTCCAATTATGAAACAAATAAGTCATGAAGATGTAATGTACAGCACAAAGAAAATAGTTAATAATACTATAATATCTTTGCACTGTGACAGATGGTTACTGGACTTATCATGGTGAGCACATTGTAAGGTATATAAATGTCAAATGACTATATTATATACCTGAAGCTAATATAATATTGTATGTCGACTACACTTTAATTAAAAGAAAAAAGTCGAGATGCTTGAAAAATTAAAAAAAAAACAAAGATCAAAACAACAAAAAAAAACAGTACCTTGAATGATAAAACCTAGCAATGTTTCCTGGAGATAAAAATGTCCTGAAATGTAAGGCAAAATTTTAAAAAATATAAAAATAACAAATGATATAGTATAACTTATGCAATAAAATTAAACCTAATAAAACAAAATATAAGAACATCAATCTCTTGAGATATACAGATAGATACTAAGTTATTGTACGTATATCACCATACTAAATTTGATTATCCAGTCATGTTTCTGTTTGTGCTGAAGGGCTTCAGAATTAAAGTTTAATCACTTCCAGATTTTAAGTATCTGTTTTCACATGCAATTTATTCTTTAAAATGCATATTTACACATTTCAGAATTATTTCACTACACATTCTAATAATTAAGCCTTTATATCAATATTAGCAGTGTGACATGGTGGAAAAACACGGCTTCCAGAGAACCTGGGTTCAGCTTTTGCCTTTGTTTATCTTCAAGATGTCAGTTAATTTCTCTGAAACACAAGTGGTTTTTATCTGTAAAAAAATAGAATAGGGAATAAAAATAGTTCCATGGTGCCAGAAGGCTTTCTAAGTGCATATGTGAAAGTAATGAAATAGCTTTAGAAACTCTAAATCTCTACACGAACATTAATTATTGTTGTCATTCAGGATCAATGATTGTACAGAAAGAGAATGCAATATTTGATGACAGAAAATTGGGTTCAAGTTCTGGTTCTGCTTCTTGCTAGTTGTGGGCCTCTTGGCATTTGTGTCCTGTCAGTGAGGATGCAACTACCACTCGCTTGATAGATTCCTCTAGAAATCAAATGAATTGTTTGTGACAGGACAGTCACTCCCTGAAGAAACTTTTAAGAGCTCTACAGCTAGGTGGAACTCAGTTTGAAAGCCACACATTAAAATAATCTATCAAAACTATTACCAAGTTTTAAAAGTTTGAATTTTTTTTTTTGTTACTAAAAGATGAGAATTTGGTGGTCCACCACCAGCAATATAGTCTTACAAATAAAAAAGAAAATTGTTAAGGAGAATGTTTTAAAGATGCTCTATGTACATTTTAACAGATTTATTAATCACAAAATCTCACCTTGCTTCTCTTTCATTTCAGTCTCTGTTGCACACACGCACACATATACACATGCACACAATACACACACACAGACATACACACAAAGGTACGTACAAGTAATTCATTGTTCCTATATTGCTGCTCAGAGTGACCTTCTCTGCTAAGGCAGAAAGCATGAGGCAGCCTATTATAGTTTCAATATAATACACTTGAGACGTTTCATTTTCATGGGTCTTTTGTACACATTTATGGGGATATTGCACAAGCTGGCCTAACATGCAGAGACGTTATTGTGCTGCTTAAGTGCCTCCTTTGTTTCCTTATGTGTATCTCTTTTGTCTCTACTGCTTGTACCATCCCAGCCTTGACACAAGATTTTCACGTTCATTGGATGACACAGCTTTAGGTCCATGGCGGCGTCGTCTGGTCCTATTTGTCTCATTAATATGAATCTGACCAGCTTTTTTATAGGAATAGGATCGACATAGTGTTAAAATACTGCTTTGACCTTCTGTTTTCTGTTTACTTTCCACATCCATATATACTCTCACACCCTTTCCTGGCAAACACTTTAAAATGAAATCATTTTCTAATTCATGCTTGCAATAGTATAATATGATGCTATTATGACTATTTTTATGGCATCTTATATTGTTTTTATCATTCCTATTATCCTAAATACTAATGTTGAACTATATTAGCACAAGTATTAAAGTTGAAATAAATATTAATTGACACTGTATATATCATTCCAAATCAGTAGCACAACTGAGTTTGCCTGATCCTCAAAAAATATGTCCTCACTTCATCTTTGACAACTGTTTTTTGACAATTGGAAAACAGTTTGTCCTCCACTGTTGAAATGTACATATCTGTGAGAATATAACAAAGCATGCGTGTTCACTCATTCGGGGACTGCAGAAGCTGATCTCATGGCCCTGATAAACAGCACTAAGAACCACTCTGAGCCCAGTGAGGACAGCATTCAAAGCGCCTGGATGAGGCCTGCAGAGGACATGTCCTGAAGATGTTTCACTGAAGGGCCATACCAACATTTGCATTTTAAGGGAAAGCCAGATTAGAGACAGAGAGAATTGTCTGAAATGAAGTCACCAATCTTCGGAGAAGGAAATGAATGGCAAACAAGGAAGCAAAGTGGTTAGGGGTTAGTGCTCAGAAGGGAAATAGCTACTGAGAGCAGATGACTGAGATTGCTTTTTTACCTGAATCGAGATAAGTGGTGAGGCCTACTGGGAGCAAAGAAAAAATGATAAGCAGACAAATCTGAAAGAAAAAGTGTCCAAAATCTATTAAGAGAAAGTGGAAAGGTCAGAAAAAGAAATTTAGATGTTATTGCTATAAGGTAACTTTATTTTCCAGGATTGCCCAGTCTTTCAAGCCCCACTGAAGATTTTCTAGTACTACCTCGTCCTCTGACTTCTGGACCTTTGTCAAATGCACTGTCTTTTTATTTCCCACCAGCCCCCAGCACCACTACCAGAAGCTATGGAAGCTTGAGTCTTAACTCAATATGTTCAAACAGTCTTGACACCCAAGAAGATTGATGTAATTCTATTAAGACCTGTGTACCAACTTTACAGTGATAAAATAAACCACCAAACTGAGAAAAGGTTTAGACCTCTGCCATAAGTATTAACTCCTATATAAAAATTGTGAGAAGTGTCTCTATTATCGTCTGTCTTAAAAAACAAAACAAAACAAAAACCCTGTTCAGATTTTGAGGTGGGGAAAAAAAACAAACAAACAGCCGAAGTACAGAGGTTAAAAAAAGCAAAGGAAGGCTAGGTTTTTAACATCTAGTTCCTCACAGGTGTTGTTAAAAGAGGAATTCTCTGATAAGCCACCTGCATACCAATCTTAGAGTCTCAGAGTCTGTTTCCTTAGGAACCTGACTTGCAACTATTGGTCCCAAAAATAGTACTAGGAAGCAAACGCTAAAGTAGGATTTTGGTGTTAGATCGCTAGCCCCCAGCTGTTATGAGAACCTCTTCACTTAAGTCGATCACTCAGACCGTCTGGCATGCATTAGTACACATGATTAAAATTAAAATGATTAAAATTTTGCCAGTAGTGAACTGGCAATTAATATCAGTAGAAAGGGACTGATGGCTCAATGCCTCAGGTGTTTAAGAAGTTCTGGAAAGAAGAGTAATTATAAGAACAATGACCTCAGAGAATTATTGCTGGGGGTAATCAATGAAGTAGAAAACGACAATAAAGATCAAGAGTGATTAATAACCAATTAAAAGCTAAGTGTAAAAGCCAGAGAAACTTCCTGGCAGGATATAAAAAGATTCATGCAACCAGATGATTTTTTCCTAGTTGTCACCAGAGGACACTATTTACCAAAATAAGAAAGAATTCTCTGGTGAGTTGGGCACCAGTGTCACTAAGAAGCTCAGTTCTGGTGCTCCTTTGTAAGGACAAAATAACGGTATAAGATGCTTTTACAAAACTATGCTCAATTGGATTGATGGGCCCTCAGAATAGTAGAGGCCAAGTGGTGCACTCGATTGCAGAAGGCAGGTGTGTGCAATGATCTTAATGAGCGATAAAGTTGCAGTTGCAATAATGAGGGCCAGGCACACAGATTGCTATGGAGATGCTTAATAGAACTAAAGAAATCTAGGATGCCCAATAAATGTTTGTTCAATCTGTACAAACACAAGAATTCGAGTATACGTCAGAAAGCTAAGGGACGTCATCCCATTAAAAATTCATAATCCTTTCCCAATATACAGATCTAAGTAGTTTTCAGACCAGGACCCACTGAATGAAATAGTGACTTTGTCCCAAGGATGAAGGATCCTGTACCACCCCAGCAACTGTATACAGTAATTATTTCCCAAGACTTATTTCAAAGGGCAAGTAACCATATTGGGGAAAGGGATATCCTGACACATTTCAAAGACTGTTGGACATAGAATTTGGATCATTAAAGTTTGAGTTCCCTAAAAAACAGACATTAAGATGAAATTTAATGTGCAAGTTATTCAGGGATTATTTAAGGATTTAAATCTGTGGAAATGAGAGGGAAGAAGCAAGAGTGTCAGAAGTAGCAGTCGAGCGTGATGATGGCCCAATGACAGACATGGTATAACCTGCAGGAAGTTCTGGAGCTGGAATAGCCCTTTAGAGTTTTCCTAAATTGTTCTAAGATGGTGGGGTCTTTATACTCTCTCATAAATGAGTCGCTGGAAGTGAGAATGGGTATGACTTTGAGCAAAGTGGCTTTCTGCAGCTAAGACTATTCCTGAAAAGACACTTGGCAACACGAGCATCAAGCCCCTTATCGATGAGGATCTGCATGACATTTAACCATGTCCTCCCTACACCTGACTCCAATACTTGGTAACGATTCTTCCATTCCAAACCTACACAATATATGACAGCAAGAGTGAATCCTACTGTAAATTATGAAATTTGGGTGAGAAGGGATTGTAAGAACTATACTACTTGCGTGGAGGATACTGATAATAGGAAAGAACATACATGTGTCAGAGAAGGGGATATATGAGAAATTTCTGTACCTTCCCTTCAATTTTACTGAAAACCTAAAACTGCTCTGAAAAATGAAGTATTTTAAAAAAATTAAAGATAATATTACTTATCTAGACTCTGTCTCATGTGAACAGCATACTGCATCACCAATCTGGGAACCCTGGAGACCTCAAGTGAAAAGTTTTTGTAAATATTATAATGCGTGAATAAAGTGAAAGACATTTCCCTTTAAAATATTGTTTCTCAGGAATGAGAAAACTGCCTCATTTTCAAATTATTTTCACATAAAAGGATGGACTCATTTAAGACAACAATAGCTTCAAATAACCTAAATCTGTGCTAATTTGAGATGTTTTAGAAATCAGCTCACAGAATAATTAAGAAAGAAGGCCAAAGACTTAATATAGATTTATTCATTTTTTACATGAGTTAAAATTCAGAATTGAAAGTGTTAGATTATATTGTAAAAATTTTAAAGGTCACTTTCAAAAGTATGACTGTAAAAGTTGTATATCCCAATATACCTACTGAATGAATACAAAAATCAATTCTCCTAGTACAGAGTTTCTCAGCCTTGGCTCTACGGACATTTCAGGCCAGGAAATTCTGTGTTGTGGGGCAGAGGTTGCCAAAAGCCGGGCCGTGGACCGGTACTGGTCCGTGGACTTTTAGGAACCAGGCCACACAGTAGGAGATAAGCGGCAGGTAAGTGAATAAAGCTTCATCTGTATTTGCAGCCGCTCCTCAGTGCTAGAATCATGGCCTCAGCTCCACCTCAGATCATCAATAGGAGCACAGATCCCTGGTGCCAAAAAGGTTGCAGATTGCTGTTGCTGGGGCCTGTCCTGTGCATTGTAATATGTTTAGGAGTTTTCCTAGCTTCACTAAATGCCAATAACACCCTGCCTCAGTTGTGATATGATGACCAAAAATGTGTCCAGACGTTATCAAATGTCCCCTGGGGGCACACTCCCCCACAGCATTCAGAACTACCATCCTAAAGTTATGTGAAAAAATTTTGTGACTTGAGTTAAAATTTACTGTGACAATGTGAGATTCAGATTCATAAATGGCTGTATCTCCATCAATTCAGGCCATAATAAAGCTTTATGTGCTCTAGAAATGGTTAGAGGACCCTAGGGATGACAAACAAATGAATGTTGAGACTCATGGGAAAAGTCTGAATAAAACTGTTTCCTGAAGTATGAGTAAAAAAGTAATATTTTAATTAATATGTTATTTTTAAAGCATGTAATTTTAAATATAAGATGCAGTTAATAAATTATCAAGACAGATATTCCACTTTTTTATAGACATCTCTAAATTTGGAGGTTGTTTTTATTAAGAAAATAATTAATTTATATTTTTGTTTTCTCCGTACTAAGCAATATAATTTTCTAATGCCTGGAAATCATAGAATCTAAGCACTTAGAGCTGTGCATTTAAAGCTATATACAGTAGCCACTAGCCATATGTAGCTATGAGCAACTCCAAATTCAAATAGGCTATAAATGTAAAAGTAAATTGACTTCAAAGAACGAGTATTAATAAAAAAAGTTAAATTATATTCATAACATTTATAATGTTAAATCATCATTGTAGTATTATTTATATTGCTTATAAATGTTGAAATTATATTATTTTGGATATATTAGTTTAAATTAAGTATATTATTAAAATCAATTTTACATGCTTCTTGTTTTAATTTTTTAATGTCCATTAGAAAATTAAAAATTACACATGTGGCTCACATTGTATTTCTATTGGACATTGGTGCATAACTCTAGCTAGAGAACTATTAAATGGACCCCTGAGCCTTAACAGAAGCCATTTAATTCCCTAGAGGATTCCCAGCTGTCAACAGGTAAAAACAAACAAAACAAAACACTGTACTTTCCCAGTGAAATATTCAGCTCCAGTGTACTCTATTTTGAGGAATCTACTCAATCCCATTTTCTTCACAAATTCTGTTATTTGCAATTCACAATTTTGCAGGAGACAAGATTTTCAGGAACATGCATGTGGAGTTATTGCCAAAGTTCCAGTCTCAACATGGCTTCTTTACATCTTCTTATATCTTTATAGGAGTTCTGCTCAATTAATGGTCAGGTGATTCTCAAGGGTGGTTGTTCTATAACTTATCTGTAATTTTGATGTGGTCATGCGAGGAGATGAGCACGTTTACTTATTCTGCCATCTTGATGGCAGTCATCCCCTCTAGTTTACTTTTTGTGAATCCAATTCAAGTGAAAATCAGTCACTCCTGCCATACCATTTCTTGCAATTAAATTATAACTAATATCTATAATGTCTTATTGAAAAAAATATAAACATTATTTGATGAGAGTTCGGAAAATAAGAAATATCTTTTCATGGAGCACCAATAAATACATTGTATGAATAAAAATAACACTGAAAAAATGTAATCGAAACCTCTTCTGAATCTACTATTATAATATTCATATTCTTTTTTAGCAAGTGAATTACGATGTAAAATATTTAAAGAATTCTGCATCAATGGACATAATATTCTCATTATTAGAACTTTAAAAGACTAAAAGGAGATGCATGCAAATAAATATGTCATTAATTGAACAAATGTGAAATATTAAAATTTCCTCTATAAATCGAGATCCCATTAGGCTATAACTAGTATCTAGCCCTTCTCTTCGCATAGGTCAGTGGTCCCCAACCTTTTTGGCACCAGGAACCAGTGCTCCCATTAGATTCCCAAGAATCTAATGCCTGATGATCTGAGGTCCAGCTGAGGTTGTGATGTTAGTGCTGGGGAGTGGCTGCAAAGACAGGAAACTTGGCTCACTTGCCAGCTGCTCACTTCTTGCTGAGCAGCTTGATTTCTAACAGGCCACGGACTGGACCAGTATGACTATGGGAGTCGGGGACCCCTGTTGTAGCTAATGAGCATATACATAAAGGAAACACACCTACTAAAGCCTAGGCGGCAAAGACATGGTTCGCTGATAAAAGATAAAAGTGAATCTCAATGCCAAAGATATATCAAGTAGTATTTTTTAAAGGCTTAAAACTTTTAAACTGAGACTTTAGAAAACAGACAAGAGTGAATTTTAAGGAATAAAGTTAACCCCAAGAGATCTGGAATCTCATAATTCCATGAAATCTTAACCTTATACCAAGTTCTTTTTTCATGCTTTGAGAAAATAGACAACATATTGCAAATTACATAACGTTGCCTACAAGTCAGATTTTACTCAGATTCTGTCCTGATATTCCCTACTCTGGCCAGATTAACCAATTGCCTGCTCTGTAATTTGTGTCAATTGACAGGTTTGGGGCCGATTGTGTTGAAACTTGTCCACTATTCAGTAGAAAATAATAAAAATTCTCCCAGAGTGAAACAGATATTTGGCTTGGTTACACAGTAACTTATTTTCTTTTCTCTCATGTCTACAGCTTGTGTTATTTTCCCAAATTCTGAATCATTGTCTTCCAGGTTACAAGATTGGATTACACATCCCCTGTTGCAGAAGCTGCTGGAGGCCTGCCCACATCTATTAGCAGAATTCTGGTTAGCAAGATGTAATTCGATTTGGGGGGGAAATGCATAGATCTTTCACTTTTTCTAAGAGAAAGTTCTTTGGATTTTTGTTCTTGGCCCTTAATCCATGTTTCTTTTTTCCTGTCCAGAATGTTAATGCAATGTCCGAAGGGATAGTAGAAACCTTGCAAGCATAAGCATGAGAGCTAAGTGTAAGAATGACAGAGAAAGCAGTTAGAAATATTCTGGGTTCTTGCAAAATCTTGAAGTTGCACCAGTCTAGACTGCCTTCTGAAAATTCTTCGTTAGGTAAGAAAAATCATCCCTGAACTATTTACGATGTGTTTGTTATCTGTCACATAGTACAGCCCCTACTGGTCCACTATTCATCTCTGCATTCCCATGTTGTGACTTAATCCTGGCCCTGTTCAGTAAGACATGTTAAGTATCTCCTGTTCTGGGAGCCATCATTTTTGTACAATCATTTCCTGGAAAAGCATCTCCATTGCTGCAAGTGAAACATCCAGCACCAGTCGTTTTCCAGTTAACTGACTTTCCACATATTGGATGCCTCTCCTTCAAGTACTTGAATGTGGGCCAGCTTTTCAAATAGTTGCCCCAGACAAGTAGTCAGGGTCAAGCTTTTTGTCTGGACTCTATTCCACCAGAGCCATGCCCAACATGTCCTGAAAGATGTCAGCTGCTGACTGAGTCATGTTGTCCTTCTCATTACTCTTTTTTAGAACTCTAGTGTCATAAATAATATTTTTATCTGACTGTGTTCTAACTGTAGAGCAGAGTTCTCAAATAGAGATGATTTTTGCCCCCAGAAAAATATCTGGCGAGGTCTAGAGATATTTTTTTATTGTCATATGATTGGGTAGGGGGAGTTGCTACTGGCATCTTGTGACAGAGGTGAGGAATGCTGTTAAACATCCTATAATGCACAGGAAGGACAGTTTCTGATAAAAAAAAACTTATCCAGCACAAAATACTAATACTGACAAGAATGAGATTGTCTGCTCCAAAGCAAAGATTTTATTCCTAGTTGTACTTTAGAATAAAATAGGAAAATTTAAAACAGTCCAATGTCTGAACTCCAGGTCCCAGAAATTGATTTAACAGATCTGGAGAGAATCTACACATATTTGAAAGTGCCCCATTGACATCCAAAATTGAGAGCCACTGATGTTAGAATAAATCCTTGATTCTGGAGTCTGGGGTGAGTAGAGAGTTGCCCCAAAATGGATAAAAGAGAGTCTAAGCCAGAATCAAGGAAGCCAAAACATTCAAACACAGAGAAGTGGGTTTAAAATCAGACCTTATGAGAAAATTAATTTCAGGGTAGAAAGCACAATGTGTGTTGAGAAAAGAAGTTCAAGAATCAAAATAGAGCATAAATAACTCAAAGATGTAAGAGGTCCTTTTTTTATGTTATTAAAATATGTCTAGTTATACATCTATATTTATAGGTTTATGATTATACCTGTAACTATCTAGTTGTCCTCTTTTATTCTGAGTGATCCAGATGGATAAAGGAAAGCAGTTGTATGCCAAGGCAGAATTTGGACTAAGCTCTTTTTCAATTAAAAAAAAAATCTTTCATATTGTTGTATTATATATACTACGTTAACAATTTTATAAAAAGTTAAAAGTCAAAATAAAAATAATATGAGTTTAATGTTAAAAATTTGAAAACCAAGAAATGAGGAATAAAAAAATAGAAATTACATAGAATACTAGCTTATAGAAACAGCCTTCAAGGTTTATATTTATTTATTTATTTATTTTATGGAAAGTAATAGAATCTAAGGATTTAATGATACTGAGCACAAACCAAAATGCTTCTTCAGTGCCATTTTCACATCCCAGTTCTAATCAATTGTGCTACAAATACCCTAGTGTCTGAAAGTGGTATAATTGTTTCTGTCAGTTTATAACTACCAGTTTATTTTCATCTCACAAAATAATCTGAGTTTAATGTCACATTTTGTCTAGTGTAATATCAAATATTGTAGCATATTTGAGTATAAGATTTTTACCAATGAATCCATGCTAAGTCTCTGTACTCAGGGATTTTTTTTTTTTTTCAAATTCACAGTAATCTAGTTCAGTCAAGTATAGTGATTATTTTTGCAAATTCACAGGGAGCGAGTTCAGTTAAGTTTATTATGTATGGCCAAATCCATCTTAATTTTGCAGTATCTACAGCCTGTATTACATCTTTGACTACTGCTTAGTTTCACAATTCATTTGAAAATGGTTATGAAATGAATATTTGTGCCTGTAATATTCTAATGCTAATTAAGTAATAGCCACCGATTGATACATAGATCTCTGACAGTAAAATGTTAAGTCTAATACTTCGTTTTTTATCCTTATGGGGGCAATTCATCAACCATCAGGGAAGCCTTGATTGCAACATTGAGAGTGGGCCACTTGATCATATTCATTGTGTATACTCCAAAATACAGATATAATAGAGTAAAAAGACCACTGCCATAAATAACAAAAGTGTATACACAGTATTTTTCAGTTGATTTTCATCTAGTCCTGTGGCTTTTCAGTAATATCTTACCAAAAGCTATAGTAAAAAATGCATTTTTCATTGTTACTCACTGTACATAATTGAAGCAAATCTTTCTATAAAACTTATTTTTAGAATAATGCATGCAAGCACTCTAATATTTTATATTTTATAGTTATGAGCTTTAAAAAAATTTCCTGTGACTGATTAGTAAATTTTAACACGTAGTTTGAAAAACATTAAGCAACATGTTGTAAAGGAAACTGAACTGGACTATGAAGGAAAAATTTAAAAACAAAGGAAAACAATGAATGATGAAAGTGGGAATTACTAATGTTGAGAATATAATAAATAGTTCAACATTTCCTAAATTAATATCCTATAGTGAATATTTTAATTAAATATGAAATAGTCACCTGCTCCAGAGAAAGTATTCAACAAATAGTTTTGTATTATTATTGAAATTAAATAATATTATCTATTTTAAGATTTTTCTTTTATTCAGTGTACATATAGAAATTAACAGTATAACCATTTCCAAAGGGAACTAATAATAATCATACAAACAGCTTAAAACAATGCCTATAACTTTCTCTTATTTAAATCCTTACAATATCAAGCATTCTATATGTGTGAATGTGGAATCACAGGGAAAAAAAAATTTCTTAAGAGAATTCAGATCAAAAGAATAATCGATTTTTATCAGCAGCTTCTTAACATTCATTTTAATTTAGATCAGTCTTTTGAAAGCAAACTACTATCTTATCCTCTGCTTATGAGCTTTTTTCCTTAGGTATATTCTCTATGACTTTTACAACTTCATATCTTTGTATGGATTTGTTTTCATTTTTTAATATCTTCATTTCACATTTGGCTATCTCTCCAGAGTAACATCTGATTACCCAGCTAAAACCTTATGAAAATTTAAATTATGTTTTAAGGATGGCTCTCTTTAATTACTGAGGTAAAATGCAAGGTGCTATTTGACATAAATCCAGGTATTCATCTGTTTTCTATTTCTATTATAAAGTGATTGAGTTATTTTTAAATTTAAAAAAAATAAGAATTTGTACATCAAGTTTAGAGTTGAGATACATCCAACTGAAAATCTGTGATGGTAGCTTATGCAGAAAAAAGAAATCCCTCGATACACTTTTGTCATTCTTATATAGAAATTTAAGATTATTTTTCCCTTTTAACTAAGATTTAATTAGAGAAAGATACAGGATTTTAAGGTAGACTAATTTTTTTACAATGAATATATATTTCAATCTATATTAAAGACCAAAAAGAGAACATTAGAGTACCTAAAGCAACAACATTTTCTTAGCACAGCACTGAAAATGTTAAATATTATGTGAACCTTCAGAAAAGATACCACTATTTTTAGATAATATTCTTATGTATATTTAAAAATATTTTGTGTATTTTCAAATGTATGCATATATATGCTTGTGGATGTGTGTTTACAAATATGCATATACATATTAGCTTTCTATTGTTTTTGAAAGAATTATTGCCTATTTGTTAATAAGTTTCAGGTGCTTTCATATTTCAAAATAAGCATTTAATTGTGCTAAAGGTAAAAGCTGATAATCAAGGTGTAATTTCCGCTGAGCCTTAGGAATAGTGACTGTTGGCCTTTGTATAACCTCCTACTCTCAACACTTTCACATACGCAAAACACACTGTCAACTTCTGTCATCAGTTACTCACTCACAACTCTAAAGCTGAATTGGGCCCTCAGAGGCTCAAACTGAGAATCCCCAGGGAGTCAATTAGAATTACATGGCAACTGCAGAGGGCAACATCTGGACATGGCATTTTACCTAAATTAGTGACAACTGACTTTGCCCTAGCATTATCCATATTGCTCTTACCACTCCTGACAAGGCGTGAGGTAAGATGGTCAAGCAATTAGACAGTGTTTGGAGTTGACATTCAGTATTGACACTGGAAGTGCGCTTCAGCATTTGAAAAACAGATGCTGTTTAAAACTTTACATTTCGGCAACACATATACTAAAACTTTACCAAATATTTAATTTGATGATTTTCCCCTTGTGATAATTCGCATGGACAAACCAATATCAAAATATCAAAACTTCAATAAAATTGTTGAATTTAGTTAGAGAAAAAAAATGCCTTGTTCATGTCAAATCACAGAAATTTAGTAGTCCAGCAGAGACCAGCCTATGTTGCATAAAATAATTTGTGGCTAACTCAATGCAGTTTTACACATTATCAAGATTTTGTCTGATTTAAATTTAAAATTAATTTTTTATATATAACTTAAATTTTAAAATTACATTTAATAAAAACTTTACATTTTACATATTGATTTAGGAATAATTTAACTGTAAAAAAAGAAAACATTGTGATTAACTACAACTTTCGATTGGAGATATAATTATATGTATAAAATACCCATCCTCAGCCTCATCTGTTTCAAATCCAGATTTTAAAGATGTGATCACAATGTGCACATTTCTTCATTCAAATATTCCCTTCTCAGTGATAACTTTCCTCATAATCCTTTTTAAAATTGTAACACCTCTTCCCACAGCACTTCAAATCACTTGCCTTCATCTTATTGTTCTTTATTGCACATACCACTATGTAACATGTTACATATTTTTAGCTATATATTGTCTCTCTCCTCCCACTAGAATGTAAATCCAACATGGGCAAAGATCTTTCCAGTATTCTGTTCATTGGTCTATCCTCAATGCTTAGAATACTGTCAGAGCATAGAAGGTGCTAAATAAATATTTGTAAACAAATACATCAAAATTACTTTTTATAAACATAGAATTTTACTTAAAACTAGGCATGTGTTATTTTGGAAGTGATTAAACTGATTATTAAAATTTAGCTCAGTAACTCACTTGCTAGGTCAGATAAAGTTAGTCCAGGTTACCCATTCTCTCTTAATGACTGAAGCTATATCTGGAGAGAATGCATGAAGCAGCCATCTGAGGACTTTGAAAAATAAACACTAGCAGGCAAATTGCAGTAGAAGAGAAAATATCACCAAACCAGTAGTAAATTTACTTTTTTGTCCTTTTTCAGTATCTTCGAGCGTGGACTCAAGGCAGCAAAAAGCCCAGAAGTTGGCATTGGCATGGAGAAAGTGTTAGGAGAAGTTTTCCAGTTTTAGCTTAATGCATGGAAAATACATGTTATTTTTTCAGTGCACATGGAGTGTTCATAATAATGTTATATACTGGCATATAAAACAAATTTTAACAAATTTAAAAAGAATTTACATTATATAAAGTGTATTCTTAAACCATAATAGAATTGCACTTGAAATCAATAACAAAAGATACAGAAAAATCTTTTAAATTAAAAAACACACACTATTAAATATCTCACAGATAAAAAGAGAAGCTTCATCTAGGGCCATGCCACCCTGAACATGCCAATCTCATCTGATTTTGTAAGCTAAGCAGGGTCAGGCCTGATCAGTACTTGGATGGGAGACCACTTAGGAATATCAGCTGTTGTAGGCATAAAAAAAGAAGTCTTGAGGGAAATTAGAAAATGTTTTGAACTGAAAAAAATTTAAAATATAATACATCAAAATTTATAAGATATTAAAACAGTGCATACAGAGAAATACTGTTTTGTTTTAATTAAATGTCTGTTACAAAAGAAATGTCTTAAATTAATAACCTAAGCTTCCAGTTTAAGAAACTAGAAAAAGAAGAAAGTAAACCCAAAGCAAACAGAAGAAAAAGTAATATAAATAGAGCAGAATTAAATGAAGTGGGTGCCTGTATGATTTCATTTATATGTCATTCTCAAAAGACAAAACCATTGTAATGTTGAATAGATCAGCAGTTGTCAGGGCTTAGGGATGGGAGCGGGTGCAATCAAGGGATAGAACAAAGGAGTTCTGGAAGATGACAAAATTTTTCTGTATCCTGATAAAGATGATGCTTATACAATTTATACGTGTATTAAATTTCACAGAACTGTACGCCAAAAATATCAGTTTTACTGTATGTTAATTTTAAAAATAAATTTTAAAATAACATCCTTTTAAAAATTCTTGTTCATGTATTCATTCTATTTAAGAGAATTTTATAAATATAAAATATGATATCAATTCTCTATTCAAATACTGGCTTTTAAATGACTAACTTTAGAAACCTTATGCAATCCCTTCACTCCTCTGAGCTTTATGCATCTCATTCTAAAAGCAGGGTTAGTACCACCTGCACACAGGGTTATGACTGATGAGTAATCCTGATCTAAACGGCACCCTGGTGAATGGAATTTTACCTCCCTCTGCTACTCAAGAAACTGACTTTAATCTTCTTAATTTATCTGAAAACTTTATATTGAAATGAAAGCCAAGAAAAACTCACCTATATTTACTTCAGTGGATATTTTATTGTAATATTTTTAAAGAAAGTTAAGGATGTTTCGGCAAACATCTAACAATCAATTTAAGAGATAACTGTGCAATTTAAAGTTTGCGTAGCCACAGATATAGTATAGATCAATAAAATAGGTTTCTTCTCTAGGAAGAAATGTAATCAATAACAAATAGTTTTTTTTTTTTTCCCTCAGACATTATTTTAAACCACAACTATAGCAGCACAGGCCATTTATCATGACCTTACAGCCAAACAGTGTTACTATACACTAAATTCTGGCCCTCAATAATGCTTTTCATGATTTTGCCTTATCCATAGGCTCTATAAGATGCCTCTCCCCAAAAGTTCTAGGCACTTTCCCTGATTGGAATCAAAGTGGCTATAATAATGCCATTCTTCATGTCCTCTCTTCACATCATGCAATCCTATCCCAGGAAATAAAAATATATATCTACTAGTAACCTCTTTTAAAAAAGTGAAAATTTTTTCTTACCTAGGATTCTCTATAAGTACTGGCTTCTCACTGCCATGACTAGTTTAGAGACTATTTCAGGAGTAGGAGGGAGTCACTTAGGTCAGGACCTGTCATTGTTTATTGACTAGAGTCAATAATAACCCAAGCCTAGTATTTGGGTGAATTCAACATACTAAAAACCATATTGGTTTTAGAAAAAAAAAAAAATTAGAAGACAATAATGTTAGTATTCCCACGATATATTAGTGATTTGTAGTAGGTGAGATTAATTTTATCTGCTTCTTGAATTTATAGCCATTATCAATATATGACAGAATAATCAAGTATTATTCACGGACAATATGAAATTTATATATTTAAGTATCCCGTATCTAAAATATTTTATTGTGAACATACCAAAGTGAAATCCTAATTACATATGCTGATTAAACTTTTTAACTGATGTAGTTAAATAAAACATTTTATATTTTTCTTTAAACAATCTATATTCAAAATTATTAATTCATCAAATATTTATGAGCTCTTACTATATATCATTCAATATGATGAGTGCAATAAATATAGTGGTGAACAAAACAAAATATCATTGTCTTCATAGAGCTACATCTTTATGGCAAGGCCTATATTCTAATGAATTACTTGATTGTGTTGACATAGGTACATTATACAAATATCTTAGAATTATAATGAGCTTATTGAACATGGCCAGTCAGTTAACACATATTGTTAATTTTGTTGGTAAATCTTCCCTATTAAAACAATAAGGTTCGTTTATTTATCCATTCTTTTAACAAATAATTTTTAGGATTTACTATGAAATCAAACATTCTGCACACCCTAAAGAAACAAAGTTGAGCAAGTGAACAATGTCCCTTTTCCCCCAATACTAATAGCTGAAGAGAAAATATATGTTCCAAATCTAAAAACAATTATAAGTAAGTTTATTTGCTAAAATATTAGTTTTAAAATTTTTAGAAAGTAAATGAAAATCTAAAAGATTAAAATTGTCACCTTAAATAACATATATGATATATACATACAATGTATTTGTATATATAATAGAAAATATGTGTATGTATATTTCAAGCCTATGGAACACTTTTCTATGAAGATGTTGTTTCAACTATTCACAAACCAGCCCCATCCCCCTTTCTCTATTTCCCTGTGTATCCATATGCAGTACATATGGCAACAGAGGTGCTAGAACAAACATTGGCAGCCATATCTCCTATAAAGTGATTTCCAAGAGATGAATTATCTTGACTAGACTGTTTCTAAGAGAGAATAATTGTTGTTGATATAGAAATTTAAAGTTAGAAGTCAGATTTTTATCTTTACAAACACTTTGAAGTAGGAAACAAAAATTACTTTCTACCTTAGTCACATTAGCTGACACTATGTTCAGGAGGCTAAAAGAATAAAACTTTTGTAAAGCCCATATTTCTACAGCTAGAAGTTTCAAATTAAATATATTCTTAGATCAGGAAAAGGTCATAATGGTTCTATATAGATTAAAAAGCTTACATCGTAACTTATTATAAGTTAACAAATTATATATATATATATTTTTTTTATGAAATAAGATGCAACCATTAAAAAGAAAAGATAGATTTTATGTGCTGAGATATAAACTTCTATAGGATAAATTGTAAGTAAAAAAAGGCAAAATGAAAAACTAGTTATAAAGAGAGAGAAGTAAGAGGATTTTACCTCAGCTACTTATACAAATGTCCTGGGAGAATGGGGTGTAAGGCCAAAAAGCAGTCAGGAGTCAAATTATACAAGGTTTTGTGGCATTAATGAGAAGTTTAGAGTTTACAATAAGGACAAAATGAGCCACAAGAGAGTTTTAAGAGGAGATCGATGTAATTTGACTTTAAATTTTAAAAGAAAATTTTGTGAATTCCACTTATGGACAAGTTGGGAAAAGAGAAACTGGGTATAGCCTCCTGCCTTTAAAAAAATGGAGGAAAACGAGTAAAAATATATGAATCAGCAGTTTCCAAGCCAATAGACATCAGTTAATAAAAGACAGTGATCTCTAAGAAATAGAAAACTACTAAATTTCACTCTATGATTGCCCTAGTTTACTACCTTGAGAGAGATTCCAGGCTACAAGGAAAAGAAGGAAAAAGCAGATAAAGCCAGGTAGACTCCTTGAGTTGAGAAAACAAAGCAATGTGTTCAGGGAGACCAAGGCAGCTAGAGATTGCAGGACAGAGTCCAGTCATGGGTCACTTAATGACAGGTTATGTTCTGAAAAATGTGTTGTTAGGCGATTTTGTCATTGTGTGAACATCATAGATGTACGCAAACCTAGATGATATAGCCTACTACACACTTAAGCTATATGGTATAAACTATTGCTCCTAGGCTACAAGCCTGTACAATATGTTACTGTATAAAACAACACGAAATTAAATCAAATGCAAGAGAAATTGACACAATCAAGAGACGAAGAAAACATGAGATGTATAAGGTGCTGCTGGTGTAACATGACGTAGTTACAATGAACTTTTTTTTATATAAAAAGAAAGAGTACACTCTAAAATAATGATAAAAATTATTATAGTATAGTATAATATAGTAAATACACAAACCAGTAACATAGTTGTTTGTTATCATTATCAAGTATTATGTATTGTACATAATTCTGCATGCTATATTTTTATGACTGGTAGTGCAGTAGGTCTATTTACATAGGTGTCACCACAAATATCTAAGTAATGTGTTACATTATGAAGTTATAATGGCTATAACATCACTAGATAATAGAAAATTTCAGCGCCATTATAATCTTATGGGGACATGGGATTATATGCAACCATTAACTGAAATGTCCTTAGGCAGTACATGACTCTGCTAGATTGAAGAGGACTGTACACAGAAAGAATTCCAGAATTCTGCTTAGTTCCTTTTGGGTATTCAGTTGAGTAGTGATGACTGCATGCATGTGAAAAACCTTTTCAAGTTTGGGGAAAAAACAACCCCAAAACATAAGAGGGAACAGTGACCAGAGATCATACAGGGTTGGGAGTAGTGGAAAAACTACTATCTAGATTAGAATAATTTATAATTCATGGAACTGAGTAGAATATTCTAAAATATCTTGCCTCAGAAGTGGGGCAATAATTAGCTCTAGACTAATTATTGTTCTGGAACTGCTTAAAAGTATAAAAGCATGATTTGAAAGAATAAAATGATTTCCTAGAAACTTACTTATACTCCAGAACAGAATTCAAGAATATTTATAAGAATACAAAAATACTAGCCCCCAACAAATTAAAATTCACAATATCTGCCATCGACTCAAATACTACCAACCATACAAGGAAGCAAGAAAATACACCTTATAATAAAAATAATCAATTAATTGAAAATGAGCTAGAAACAATATACATATAAGAATTAGGAGACACAAAATTTAGAAGTTACTATAATCAGATTCCATATGTTCTAAAAATTAGGTAGAGGTACAGAATATATAAACAGCAGTTAATTAAATTTCTAGAGGTGAAAACTACAATGTCTGACAAGAAAAACATTCTGTATAGAAATAAGAATGGTATAGACAAGTTTATAAGACTAATGAACTTGATCACATAACATTAGAAAATATGCAGAAAAAAATTAAATGAGACAACTTTAAGCATCCTAATATATCTTTAATTGTAACTCATAATAGAAAAAAAAGAGTGTAGAATGTTTGAAGAAATATTGAGCAAAACTGCCCCAAATTTGATGGAAACTATAAACCCACAGATCCAAGAAGCTCAAGAAACCCCCAAGCACAAGAAACATGAATAAAAATACAAAAGGGCACATCATAATCAAATTGCTTTTAACCAATAATCATAAAAGCAGCAAGACAAAAAGATACATTACATACAAGAAAAAAGGTAAGAATGATCATATATTTCCCATTGGAAATGATGTAAGTGAAAAGAAATAGCAGGACAACAACTTTAAAAGACTAAAAATACACTGTCAATCTAGAATCCTATACTCAGAAAAAGATATCTTTCAAGAAAAGATGCTAAATAAAGATAATTTTAGATATAAAAAGCCAAAACAATTCATTGTTAACAGACAATTACAAGAAATGCTAACAGAGTTCCTCTGGCAGAAGAAAAATGCTCCCAGGTGAAAATATGAATCCACACAATAGAAAGAACAACTATGACATGATAACTATGTGTATAAGTATATTAGATTTTTCCTTATTATTTAAATATCTTTAAACAATAATTAACTAAGGTAATGTGAAGATTACATCATAAATAGAACTAAAATGTCTTAACAATGGAACAGAGGTTGAGAGGAGAGAAATAGAAGTGATATCTATCACAGGAAGAGAGATTGTGAGAAGTTATAGATACACATTACAAATCAAATAACAATCATTGAAATAACAAGACCAAGAATTACAGCTAATAAATTGACAAAGAGAAAAATTGGAATAATAAAAAATACACAACCCAAAAGAAGGAGGAAACATACAATCCAAAAGAATCCAGAAAAGGAAGAAAAGGAGAACAGAAAGGAAATGGAACAGAAAACAAATACCAAAATAATAGACATAAAGCTAACTATGTAAGCAAATCACATTAAATGAACCTGGTCTAAAAAAAAGAGAGTAGAATTTTGAAGAAATATTGAGCAAAACTGCCCCAAATTTGATGGAAACTATAAACCCACAGGTTTATAGTTTAGGAATACTTTTAGGAATGATGAACAGTTTTAAGAACAGGTTTATACTTTAGGATACTTTTAGGAATGATGAACAGTTTTAAGACCCCGATTGTGGTTATGGTTTATATATTGTATACCTTATAAGTGCAGTTTATTATATATAAATATATCACAATAAAAGTGTTTTTAAAGATGACACATATAAAACTCTTAATAATAACTGTAACTAGGATATAGGATGGGAGTAGATACGACTAAAAAGATTTCTGTTGATCTTTTTAGAAGTATCTTTCACTTAATACATTTGAAAATGGTTTATAAAGTATATGATTTTTATTCAAAAAATTATAAACTTGTACAGAAAAGATATGACAAACTAGTAATATATCGAAAATATAAGTGACTATATATTATATATTTAATATATATATAAAATAATATGTAAATCAATTGCACATTATTGTAAAAGAACTTATAAGCTAATAAGTAAAAAGCAGCAAAATTTCAAATGGACAAAAAAACATGAGAAAGCAATTCACCAAGATATACACAAATGGCCAATAAAAGTATAAAGAGGGTGCTCTGCCTTTCAGTATTAAAATGTATATTAAGAAAACAGTGAAATAACCCCTTTAATGTAAGAGATTATCAAAGATTTAAAAATCACTCATGTCCAGATACTAATGAAAGTGTAAAAGATATAGACTTATAAAGATAATATAAATTTTTATAACAAAACTTAAACAAACATGCTGACAAGTCAACTTTATTTCCAGGAATTTATAAAAATAAGATAAAATAATAAAATAAAGTAAAATACCTAAAAAAAGCAATAAAATTTATCTAATCCAAATATTAATCAAAAGGACTTGATAAGTAAAATGTAATATTTCCTCTATTCATGATATAGAATCTATGGGTTGTTACATAAAGGAGAAGAAGCAATATATTATATAGGAAATAGCATTTGAAATAGCATGTTTTCATGATCTTATTTATGAATATATGTGTGTATATACATTTATAGGTAAAGTTTGGAATACATATATTTTTTCCAGTCTTAACTGTACTATTTATTGGAAGAAGGACAAGGGTTTATGGAAAGAACGGTAAGTATCATTACAAAGGAATTTTCAGTTTTAACACATTTTTCTATAGTTAATTTTTTTACAATGGATGGATGCAATAAAGATGTAGAGATATTTTCATTTGAAAAAATGTCAATTAATTAGCCTAAGGAAGACCCAGAATAAGACAGTCTTTTTGAGAGAATGTGCACGATCGACTTTTGTGAAAATAGAACATTTAGAATCACATTCTGGGTTGGAATTGTTTCTCTACTAGGTGTGTGAACATGTGAATTTGTTTAAATTCTCTGAAACTCAAATTCTTGACCTGTACAGAGGAATACTACTATCTACCTCAGAGAGTTATTGAGATTACATGTTAGTATCTATAAGTTATTTACTACAGGTGTTCAGGAAATTCTGGTTTCCTTACCTTTAATTCCAAGAGAATACCATTTAATGTCATCATTAAGCCTTTAAATAATCAGAGTATTTCCAAAATATCTGAAATACATACAAGAAATGTCTAAATGATATACTTCAACATTCTTAGAGTGTCACGCTCTAGAGATTAGACAAGGAAATCACCTGACATTGTAGCATTTTGATATTTTAAGAACTGTATCTAGAAAATGGGATCAAGAATGGGAGACTTATACAAATCCTATCTATGGCAAATGGCATTAGACAGAGACCTACTGGGAGGAGAAACGTTACTGAATTCTCACAAACCGAATATGAATAAAGGTGGTGCCAAAACTACAAAAATATATAACAAAGAGTGAGTTTAGTTTTTACATGGACGCATGCCCTCTTCCTGCTGTTGCTCACAAGCAGGCAGCACACACTGGTACAGGTGGTCCTTTATAATTGTGTGTGCATAAAGTAACTGAGTCATTTTCTGATTGGTAAATAATATGCAATGTCAGACTCTCCACACCATCTGTGTCACTCATCACCACAGTTTTCTGCAAAACTGCCAGCGGCACAAGCCCAGCACCTCACTGTTGGAGAAGTAACAGGAAGGAGTATTTGGCATCCTTGGCAAAGCTCAAATCTGTTCCCAGTATTGAACCTGACATATGCCCCAAAGTAGAACATGTATGCTACCCTAATGATCTCTCCTGCTGCTTTATAATCAGAGACATAGAATGAGGGAGTGCTGCCATTTTTCTATTTGGCACTGGTCAGTCTCCTGGACTCATTTTGGCCAAAATATGTTCTCTTATTTGGGGGAATTAATGTTCAGATGGCTAAACACAACCTTCTCACTATCTCTGTCACTATTTCCTAGATATAAGATTTGAGTTCATTTCTAAATCCTTGTGCCAGTTTTCTTTAATTTTGAGGATTTCACAACTATATTACTTGAAAGAAAAGTTACTAACTGACAGTTCAGACAGACTCCTTGACATTTGGCAGAGACTAGCTGGTAGTTGCCTTGTCAACTTCTCTTTTCATCCAAGGAAAGGAGCCCTGAGTCAGAGTGCAGTATCTTGGCTTCATTCTCAAGACGTCTGGTATTGACAGAAGCTAAAAATCAGAGCCTTCGCACGCACTGTGCCCTGAAAGTCCTAAAAAGACTTTTCCTTCCATCTCTCTTTTTTGTTGTTTCCTTTCATATTATTCACAATGAGCCATATCCATACAGTGGTAGCCTCAGATCCAGGAGTTGTTAAATTTTGCCAAATCCCTTTTAGATCGGGGTTTTTACTTTATTTTGTTGGTACTAAAAACTGCTAAAAATGTTAATGTGCCTTCAAAGGCCTCATGATTTCAGTAGAAAAAGCTCCACACAGAACTCAGTAGAGAAAAAAAGTTTTGACCATAATTATATTTTAATAATTCACACAGAATTAAAATAATTCTAAATTATAGGTAGATTCCATAAGCAAAAAACACAACAGCTAAATACAACTGATGATCTAGACCAAGAAAATAAAAACTGATAGATACATATATACTCTAACAAATTACTATACACTTACTTGGGAATCACTATACACTTACTTTTTTTAAGTGTGATAAGAGTAAGTGCTATGATTATTATTTTAATCCATCTAGTGCTCAATATGATCTGAAGTCTGTTTTATAAAAGATAACTGCAAAAATAGGATATTTAAAAAGAAACCATTATAGTATTATTGTCCAAAATTCCATGTTTCTTATAAATGTGTATTAATCCAACCAAAAGAAAATAAAATTAAAGCTGCAATTATAAAATTAAAACAAAATCACAGAAAAAAGTTACATCTCTCAACTTTGTATACATAAATTTAATATTGCACTTATATTGCAGTTATATTTCATATTTAAATATTATTACCACGCTTTTTTCTTTTGAATTAGTAGAGGTCATCTCTAGAACATATACACTCTAAAGATAGAAATTATTAAACTCTTATCTCAATCAGGCTGTGGGATTGTGTCTTTTACAATATTTTTATGAATATCTAGCTCCTGTATTCTTATCCTTTCATTGAGTTGCTGGAATTTTTTCGTTGCTTTTATTTTGTGTTTGTGGCTTCGTGAAGTAGTTTCCCAGTGCCTGTTGTTTAATGATCTTATGCAATGATTTGCTGAATGTCAACACTAACTTGGTCAGGTTCTAACTGTCCACTTCTCCAGTGGAGCTCGTTAGAGCTTCACCTATTCCAGTTCACACTCTCCTGCTGTTCCTGGCTCTTAAGGCAAGTACCTCGGGGATGAGGATTGTGTTGTATGTGTTAAGTTGCCATGGGGATATAAATACGTCCAAAGTTCTAGTGCATATGGAAATAGCTCTTAGAGTACACTGATCTACAATTGAAAAATTGGGGCCTATGTATAAACTCTGTGTGAAACAGAGAGGTAAAGAGCCATGAACAGAAAAAAGTGGAAAAAGTATTCGATTACTCTGATTACCGATAATAGCAGGTGAGGTCATTAGCTCTCACAGTACTTGTTTGAAACCTAAACAGGTACAGGTACAGCAACTCACCATTAAGATCAATCCATTACTGAATTAGAAATATGACTGAATTTAGCAACAAATTTGTGCCAACATTACTTCTAGCAGCAGTAGGTTTTCAGCAGCAGATTGGCACCGTGACAGGGTCCATAATTTTCACAGTATGTGTTTCATAATTTGTCATGCACACTCTGATTGCCTGGCATATTGGCAGAGTCCACAGTGCTCTCTAAATGTCACCAAATGCATTTGAAGATTTGTCATGCACGGTCTGAGCAAGTGACACAACACAGCAGAGGGGCCAGGTTCAGAGCTGATTTTTGCACTCACTGTGAGTGTTCTCAAGCTCAACCACGGATGACGAGGACCTGGTGGGGGCTGCACAGCCTTGCTCTTGGAGCTGCTGATTTTTAATTCTATGTCAAGTGATCATATGGATGCTGCCAGGAGAAAATACTATTACACTGCAGGTGTGACATACACAGCACAGAATTTCTGTCAGCTAATATTCTTTTTAAATCATTCCTTGTATACTTAACATTGTTTTCATAAAAGCACAAAAAGCATTTCATAAATTTGGAGTAAGGAAAAAAGAGAGTAATAAATATGAATAAAGGGTAGAGAAAGCTATATTCAAGAAATTACTCAGTTAAGAGATCACAAAAATGAGATGTCTGCTATTTTTTTATAGAAAGGTGGAATGGTGACGGGATCAGAGAACCCTGGGCTAGTTGTTGTAACACCTGGTTTCTGTAGAAACAACTTCTAAGTTTAGGCAAACCATCCATCCTATTTTTGGCCTTAGCAAACAAGCACCTTTAAAGGTGTTTTCACATCCAACCACTCCATTGTTCTGAGAGGTTGACTTTATTAATATATTTCAGTCATCTCCCCTGTTTGCTGCAATGATTGCATAATGCTTTTCCAGTGTTTGGTTAAGAGCTTCAAGAGCTACATCTACTGGAAGTTTTTAGTCATCTAGAATTCCAGCCATTATCTTATCACTTTTAGTGACTGTCTTTTAAGAGAAGAAAGGAAATTAGTCCTTTTTATACATTTCGATCTTGTGCATGCACCTGTTACTATGAAATTTGTTTGATTCATATGCTCAAGAACGTTTTCTTGACATATACAGTGAGAGACCTTCACAGACATACATTATAAAAAGCAATAGCCGTGACTTTATTGTACTGACTCGTGGTTCAGTGAGAGTAGAGAATAACAAAGACTGCTTTGGCAGGGAGGGGAGCTGAGGCTTTCACTGGGAAACCTTGAAATTTTGAAAATCGTACACCTATATGTAGTACACAAAACACAGATACCTAAAAAGCATGTGGACTCACACATTATTCACAAATAAACATACACCTATTAGCCAAAGCTTTAATATATAAAAAGTCATCTGAAACATATGGAACTTATAATTTTTAAAAATTCAGAAGACTAAAATCATGTGTTTAAGACCTATAGTTTTAGTGGAAAAGCAATAGTCTCTCTTCTGAAAAAGCCACCAAGAATTTGCCTTTATTGAAAAGACTGTTTATTCTAATTTTTCTGTGGTCAACTTGATTGAAACAAAGGAAAACCTCACCACTCTTTATTTCAAGGAGAAACTTGTTTTTCCATTAACTTTTTTATGTGGATAATTTCCCACCATTCACATACACTGCCAGCCCTGCTACAAATCAAGTGGCAGTTGAACCCTCATACTCAAATCTCACCACAGCACATATGAGCAAGTGAGGGTTGAATTAGGTCTTATTAGTTTTTTTTCGCCTAGAGACTGATGAAAATTGGGTATCTTACTTTTTAAATTCTATTAGATTAATTCATTTCACTGATCTTGTACCTTTTATTAATTAGCTTTTAAGATTGATTTGTTCTGATAAAATTTTGATTTTATTATTATGAAATATATCACGTGTCTTTTAAATATCCTTTTAAAATTATATCCCAAAATAGAAACCTAGATAGCTTTCATATAGATATAGATACTTTTCATATGCCAGCAGTAAATAATCTATAAATAATATTAACCTGACTGTATCAAGAAAAATATGTTTAATATTTTTTGTACAACAGATATCTAACCTAATCCCTTCTCTGAGGTACCATCCTCATAAAATGTTTGTGAAGACACCATATCGATCATAGCTTCTACACAATTGGCCACACGAAGCCCTCATATTCATAAAAATATTGTCATACGCAGTTATAAAAGATACTCATCTTCAGTGACATATTAAATACACACACATACACCTATCTAAAATTGTTCGGTCAGTCAACAAATTAATAAGTTGTAGTATTTGCTTCATTTGAAATAATATTTGCTTTCAACTTTTTATCATTTCTACTATTTGTGTTGCCTAGACAATGAATAGACAGAAAGCAAATGTAAAAAAAAATATATTAAACACACATTGAATTTATATGTAGCAAAAGATTTTATATTTTAAGTTGTCAATTTAATTTCAAGAGAATGTAAGAGCATAACACTAACAATTTGACAATCTTGCTTTTTTTAAAACTCAATAAAAGTCTGTATTAGCCTTTCATCTCAGTTCTCACCATTCCATTCACAACTTTTTATTTACCTTCCTATAAAACACTTAGTGTTCACATGTGAACACATAATTTTCCTCCCACCCTGTTTTCCTAGGATTCCTCACTTGCATTAAAAGACTAATGAGTACAGCTCATTTATTTGTTATTATTTTTTTAACCAAAATTGTATTCGCTCATCTCTTGCAACAGGTTTGGATGTCTAAATTTCCATTTAATTATTTTTTGTATACATTACTTATTCTCTGAATAAAAGCTAAATAACAAAATTGTTAAGAGACATGCTACCTTCCTTGACTTAAACTAAAAAATAATAAATAAATTGGCTTCTAGAAAGATCATCAAATATGTTCTTTGTATTCAGAACCAGAGGAAAGTCTATCATTTCACAAAACCTCTCAGCAATCACCATGAAATCTTTTTTTGCTTCTATCTCAAATGCTTTTATAATATAAATTCCTGAGGTTTCAAACAGTACTTAGTTTAACAATAGGGGTTCTCAGAACTGGTACTAGTTTTTGTCAGTTTTTTACACAAACTGCAATTGCACCATCCTATTAGAATCATAGGTCTCTTTATTATGAGCAATGCATGAAGGTCGCATTATGAATTTGTAGAAGTAATCAGAAAATAATATGTCTTTTCTTATGCACATTAGCAGACAAACTGAGGACAAAACAAGTTGAAGATAAATTTTAAAGGTTTTCTGCACCTATTTAGCCAATAATTGTTCATCTTCCTCTACTTTGTAATGTACATATGAACAGGGTTCTTGGATTTTGCTGTCATGTAGTTTATAAGCTGATGGGAGATACAGACTATAAATTAATTTTTATCACATGTACACATATGTGCATATAGATATACATAAACATACAAACATATTATATAATACATATACAAACAGACATTGCATATGTATTTGTAGACATCGTATATGCATATGCATAAATTCATATACATATACATACATAACATATATGTGCATATGTATATGTATGCATGTAAGTGTGTACATATGTATCAGATAGCAGTAAATGATTTACAAAGAAATTTCAAGTGGACAGTAGGAAAGAAAACATGACCGGTTTTCTCAGAAAGCACATCTCATGCACTATGTTGAAAGAAAAGTGAAGAACTGTGGGAAAGAAAGAGGCAGTCCTTTCATCTTTCTACTCGGCCTCCTCTGTTCATCTGTGTGGCAGGATATATATTGGAGATCAATGAAAAGTCTACCTTCCTCTACATTTTCCTTTTCATTCTGCCTTCAGAGAGGGGAAATTGTTGCACTCTTCCTCATAACTGAAGATCCAATATTCCTAGTGTTTTATGATGCTAAACCCTATTTTTGGCTTTTATGACAATTTCAAGGGCAAACTGGAGGAAAGTGAATCAAACACTACTGGCTAGCTACTCCCTTCATTAAATGTATCAATCATCTTTTTAATATTCTGAGTGAAACCATTCTAGCAAACTGTGAAGATTGCCTATATATTTAATTTGAAAACAAATATACATTATTATGACTCATATTCAATATACAATGAATATTGTGTTGTACATAAAGAGAGCAGATATATGGTCAAATGTTTAAAGTCTACTGCAATTTGTGATACTTTTACTTAACCAGGGCAAATACTTCTGCTCCTAGTAGAAAACAAGTGCTATATTGAAAGAATAAGTGCTATTCTCTCTTGATCATTTAATACTGGCTCCTATCAAAAAAAACGAATGTGTTACTATTATTATTTTCTTTTTCCTATATTTAAATTAATATTAGGAAGAACCACTCAATCTTAAACCAGACCATCTTCAGTGCTTCATCTTATGTTGCTCCAGGTTCCAGCAGAGCCACATTCTCACATTGCTGATAATCCCAGTGGCTGCTTTTCTGGATTGGCAACTGCCCACTGAAAATTTTTAGCTTCTTCTGCCACAAGTATTCCTGTACTCTCTGTGACTAAATTCCATTATTATTTCCCATAGAAACTTTTTTCTTTTCTACATTCCTTTTCTCAATAAATGGGACCAGCATCTATCCAGTTACCCAAACCAGAAACCTTATTGCTATCCTAGAATTCTTTTTCTTTCTTGCCTTGCTCCATCAGTCCCCAAGATCTATTGCTTCTAGCTCCTACTGTCGCCTCACACATTACCTACCACTCATCCCATAGACATTTTGGCAACACTGCTGTTTTTCACTTGATATTCATTCCCTTACCTCATTGATCCTTCCAACAAAACCATGATTTTGTTCAGGCTGAAGGCCATGTGCTTCAAGGACGGCTGGGTTGCTCCTGTGTCCAGATTTGAGTCTCAATTTATCTAAACATGCATAATACATTAGACCTTTCTACAGTGATGGAAATAACTTATATTCTGCATTGTTCAATATGGTAGCCACTGACTAAGTATGACTGCAAAACATTTGAATTATGCCTAGAGCAAATGAGTCGCTGAAATTTTAATTGTATTTTATTGTATTTAATTTAAATTTAAATAGCCACACGTAACTAATGGCTATGTTATTAAGCAACATAGGTATCAATCAAGGTATTTCCTTAACCTTCACTGATGATTTGTGCAGGAATGGCTATCTAACAGAATCTTAGCTATTAGCTGTGAGAAGAATATGCCAGAGAACTTCTGGAAAACTTCTTCAAAAGGGCAAAAAAGAGACATTCTTCTGTCCTCTGGATACTGTGTAATGATGTGATACTTAGACTTATTATAGCCATCCAATCCATAAGGGGACGAGCCTCAAGACAAATGCCTACATAATGAGGAGATCCAATAAGAAATAGGGAAATAATTTGAGTGCTCAATCACATTTAAAATAGGCTGCTGAATTAACAACATTGGAATGTTTTTCTTCTAGATTTATTTGTGTAAGATAATAAAGAAATGCTTTTCCTTCACTTCTTTATTATCTCACACAAATAAATCTAGAAGAAAGCAAGAAAACAATTAGTTATTGGTTTATAACTAATACTTAGTGATTTAGTTATGTGTTTTTTGGTTGTCTCTCCCCACACTAACTTTTAGCCTCTGGACAACAGACAAAATGTATAGTTTAACAGATCCTGGTAGTTATGGATGCCCAGCAAATAGATACTGAATGAAAGAATGAATGAATGAAGTTAATTATAAAGTAATTCTAATCATAATTCTACATTTTTAAGTGCTTCTATTTTTTCATGCAGATTATAGGATGAATTTCAAATTTCCTACTCTAACAACCAACGTTATTTACTGTCTGGCTGGGCCTACCTTTGCAGCCTCTTCTACCACTGTTTGCCCATAGACTCATGTACCATCTCAGAAATCATAACTACTCACCTTTCTCAGATTATCTGAGAATAGCTCAGAGACATGTAGTGGGTGGTCCTGCAGGCTGCTTAGTTTATTTACATGCAGATAATTTACTCACATGTGACAGAATCAGCTGGTAGATTGAGTCAAGGGAGAAAAAATATAAAAACAGACTTAAGAGGTGGCTCCATAGTGTAGTGGTTAGCACATCTGCTTTACATGCAGAAGATCCCGGGTTCATGCCCCAGGTGGAGCCATGGATCATACCCCGGGTGTGCTGGGCCCCAGATGCACACTGCGAGCATGTGGGGGAAGATGTCTCGCCTTCAGAGATCCAGTTCTTAAAGAGGGAAATGGCAACATCCATAGGTCAGGGGTGGAAGTGGACGGGGGGAGGAATTAAAGAGGGTAAAATCAATCAATCAATCAATAAATGCAGGGTTAATAAGAGAGAGAAAAGGAGATGTGAGTTGCTTCATGTAGCCTGAGAATAGTAAAACTTGTTTGCACTAATTAAATTAGTTTAATTTTATTAAACTAATTATTTGGCAGCTAGCAGAGAGGACAGTGTGGGCATTATGTCCTTGACTAATCTAGCTAAATACATAAACATTTTCATTTGCTGATGGTTCTCAAAAAAGCTTTGAGAGTTAATTGTGGAAAAATGTGAGAAGATGACTCAATGTAATATTAGCCAGGGCCCTCCCATGGGGACTTCAACCTTTGTAAATCCAGGTTTCCATTATTTCTGTAATCAAAATTCTCAAGATTTATTGTCAATCTCTCTTTCTATGGAGAAGACACATCCATCTTTCTAAATCTCATGCTTTTTACCTATAAATTTTGGATATTTGATACCTGGCCTCTAAAATCTTACAGTCATGGGCCACATAACCATGTTTCAATCTATGACAGACTGCATAGATGACAATGGTGCCATAAAATTATAATGGAACTGAAAAATTCCTTTCACCTAGTGATGTTGTAGTTCAACATGGTCCTCACATTGTTTGTGGTGATGCTTATGTAAACAAACTTACTGTGCTGCCAGTCATATAAAATCATACGATCATGTACAGTACATAATACTTGATAATGATAATAAACAACTGTGTTACTGGTTTACTATACTATACTTTTCATTGTTATTTTAGAATATTCATTTTGTACTTATAAAAAAGTTGGCCATAAAACAGTGTACTATGTTATGCCAGTAGCAGCCTCATATATCTCACTTTTACCACGTCTCTTGATTGTGTCATTTTCTCTTGCGTTTGATTTAATCTTGTGTCGTTTTATAAGGTAACATGTTGTACAGGCTTGTATCCTGGCAGCAATACGTTATAACATATAGCCTAGATGTATAGTAGGCTATACCACCTCTGTTTGTGTAAGTGTATTTTATGATGTTCACACAATGACAAAATCGCCTACACACACTTTCTCAGGACATAACCTTTCCCTAAGTGTTCCATGACAAAATTGCCTAACGATGCATTTCTCAGAATGTATCCCCATCATTAAGCAGTGTGTGACTGTATTTTCTTTTTATAATACACAATATGGTTCAAACATTTATTGAGCAATGCTTTAAGTCTAGAATTCTGCTTGGTGCTGGATATATGTAACAATAAACTAGGTAGATTCAGTCACTTACAACCTAGAGATGGATACACCAAATTTAAAAGGCAATTAAGAGTGAAAATAAGCCATAGTCTCACACTGGTACAATCTACTGGTAACAGCAGAGTTAGTGCAGTTAATTACTGAGAAATACTAATTAGCAAGAAATTTTCAGTCTCATCAAAAGAAAGGCCTGAACAGCTGAAAGCTAACTCCATGTCTCAGGAAGTAATGAGTCTCCACCAAATCAAATTTTCTTAACCTGAATTTCGTGTAGAAAGAGAATGCATGGATGGCTTCACAAGGTTCATGAGGTTCATTTTAACACAAAGCCTGACTCTTAATAAATGATGAGTAAATGATAATTTTTATTTTCCAAATTATTCTTTACTACAAATTCTTGTGGGTACAAGGTGCAGGGCAAAAGGTATATATCAGGTGCGGTCAAACCCTCAGTTGAGAGTTTCTGACTCAACTCAGCACTATCTAAGGAGCATAAGTATTCTCAGAATATACAACCTAAATACACCTTGCTCACAGTTATCCTATTTATGTTACTGTCTCAAATTTTCCTTCTGTTGTTTTATTTCTAAAGTTGATTTTTTGCCACTTCAAAGTTTTGGGTCATTGTGGTAGATGACATTACTTATTTATAATTATTTGTTTCATCCTTGACTTTATCATACTCTCTTATAGTTGAAATATGTTTGGTTACCTCAGGCTTTGAGTTCGGTCATGGGACTTGGGCCAATGGAACATGAGTGGATGGGTCTGCTCCACTTTCAAATAAAAACTTTAAATGTACTTTTGTGGTTTCGCTTTACTGTCTTGAGCTTCTGTCTTTTGCTGTAAAAACTTGGCCCAGGTAATGGCTGTTCCTTTAGTTCCTTTAGTTCCTTTAGTCCTAGAATAAAAACCACATGGATGATTCTCTTAGGTGGTAGTCCAAACTCCTTTTATATGTGAATGTATAAATAACAATAAATCTTCATCTACAAATACTTAATGTATTTACTCTTCTGGTATAATGTAATGAGAAGGGCACTTCACTTCTGTGGTATTTGTTCCCAAAATTCATAGTCCCAGTCTAATCATAAGAAAAACATCAGAGAAAAAAACCTGTTAGGCAAATTTCTACAAAATACCTAACTGGTACTGTTCAAGAATGCCAAGGTCATGAAAAACAAGGAAAGACTGAAACTATCATGAACCAGAGGCAACTGGGGAGACATAAAAACAAATGCAATGCGGTACCCTAGATTGGATTCTGACAGAAAAAGAGAGCATTAGTGGAAAAACTGGTGAAATCCAAATATAGTTTGCAGTTTAGTTAATAGAAATATACCAATGTTCATTTTTTAGTGTTGACAAATGTTCCATAGTAATATAAAATAGTAGCAATAGGGAAATTGGATGAGATATTTGTGGGAGATCTCTATATTATCTTTGCAATTTTTCTGTAAATCCAAACATAATCTAAAATAAAAGATTTTTAAAAACCCTTAAAATAAAAAGCCACCTAGAGCCAAGCCCAACAAGGTCTGTCAAGGTCAGTGGAACCCTGCTGAGCCCAGCAGTATCACAAATGACCCACAGTTCTCGTGGAACTGGTTTGACAAATAAATATTTGTTGTTATAAGCTATAAGATTTTGGAGTTGTTTATTGCTTCAGCAAAAACCATTTCAATTTTCCATTTTAAAAAATTTGCTAATCAAATTAGATAATTGTTCTACTTTATTTGAACCATTTTTTTCTTTATAAATTTTGCACATAATTTGTATTGGTTATTTTTTAAATAAGCTTAATACAGTCCATTTAAAAAAATCCAATGTTTAAGGAGATAAATTTGATTTATGAGCCTTTGAGACAATGTTATTTCAAGATATTTAACACAATCCAAATAAAACACAGTGCATTCTTAGGATGTATGCTTTCTCCTAACTTCCTTCAAATAAGCACCTTCTAATTCCTAATAAATCTTTCCCTCTGGGTCTGGTATTAATCTTTCGAATCTTGAGATCAGTCATCTCTCTCCTAAACCTTCATAATTTCTCTCTAGGAAATCATGAAATTGACCATATGAACATTTTCCGCTCCCTTATCTTACTTAACCCACAGAGAAAGGTAATGTCTTTCAGGTGTTGACAAAGGTTGAAGTATTGAATTATTTCAGTAAGGTGATACCTCTGCAAAGAACACCCATGAAAATACCCATGAAACACAAACCTCCCTATAATTAGTCATCAGAAATAATAAATCATCACCATGCCAGCCTTTACAGTTTCCTGTACAACTGACCTGAAACATCTCCTATCCTTTGTGACTGCCAATCAAAATGAGACAGCGCTGCCAGAGAGCTGAGGGGATTCAGCAAGTGTAGAAACAGGACTGGCAGCTACTTAACATTTAGTCAGAGAAAATGTTCTAGAAAAGGAGATCAAAATGTGGCAAAAGTTAGCCTAAAACCAGTAGAAATGGCGATTTCTAAACACACACTGTTGTGAAAATGCAGCTTTAAGAGTTGGGGAAATGGGCCTGGGCATTATTTTTCTTCCCATTGCTTCCTTCATATTCACTTTCATCTTCCGTTATACAATTTTCATGGGAAAACTAGTGAATGACTTAAGAACCGAAGTTGGGCCATAAACAAATTCACACAACGTGAATGTAAATTTCCTCCTTTCTACTGAGCCTTGGTGAGAGGCATTGCCCCCAGGCAGCTCAGTCCTGCTGTGTCGAAGTTAGAGATAGCTTTAAAGTCTGACACACTGCCTCAAAAATCACTTCCAGCGCTCACTACTTGAGTCTCAGAATTAGTCATTAATTTGGTTGAGACAATCTGAAGTTCATATGACCATTATTAAATACATACTCCTTTGTCTTGGCTATTATGGTAATTTTAAATAGAGATGTTAACAGCAGGGATCTTTAGCATTAAATATTCTAATTATTATTTTTTTCTTTCTTTTGAGAAAGTGAAATAAGATTTAAAAGACGCTAGATCTAAAACTGATACTCCAGAGGGTATACCTAATTTTAACCTTGACTTACTTTGCAACCTAAAGCTAGTGACAAAACCTTTCAATCTTTGTAAAGGAGTTATAAAATTTTGATGAGACTCTATTTTACAGAGATTCTGAAAAATTAACCTTTGCCTATTCTTACCTTTATCTTTCTCAGATATTCAGCAATTAATTCCATTAATGTCTAGTCCCACTCCTACTTTCAGACTTTTACACACACACACACACACACACACACACACACACACACACTCAGGCCTACCTTGTTTCCAAAACACAATAAACATATACCAAGAATGGACCTCAGTCACTCACCAGGACTCAGTGGGCCTGTTTAGATTAAGGTTTATATAAGAATTTTTCCTTAGCCTTTTTCCTAACAAGCAACTCCATCCTCCACTTTTCTATTTAATTCATTAGGTCAGTGCTCTGACCACATCATCTCCCTGGGTCAGAGAAGTAACATTGGCTTCAACGTAGGAGCTTGGAGCCTTCTGCTTTCCTAAAATATACTAGTTACATCTTTGAATTCCTTTCTTCTTTTAATCTCCATGAGAATGATCTGAAATGGTCTAAAGACCAGCATTTTAAAAATAAATCCAGAAAAACCAGCAACTACCTCTGATTTCACCCTTGTAAGTGCCTCCTCTGAATCGATTAGCCTACAGAGCAGTCCTCTCCACTGAAGTCAGGAAAAGAACTGGGAGAATAAAGAGGAAAACGATGTAAATCAAAACCACAAGGAGGTTACAGTTTTCCTTAAAGCAATTGGAAGCTATTAAAAGGTTCTAAGAACTACTATGACTACTATAGTTATATTTGTTTTAGGAGAGATCATTCTAAGGGTAGTATGGAGATCAACTTAGAAGCAGGAAGACCACCAGTAAGGAAGCTGTTATAGTAATCCAGGACAGAAGTAACTCATATACTGTTGGTGACTATTGAGAATAAAAGGTGCCTAAAAGAGATATTCAAGGAGCATAATACTGACTTTCACAGGGTTTACAATTTATTTAGAAAAGTTATAATAATAATAGCTAGATTAACTGAGCTTTTATTACATGACAGGTTTTCTGATAAGTGTTTTATATCAAATAATTTAAATATCTCAATTAGTAATTTTCATATTGATTATATGTTGAAATAATATTTTGGATATATTGGGTTAAATAAAGCATACTACCTAAATTTATTTATTTATTTATTTATTTATTTATTTATTTATTTATTTATTTATTTCTATGTGGCTACTAGCATATGTGACTTGCATTTGTGACTTTCACTTTCTTTCTGTTGAACAACATTGATCTAGAATATACATCCCCCTCCTCATATAGTCTATCTCTTACTTGGTTTATTCCCCTTGACTACAGGGGTACTTTTCCATCTTTGAAAAAACAAAATTAAAAAATGTATATGTCCTCAATTCTTCTCTGTCATTAAGCAATTGTTCCACTTCTTTTTATTTATCGCCCAATTCTTGAATGAGGAAGATAAGAAAATGTTTTACTTTTATTGAGTCTTCTATGTGCCACCATTGGGGTTAGACACTTCATTTGTTGAATTTGTTTCTTACAATAGCCAGATAAATTCTGTCAGTCACTACAATTTGCATATGAATAAATAGGCTCTGATAAATAAATGATTTTGAGCAAGTTCTCACACACACACACAAAAGATATTTACGAGGTGATGCGAAAATTCCTAAAGACATTTGATTCCAAAACGCATCCAATGCCTTCAAGATCTATGATGCAACTTCTTAAGAAAAAAACTATATATCTGCTGTCTTCATTTCTTGCAACTCATTCAATTTTCTTCATTATTTTACTAATATATTTTTAAATTATTATATCACTTAAGATGTGATACTTGTTCTAGAATTGACCACATCCCTTAATTTTTCTGTCTTTGACTTCACCCCTTTACCCCTTGTAAAGACGGTTATTGACTTGTCACCTATGTAACTATATACTCTTTTGTTTTTTTATTAAGACACTGATTACATTGTAGTATAATTTGTTTAAGTATCTGTACACCTTAACATTGACTTGCCTGTTAAAGTGCTTCGTATTTAATTATATTCGCATCCTAAGTGTCTGTACAGTACTGTGGCAGGGTGACCCTGCCTGACTATTTCCTGCTCCATCAAGTTAGTTCCTGACTGCATCCCCCACCCTCCCCCAGGACTCTCTGGCTGACATGGCAGTCGGAAAACCTACCTAAACGATTAAGCCAGTTTCCTTATAGTTTGGCAACCAATCAAAGTTCTCTTTATGTTCTCCTTTCTTATATGGAATATCTATAGCTGTGTAGGAATTCGGAAGTACAAGATGGTATAAAACTGCCCTCCATGTTACAATCAGGGCTCAGCCTTCGGATAAGAATACACTGAGCTGGTGCCAGCATCAATAAATGCTGCTTCCTGCTTATAGCCTCAGTGTTCCTTCTCTCCGTTCAAGAATTCTACAATAGTATATGAAAACATAGTAAGCATTTGATAAATGACAGTTGAATTAGAATGAAATGACATTAGTATTCAATTAAAATTACCTTAAATCTAAAATATTAAGGAAAAGAATGAGTAAAACTATTCCATAGTTTTAAATCTGCATTATTAGGTGAATGGCAGAGACTCTTATAGGCAGGAGAGCTGAGAGGGAAGGATTTTTTAAGAGAGAAGATAATATTTTATCTTGAATAAGTGTCATCTGAGGTGATGATGTGATATATAAGCAAGCATGTAAGTCTGCCATAGTCTGGATTCAGAAGTTCTGGTGACATACGTATTTGATGAGTATCAGGGCATAAGAAGCCAAGAGTAATAGCTAAAAATTTTAAGTGTGCCCTACTATGGGCCTGGGTCTGAAATAAGAACATTACTGGTTTTATTTCATTCAACGTTCACAGAAAGTCTGTGATATAGGTGCCGCTGTTCTCATTTTACAGATGAGAATTTAACATACGTTAACCCAGGCCACACAACTAATAAGTGACAGTGCCAGGAATTAAATCTAACTTCATGTCCCTTGGATTGTTCCATTTCACTACAGAGCATAAGAACTGAATCAAAATTGAGAAGCATAGGCTTGATCAACCCATTCCTGCACTACTCTTTCTTGAACACTTTTGTTTATTAGAAAAATAAAGGATAGAAATGTTTTATAAAATTTCTCTTTACCATCCAGTTATAATCACACTTGCTGGAAGTAACCTCTTAATCATATTGCTGAATATCTTCCCTAAGGTTTAGCAACTTGTTTTTCCTTATTTATTTGAAACTGTAAAATAAAATGTTTACAGTGTCTCTTTATATAAATCTGCTTCATGTTCTCAATTAATGACTAATGTTCCATAGTATGTATGCATGTATATATATATAATTTTATGTAATGTTTACAATCAAAGGTTTCCAACTTCATGCTATTATATTTAATGCTATGATAATTATTCATGAACATAAATCTTTGCACACCTATGTATCTGTAAAATTAAGTCTTAGAAGTTGTACTTCTAGACCAAATAATATGAATTTAAATTTTTGACAGACACTGGCAATTTACCTTTCCCCAAAGCCTGCATCAATATAGGTTCCCACAAAGCATGGATGAAAATAATCATTTCTGTAGGAGTAATTTTATTGATCCAGTTTTATGCTTTTACGACTATCTTAAGGATCATTTTGTGGGGCACCTCCTTGGTAAATTTTTTTAGGGAAGCCTTTATATAAAAAATTTTAGTCACTGAAAATCAGTGTGTTATCCCCATTCTGACAGCCGAATAATGTGCTATTCTGGAAAGAAATATCTTGCAGACCAATAGGAGTAATCTGCTCACTAGGCCATTCATTTTCAAGTAGGGCCAAGCTATAGGGCTCTGACTCATCCCCAATGGCCCAATTCCTGGAGTTCGTAAGGTACATCTGATCACCATGAGGGTAAAGAGTCAGAGAGAACCCCAAAGAGAAGAAACACGGACCAGAGCCCACACTTGTTCTTGCCCCAGCTCAGGGTACTTTGCCCAGAAAGCACTGTTACCCGACAGCTAGCCCAGTCACTGGAGAGAGGGGAACTTACAAAATTTTAAGGGAAGCACTCTAAAAAGGCTTTCCTGAGGAGCAGAGTGAGCTAATGTCCCCCTACTCCAATGCTTGCCAGGATCAAAAGATGTTATTGGCTATGTCACCTAACAATGAAGCCATGGGAATAAATTAATTCTTTGGAAAAAAAAAATAATTGTTGAAATAAATACTCTAAACTAAAAGTTAGATAATGGAAAATGTTTGTAGATAGGTGAAATCATTTGATAGAGAACTGCAGGTTAACATGTTAAAGATAAAAAGATCTAAAGAAGCATACACTTTTTAGAAAAGCATAAACATTTTCAAAACACCTTTTCAGAAATATTTCTGCCCACTGCCTTATCATTTATGAGAAAAAAATGGCAGAATAATTTTATCTATTAGGGAGGAATGAAAAATACCATGGAAGTGTGATTTGACAGGAGTAAAGACTTTATTATCATCCAGTATATCATACTTAAAAATTGTCTATTTTACTCCCGGGTAGTATTGAAAATTATGGAATTCATTCTAGTCAAATTGACCTTTCTATTGCTCAGGTTCCCATGACTGAGGGCTCAGGCTAAGACAGGTGGAACACAGGCATAGATCTAGGCCTTCTCTGGTAAATCATACTTATTCCTCTATAATATTATTCAGATTGAGATTATTTATTGATATTGAAATTATATATTGGTAACAACAGTGTAATGGCTAATTTTATGTGTCAACTTGGCTGGGCCACAGTACTCAGATATTGGTCAAACATTTTTCTGAATATTTCTGTGAATGTATTTTTGTAGATGATATAAATGTTGAAATCAGCAGATTCCGAGTAGATCAAGTAATCCTCTGTTTTAATTCAGGTGTCTATAACAGAATTACATAGACTGGGTAGCTTATAAACAACAGAAATTTGTTTCTCACGATTCTGGAGGCTAGAAGTCTGAGATCAGGGTGCCAATTAGACAGGGTTTTGGTGAAAGCCCTCTTCCATGATCCAGACCACCAACTTCTTGTTGTAAACTTACATAGCAAAGAGCGGAGAGTGAGGAAGCAAGCTCTCAAGTCTCTTCTTATAAGGGTCTATTCTCATTCATAAAGGCTCTACCCTCATGATCTAATCACCTCCCAAAGACCCCACTTCCCGTAATATCATCACATTAGGATTTTGACATATAAATTTTGTGAAGACACAAATATTCAGACAGTAATATCGTCTCTAATGTGTGTGGGAGGAAAGAGATCATACAAACACTTGAAGATCTTACTAGAACAAAGACTGGCCTCCCCTGAGCAAGAAGGAATTGAATCAGCAGACCGCCTTTAGACTTGAACTGCAACTTTTCCTTGGGTCTCCAGCCTGTAGGTCTATCCTTCAGACTTTGGGCTTACCAAGTCTTCACAATTGTGTGAATCAATTCTTTACAATACATTTATTTATATGTATGTGTGTGTGCACACATTCTATTCTGTTTCTGTGGAGAATGCTGACTAGTGCAAATGGCTAACATTTATCGAGCATCCTTACGACAACTAAGAGGTGGTTAGTGAAATAGTAGTTAATGCCAGCTATACTTTACAGAAGAGGAAAAGGAGGCACTCCCAAATCAATTGGCCAAAATTTTACTTTTTGTGGCAAATTTGGTATGTAAAGTTAAGCGGTCTAATATAGCCCAAGCATATAATGACTGTTTCATCTAATGCCAAAGTACAGGGTATTAGAGAAGACATATTATCAAATCTCTCAAAAATAGATACTGGTCAAATAGAGCAATTTTATTATTGCACTTACAAAATGCCATTTTGGGAAAATATATATTTATGTTGTTAATTAATAGAAAAAAAAAAGATGTTTTGTATTAAGATTTCAATCAGCCTCATTCAATACTTTAAAGTTTAGAGTCTGAATGAAGTTGATTGCAGGCAAGCCTCAACTAACATTAATAAGGCAATCAAATCACTACATTTTTATAGATTTTTTTTTTTAATTTAACTGAACCATAAATGACTTCTTCAGGGCAGATGATATTTCAAATTATTATTTTTTTCTCCTAGTTATGCCTGGTTGAATCATTGTTGTAGGCCAGCAAATGGATATCTCCAACCTTGAAAAAATAAATGACCTTATTGTAAGCTTTGACCTTACTTGCAGCATCTTCTCTGTTGATTTGTTAGCACTGAGTGTGGCGTATTGTTTCAGTTGGGCAAGGTCTTTGAAGCTCCACTTTTTGCCATCCCTCCCTCTCTAATGATTTCAAGCTGTTCAAAAAACAGCTTTGAAACACAGACGGGAGCCAAATGTTTTATAGTAAAGCTGATTTAAAACAAGACTCAAATAATGCTTGCTTTTAAGTAACTGGGGGGTGGGTGCAAATAAATGGACAGTACATGCTCCAAAATGTCCCCTTTGCTTGATCATTCAGAGAATGGTTTGTCTTTCATTATGTGTAGCAGGAAAAAAAAAAGCACAGACTTCTGGAATTTATAAAAAAGCAATAATGTAATACTTACTTTACTGGGATTTAAAAGCAGTGCACATGAGATTTATTATAATATGCAAACAATTTCAAGGCAACTGAGATGCCAGCAAAAGAATAAAATCATTTCTTTGTATTGATGTTTCTTTCAATGTAGCGAAGGGTAGAAAGAAGTATATTTATTTCTTTAAAAGATGCAACGAAATCAGAAATTAATTTGTGTAGGCAGTCCCGAACAAATTGAGGCATTAAGAAAATTATCTTTATATTACTTTTATTTAAAATATGAATAAATAATAACGATTTTTAACAAATGCCTTCAAAACTAATATACTATTGCCTAGATTTTATTTATTAGAATCTACTAATTAGGTTATAGGAAGATGGTTTTTCTATCAGTTCTGAAATGTAGACACTATTTCTTATAAATTTATCTGTAGCAGTACACAATATGCCCTGCCCATAATGGCCGCTAAGTAATTATTTCCTTAATAATGATGTTAGACAAAATAAGAAAGAGCATGCTTTTTTGAAAGCCATAGGAAAACAGAAGGCTCTCTCACTTGAAATATGGAAAATTGGAAGCAAGAAAAGAACAAAGAAACATTTTTAAAATAGCTAATGTTCAGTAGTATTCATCCCTAAATGATATGCCTAGCATTGACAAGAATTACTTTCCTTTTGGATCACAAATTCAGTACAGGGAAGGGAAGGATAGAATTAGAATAGCTAAATTGCATGGAAAATAAACACGTTAATGAAAGAGAAAAGTAAAAGATGGAAGAGAGACAGGAGAAGGCATAAGTTAATGGAGACACACATGCTGCTAGCAATAGTAGCACATAGGGGGTATATCAGTTTCCTATTGCTGCTGTAACAAACTACTGCGAACTTAGGTGCTTATAATAAAACAAAATTTATTATCTTATAGTTCTGTAGATGAAAATTCTTATGGGAATTGCTAAGCTAAAGCCAAAGTGTTAACAAGGCTGCATTCCTTCTGAAGGCTCGAGAGGAGAATCTCTTCATTGCCTTTTCAGCTTTTAGAGGCTGTGTGTGTTTTTGGCACATGGTCCTACTTTATCTTCAAAACCATCAATAGCTTGGGGTTTGTAACATAAGCAATAAAAGTCAAGTGATATCTCTTGATTGGAAAAACTTTCAAAGCTCATCTGTTAGTAGTTGAAGTTATTTTTCCAGAGAAAGGAGAATAGAGATTTGGGAACATGGTTTCTCTGTTTTATGTTTATTTTCTGTCTCCCCCCAGTAGAGTGTAAACTTCAAGCGACGTCTGGCACATAATAAGTATGCAATGATGTGTTTTGGAATGAATGACTTGATGAGGACAAGCCATTTTCTTTTGGATCACAGAATAAGTAGAAGATTACTTGATGTCTCCACCATATCATGAGTGCTTATCTACAATAGGAAAGAAAGAGACCAATGGACCAAGAGAAGCTGAATAAATAAATGAAGAGAAAAATAACATTTTGGGGGTTTCTAAATCTGAGCTCTGAAATCAATCAGTTTCTCAACTACCGAATTAAATGTGCCAGTAAGTTATATTTCACACAGAAGTTTTTTGATTGAGTTTCTGTCTTCAATAACAGAAAGAGTCCTGGATATATCCACCATTGCTCTATCGAGTCTTTTTCTCTCTTCTGAAATTAGCTCCAGTTTTCTGTTTCACTACATTAACAACATATAGAACCTTGTCAATTAGAAATAAATTTAGCTTTTCCTCTTTTGCACAATGCATTAGAAATTTTAAAAGAAAGAAAAGGAAAAGTCTATGTCATTTTATTTTATCCTCATAGGTTTTATTGTTCTGAACATGTAGGAATGTGTTAATTTGCATAGTTGCTACTGTAATATATAATGCTGATTTAAAATGAAACAAAAAAAGCCTGGATGGGATCTAGATTTAAATTTGAGAAGAGAAAGTGCATGAAATTAAATCCCCAAGCCTAAGTGTCCCTTAAACTTCAATTACGTCTCTTGTTGAAGAGCACCTAAATATTTTCAGACCCTAATCAGTCTTATCTTAGTTGTGACAATGCAGAAAAAAAAATACAATCCGATTAAATGTTATTCTTCATAATGATGTGCAATAAATTTGATACTTTCTGAATCCCTCTGTAAATATGTCAGCACTTCAGCTTCTATTCCTTTTGTTTTTTCATCCCTCCAAGCACTAAGGTTGATAAAACATTTGGAAGAAGTAAATATGTTGTACACATTGTAAGATATACTGTATGCATCTGAACAAAAGACTTGTAGTGCACCATTTTATTGAACCCTTATTTCATTTCAAAAGCTGAGAGGAAAAGAGGACCACTGCAGATCTATCAAGTATATGGGTTTTAATATTTACTTTAGTCATAAAGAGAAAGTGACATGATGAGGACTCACTAGCATGGTAGAAACTCAGGTTGTCAGTACAAGAAAATGAAATTTTTATTTATGAAAGTTGTAGGCTCTAGAAATGATATGTATTATTTTTCTGTTCCTGCTGATTTATAGGTTAAATGAATTAGTAGTCACTAAGTTGCAGCTTCATATTTTTTCTCCTTAGAAACCAAGATTTAAAAAATATCTAAGTGGAAAGTTTTTTCCAGAGACAAGAAAAACAGATTAAAATGCCTAAACTTTCTTCAGAAGAAAATGACAGAATCACCATGAATGTAGACTTGCAGAGATATAGCTATTATGCTTTCATTTTCCAGAAGATGAATAACATTAAATATTCCTTTTTCACACATAATATGTGAAATAAATGTATTTTCTTTGGAGAAATGGCATTCATTCTATGAGTCTCCTGAGTTTAAAACAACGTCCTCAGGTTACAGTGCCTATATTATCTCAATTTTTAATTGGATAGTCGACCTAAATTATTATACAACTTGTGTAAATAAGAGAAAAGAAACAAAGCCAACTACATGATTTTGTTTTCTTATTTTGAAGTTCTTTTTCTTAAACCGTTCTGATGTAATAACTTATTTGTACCAAATAAACATCTGAAACCACTGTGTTAACTAATGTACATGTTATTTTAAAATACAAAGAAAAACACTAAGGGATATTGTGTCCATATTTATTCAAGTTGTTAATTTTAACAGAAGTATTTTTTGATCTTCTTATCTAGTGTTTCTCAAGAAATGCAATTTGAGGAGAATAATATTTTTTCTCTTCACTTAATTTTTTGACGGGAGAGTCAGGGAAGGGATTGTTACTATATGACAAGCATCATTCAAAAACTGGAGATTTGGTAGTAAGTAAGAGACACAGGTTTTTTCCTTCATAAAAAGCATTGATGAGAAGAGGTAAACAAATAAACAACATAATTACCAATTATAATAATTATCATGAAAGAAATGACCTGGGTGATATATAAGAAAATAATGGTTAAAGAATAAGCAATACTAAATTAGATAAGGTTGTAGAGAGAAATTCTTTCTGAAGAGGTGAGAATGAAGCTAATTCATGAAGAATAAAAAGGGATCAGGCCTGTGGTAAAGATGTGGAAAATGTTTCAGTAGAAGGAATGGCAAGTGCAAAGGCTCTGAGATGGGAAAAAGCTTGGCAAATTTCCAAAGCTGAAAGGAGACTGTTTTGAATGCATATAATAGGGGAATGTGATGACAGGACATCAGATAGGTGGGTTTCAGCCAGATAATATCTGGCTGCTATGGTCCAAGTGTGTCCTTCCAAAATTCGTATGTTGAAACCTAATCCTCAAAGGTGAGACCTTTGAGAGGTGATTAAGTCATGGGGTCAGAACCTTCATAGCACAGAAAATATAGTCAATAATATCATAATAACTATGTACGGTGACAGACTTATTGTGGTGATCACTTTGTAAGGTAGATAAATGTTGAATCACTGTTTTATACCTGAAACTAATATAATATTGTATGTCAACTAAATTTAAATTTTTTAAAATTGACTTTTAAATCAGATCATTGCCCTTATAAAAGAGACTCCAGAGAGAGGTTTCTTGCCCGCTTCTACTATTACAAGATACAATAAAAAGTCTGTGACCTGGAGGAGGGGCCTCACCCAACCATGCTGGCATCCCATCTCAAACAGTGAGAAGCAAAGTTCTGTTGTATATAAGCTACTCAGTCTATGGTATTTTGTTATAGCAGCCTGTGATTAAGATTATGGGCCATGATATGTTTAGATTTTATTCTAAGACCAGGAAAAGTAAAAGCAGTATAACTCCCAATAAAAGCTATAAATAAAAGTAATACTAAGCAGCAGAATGATATGATGATATGCTTTATCATTTAGGTCATTTCGGAGATGTTTCACAACAATGTGAATACATTTGACAAAACTAAACTGTAAACTGAAAAATAATTAAAATGGTAAAAAATATATCACTTTGTTCTTTTTTGAAAATTCTGTCTAAAAACAGAAAACATTGCACTAATTAAAAAAAAAGTCATAGGGTCCATTGTTAGAACAGACTCTAGGAAAGAATGAGTGAAAGCAGGGAGACTTATTATTGCAGTGATCTAGAAAAAAAATAATAGTAACTTGTATTAGAGTGGTGGCAATAAAAATGAACAGAATTGGATGGATTCAGGACCTATTTTGGAGAGAAAATAACCAAAAAGAAATTTGGCGAATGGATTGAAATTGAAAGATAGTTGAGGAATAAATGAAAGGGAAAAAAGAGGAAGAAAAATTAACCCCTATTTAAAATATCATTGTCACAAAGGAAAATAAAAATGATGAGATGGTGAAATTGTTGTCAGAGATCAAAGAAGACACATGATTACCAGAGGCATCCTTAACTGAATACTAGATCATAAAGCTAAAATAATAGGAGTCTCAGCAATGGCAAGAGGTTGGCAAATTTTCTCCCACAAAAGCCTATGAGACTTGATTTAGTTATCAAAACAACAATTTTTGGTCTAAAAATCAACCCGAAACAATTAAATTAGAAATATTTACTCATAAAGTAATCTAAATTTTGGAAAAGAACGAGGAGAGTCTGTGGCTTTCTAGTCTGGAGTTGCTGCCATCCTCCCCAAGCCCACATGATGCTGTAGTTCTAAGAAGGTAGGGCTTACTGAGAATCAGCAGCTTTGCTGCTGAAGAGGGCTAATTTGATTTGGACCAAAAAGAGAAAAATCAAGCGGCCTTGCCAGTAAAAGGAGAAAACTTAGTAGCAAACAAACACATTCTGAGAAATGCATCATTAGGCTGAAGGATCAGTGGTGGAACAGCACACAGCTCTGTAACTGGAGGTTTTAAACTTGGCTAGGGTCATGGGAAACTAGTGCTTACACTAAATTTAGCATAGAGGTCCTGAAAATGAAAGAACTTTAGAGGGGCTAGATAGACTCTCCACATATTCCTGACTGACTAGAAGGCTGTGGGCATATGCAGAAGAGACCTGAAAAGGTCAGATCTCTCTACACAATTCTGAATAACTGGAAATCTGTTCACATGCACAGGCAAGACATGAGAGGATGGAGAAAATTGTGTTCCCCAACCTGCACACAAATTCATTGGCAGAAGATGGTAGGCTAACTGGCTTAAAGTGGTTGAGCATAGCTTCTGACTAAACATTGCCTAACTATGAAGACACATAGATATAAAACTATCCCTAAGAATCCAGGATAAAAAAATAAAATTAATGACAACATCAAATGCTGGTGAGGATGTGAAGCAATAGGAACTATCATTCCTTGCTGGTGGAAATGCAAAATGGAACAGCCACTTTGGAAGACAGTTCAGCTGTTTCTTACAAAACTTACTCTTACAATCCAGCAATTGGGTTCCTTGCTATTTACCAAAGAAGTTGAAATTTATGGCTACACTAAACATGCACATGAATGTTTATAGCAGATTTATTAATAATTGCCAAAATTTGGAAGCAACAAAGATGTCCTTAGTAGGTGAATGGATAAATGATCTGTGCTTCCTCAAGACAATGGGGTACTATTTAGTGCTAAAAAGAAATGAGCTATCAAGCCTAGAAAAGACATGGAGGGACTTTAATAATATTACTAAGTAAAAGAAGCCAATTGAGAAAAGGTTATATACCGTATAATTCAACTTTATGACATTCTAGAAAAGACAAAATGATGAAGACAGTGAAAGAATTAGTGGTGGCCAGGGAATGGGGGAAGGGGAGAGATGAATAGTCAGAATCCATATAGCCTAGTGACATCATAGCCATAAGGTTGTAGGACAGCACATTACTTACATGTCTGTGATGCAGGTGAAACAAACTTACTGCACTACTGGCTGTATAAAAGTTTAGCATATACAATGATGTATAGTACATATACTTGATAATGATAATAAATGACTATTATATTGGTTCATCTACTTACTATACTCTATATTTTATCATTTTTTAAAAGTGTACTTATAAAAAAAAGTTTGCAGTAAAACAGATCTGTGTTATGACAGTAGCAAGCTCATACATCTCATGTTTGTTCATCAGTCTCTTGATTGTGTCATTTTCTCTTGTGCTTGATTTAACCTTGAGCTGTTTTGTTCAGTAACATGCTACATAGGCTTGTAGCCTAGGAGCAATTAGCTATACCATATAGCCTAGTAGGCTACACCATGTAGGTTTGTGTAAGTGTACTTTATGATGTTTGCACTATGAAGAAATTGCTTAATGATGCATTTCTCAGAATGTATTCTTATTAATTAGCACATGACTGTGCCTTTTGTAAAAATCAATAAGCTAATATTAAAATTGATATGGAAATGCATACCATTTTAGAACTAATTATGAAAAACAAAAACAAATTTAAAACTCATACACTACTCACTTATAAAACTTATTGTAAAGCTATATCCCTATCAAGACTGTGTGATATTGGCATAAGACAGATCAATAGAACAGAATTTAATAACTAGAAATAAAAACATTTATGATGAACTAATTTTAACAAAAGACAATTTAAATACAGAAAGAATAACTTATTTTAAAAATTTAATGTCCCTAGCATTCTTTTATGTCTTTCAAATTTCAAAATTATGTCACATTTATGCATGGTATGAGATAAGAATCTAAGTTTATTTCCCCTCTCACCCCTTATACTATGCATAAATATTAGCTCAAAGTGTATAATCAACTTATATGTAAGAGCTAAAACTATAAAACTTCTAGATGAAAATTTAGCAGTAAATTTCCAGACTTTGTGTTAGGCAAATATTTCTTAGATATGACACCAAAAAACTGCTTGAAAATCACATAGCTGATAAAAGATTTGTATGCAGAATATATAAAGAACTTTTGCCATTTAATATAAAAATTTAGAAATCAATTTAAAAATGAGAAAAATATTTGAATATATATTTCACTGAAGGATATATATGATTGTCCGATAATCCAAAGAAAAGATGCCCAATATAATTAGTCATTAGGGAAATGGAAATTGAAACCATAATAAGATACCACTATATACCTACTAGAATTGCTACATTCAAAAAAGAATTCATGAGGATGTAGAGAAATTGGATTCCTAGTGAGACTGTATATTCATGTAATGGGATATTGTCCAGCAATAAAAATGAATGAATTAATGGTTCATGTAAAAACACAGATGTATCTTAAAAGCATTATGCTTAGTGAAAGAAGCCAGACACATATTTTATGATTCTATTTAAATGAACTTTCAAGAAGAAAACTGTATAAAGATTGAAATCAGATTAATGGTTGCCTGGGAATAGGGTTGGGAACAGAGATTGATTATAAACACATATGAGAGAACTTTTTACGGTGATGGAAAGGTTCTAAAACTGAAAGTTGCACAATTCTAAAAATTTACTAAAGATCGTTACATTGTTTATTTAAAATATATTATGGAGTATAAATTATACCTCAGTTTTTAAAACAAAAATAAAGAGCTACAAAAGATATCTTGGGGTCAGTTGAGGAGATTTTGATATAAACATATTAGGTTATGTTATCATATCAATGGTAAATTTCTTGTATTTTTGTGGGCAAATGCTCTTATTCTTGTAAATAGTATTTACAGCTGAAGTGTGATAATTGCAACTTATTTTCAAATGGTTCAGTCAAAATAAGAAGTCATATCAATAGAAAACAAATGTTGAAAATATAATATTATTCTTGGAACATTTCTGTACGTTTGAAATTCTTCAAAAGCAAGAGTTGGGATATAAAGGAATCCCTTCTATGGTTGTTGTAAATACATTGAGATGGGGAAAGGGCTGAGTATGTAGCAGGGAAGAAAAGTGCTTTCTTTGGGGCAAGTTTCAGAGGCTGTGCACCATCCAAGTACTCAGGGATGAAACACAGAGAAAAGATTTTGAATCCTCGAGTGTTAAAACCTTGATACTGTAAGAACACATAACCAGGGAGTACAGATGAACATGAGATGGGAGTTGCTGTGCCAAGTGCCACTGAGAAACTGTGTGTGATAGACAGAAGGGTGTCTTTTGGGTTTGACAACATGAAGGTTGTTAGTGACAGTAATTAGAGCCTTTCCAGTAGAATGATATGACAGGGGTCAGAGTGGTTTTAAGCGTGAATGAATAGGAGGTGAGACCATGGACATACCCAACCCTTTAGAAAAATATTTCTCTGACAAAGAACATATAAATAAGGTGGTACTGAGGGAAGATTTAAAGTGAAAGATATATGATTTTTATATGTTTTTGCTGTAGGCTGGTTTTAATGTGAGTTACTAGAACATGGTTTTTAGTGGATGATGAAGTGAAAGAGAAAGAGAGAGTTGGAAGGAGAGAAAGGGATACAGAGACAGATTAGTGATATGAGAGAGAGAGGAAATGACTGGAAGAGAAATTTCCCATTGCTCCTAGTTATGTTTAGTGATGTCTTTTTCATTCTACAGATACTTTAAATAATAGCTGAAGAATGCCGTCCATTAAGATCCAAATATAATTTCTTTGAACTCCAACCTAAGTTCAGAGAAAGCCTCTGAGCACCTGCGAAGAACTCCTGCAGGATGGATATTGTGAGAAGGAAATTACTTCTTATTATATTTGCTTCTTAAAATATATATTTTATATTTTTTAGGTCTACTTTTTTCTACATTTAGGCTTAAATGGTTTGATATATGGGTCATCTCCACTTTCTGTGCCCTCTGTACTGCCCAAATCAAGAAAATCACTAATTATATTCGTGATTTACACACACTCATGTACACACACACACACACACACACACACAAATTAACAAATATACAAAAATGCTTTTGGGTTTGCAACAGACTTTACTGAAACATTGACAGTGATAGAACATTCAGACAACTTAAAACTGAACATAGCTCTTTTTAATACTTCTTTACTTTTCTCCTCTGGCTCTCCCTTTTCCATTCTTCATCATTATAAGATGCATATAAGAGTAGTACAGCAATATTTTAGTCTGTCCGCTTTATCATCTCTTTCCAGCCAGTGCTGATGAGCACTCATTTTCCAAATCTAGTTGACTCACTATGATGTTTTACTAAACAAAACACTTTCTTCCATAATCAAGTTATGGTATTCTCTAAAGATATTTTTTTCGGCCCTCCAGTAAAGTTTGTATTCCCTTTTCTAGCTATAGCTGGCATATCTTCTTACTCTCATGCAATGTAATTATTGCCAAATATATTTATTCTCGGTAAAACCACAGTTTTCTCTGTTAGACGGACTTGTGAAGACTAGCCAAAACCTTCAGTCTGTATAAAATGCAGGTGTGTGTTAACAACTATTATAATAATTAGAACGACTGCTAAGAAGCCTGCATGCCAGCTAAATTGCATTTAAATCTAGATGTAATTCAGTGTTTTAAGTTAGCCATTAAAGATGCCAGAAAATGTTATAAAAGGATAAGCCAGTATTCTCACCTGTGTCTAAGTAAAATTTTAAACTGTCTTCCTCTGATTTTGTTTTTATGGAAAGACTTCCAGAATACTGAACAAGTAGTTTTTTAGGATTTGATAGAGAAAACATATGGTGGTTTAATATATTTGGGTATTATTTTTTTAATGTTTTCCTTTTTCTTCTTACTGGAATATCTCCCAACTTTGATTCTTGAAAATCAAATTTATGCATACAATTATTGTATGTATCATTTATCATAAATATGTCATTTACATATAACATTTTTAGCTGTTTTGGGTTTTATAAGAAATTCTATTTGTTTTTTCTTTATTTCCCATAAAATCTGTGAGCCTTTGGGGAAAAAAATGAATTCCAATATAAATAATTCATTTTGCATTTTTGTTGGATACAAATTTTGCTTAAAAGTGGAATAATTCATATATTTATGAAGGCATCTTAGAATATGTTAAAAGAAAAAAATATTTACATAGTTTCTTAAAGTATATAGTATGAAAATTTTGAAATTTTACCTAAAGAAAATTGAACATAAAATTAATAAAAGAAATATTCTGAGTGAAGATGCACTTGTTAGTAGAAAATAAAAATATACAACATGCTTATCTATGTAAATACAAATTAGCTTCTTTCTACAAAAATGACTGAATAATTTTTACTAAAATTTATGTCATATTTAGGATGCTTGCTTTAATATGTCAGTTTTGTGGCACAGAAGGAATTCACATTAAGAATCTCTAGGTGACTCCACAAGTTGTTTCTTCATACAGAATAAGGTAGCATATCATTTAAAAGATATCAATAAACTAAGTTTGAAGTATACATTCATTTAAAATTTTTGTACTAATTTAATTGTTATGGTTCCAAATATGTATTAATTATTTCAAAGCAATCTATTATTGGTTACTGTTCCTGTAATATCTTGCTGACAAATATGCAGAGCTAAAAACTAAAAAAAAATTAGTTTCAAGAATCTAAAGATAGTTTAAAAGAGAAAACTGATTGAGAGTGATAAGAGTTGAAAAGTTTAATTAAGGGCAAATGAAATTGATGTTCAGTAAGAGGACAATTTGGCAGCCAATAGGGAAAGGCATGCATTCTCAGAGATAGCCAAGGCTGACTGCAAAATGCCAAGAATGATTGAACACCAGAAAAAATCATCAGTCACCTTTCAGAGCCACTGGGGGAAAAAACAAAACAACGACAACATAAAAAAAAACAGTTCAAGATGTCCAACAGAGCAAGACACAGCACTTAAAGGAAATTGAAACCCAAGTGCAGCACAAAAGCTGCTAGGCTGCTGATCATCCAAAGCATGCCATGAATGTTCAGATGCCATGAACAGAGAAAAACAAAAGAGTTTCAAAATGGAGCCCGGAACCAAACTTGCTATAGAATTTAACTTCAGTTTAGTATTTGAAATTCATCATTTTCGTTTTGTCTTTAAGTAGAAATATGTGCCTAAATCAGGAGTCAATAAACTTTTTTTTAAAGGGCCAGAGAATAAATACTTTAGGATACTCTGTATATGGCTCTGGTGATGGCTGTATTCCAATAAAATTTTGTTTATGGACACTAAAATGTGAATTGCTTATATTTTTCACATTTTATGAAATATTCTTTGTTTTTTCCACCATTCAAAAATATAAAAGACATTCTTAGATCATAGCCATATAAAAACCAGTGGTGGCTTGAATTTAATCTGTGAATTGTAGTTTTCTTGCCCTAATTTAAAGACATGTATTATTATGATAGAAAGGTTATATGGATCCAGGTCTTGAGTATATCAATTAGCTTTTGCTCAATAACAAACTACCTCAGAACTTTAATGACTAAAACAATTATCACTTATTACTCTTGATTTTGAGGGCCAGTAATTTGGACAAGGCTCAGGTAGATGGTTCTGATGTGGGCCAAGCCTGACCATTCTTGGTTGGGCTCACTATATATCTGAGACCTCATCTGGGAATGGTGGTTTATAATAGACTTGTGTGGGATTGCTGAGACTATGAAAGAGTCTCTCCACTTGGTCCTTCATTATCCAGCAGGTTCCCTAGGCTGGTAGGACAGTTAAATAATTCCATTAAGAGTAAAATTTTCAGAGTCCCCTCGAACCCTAGGCTTAAAAGACACACAATGCCACTTCTGTTGTGTTTTGTTGGTCAAATGCAAGTCACAAATCAAGCCCCAATTCAAGGAGTAGAAAAGAAACTATCTTTCTAGGAAGATGCAAAGAATTATGGCCATTTATACAACTTACTACCCTAAGCTTCAAAAGATCTTTAAATAGTTATTATTGGAGCAACATCTGAAATTAAAGCAATTAAAATAATACATTAGGGCCTACCACAACATATTGCAATGAAAATTAATGAGAAGGATTCACATTTATCCCTCAAAAAACAATACTATGGATTCCTTGGAATTATTTATTTGCTTTCAAATGTCTTTCATTCTGAGCTTCAGTTTTGAAATGGCCTTTGCTACATCGTAAGTTTAGTTCTTCAGTGACAGGTGTTGATTTGTAATTGATCTGCTTTTCCTATGGGTAATTGCATTAACTACTTCAAAGTAAGTAGCAGCAGATATTTTTCACTACCCCAGATAGTAGAATGACAAAATTTTATATAAAAGAGCTTTATTAGAAGGATGTAAATTATAACTGCTTTATATTAATTATAAGAATTATAGAAAATCATTCAAATATCGGCCTCCTTTTATTTTTAGCATTTTAATGAAACATTATTTAACAATAGTTAAGATTTACCCTCAACAAATGACTGCTATTCACAGCTAGATTTTTTCTTTGCTTTTTCGAAAATTACTAATATAAATCCTTCATATTCAAAAAATAATTTTTCTTCAAGGGCATGTAATTTAGACACAAGAGTCCTAAGGTTTAGGGATATTAACATGAAGATGCATATTTTTCTTCTTTTCATTTGTAATGGGTGGTACCAAACCTATCTAGAAAACTAATCTTGTCCTGTTAAGGAAACAATTCAATCCATTCTCCCCATGGACAACTGTTGGGTTTGGCACGCAGTGAAATCATTAAGTGTTTTTGCCAGAAATTATCTTACCCAAACCATTAGAGTTATGTAGTTTGTTGTAAATAATTAACAAATTCTTGAAAATCTATGAGTTTTCTGTGAGGAATCATAAAAAACGCTGTAAAATTAGAGCATAAGACTCCTTTTTTTAACTATACATTGAATATGGAGGGGGCAAATAATCAGATTATATCTAATTGAGCATTTATGTAGTTTTATTTATCTATGGGAATCAGCTTTCCAGAAAATGTATTCTTAGAATGACCTTTCATTTACTTTATTGCTGATATTTATATTTTTTTGAATGTTGCAAAATTTACTTGCCTGTTTTATTATTAAGTAGTATTTCAGTAATCTATTATATTGTAGCACACAATCTCCTCAGATTAGTAGCATTTATTTTATCCATGAATCTGCAATTGGGCAGAGCTTGGTGGTGACAGATTATCTGCTCAATTTGTCATCACCTGAGATGGTTTGTAGGTTGGGTCTAGAATCAGCTGAAGATTAGCTCACTCACTTACCTGGTGGATAGGCTGGTTATTGGCTATACCTTAATTGGGGCTGTCAGCTAGAACACCTACTGTGGCGCCCAAAGATGTCCACATCCTACTCCCTGAGACCTGTGAATATGTTAGATTATGTGGTATTGTCCCCCGCCCAAAATTTATGTGATGAAGCCTGAATCCCCAGTGTGATGTATTTAGGGGTGGGGCCTTTGAGAGATAAGTAGGTTATGAGGCTGAAGCCCTCATGATTGGAAATAATGTCCTTATAAGAAGAGACAGGAAAGAGATGAGCTCTTTCTTACCATGTCAGGATACAATAAGAAAACAGTCATCTATAAATCAGGCTGGCACCTTGATCTCAGACTCCTAGCCTCCACAACTGAGAAATGCCTTTATTGTATAAGCCACCAGCCTATGATACTCTTATATCAGCCTGAACCAACTAATGCATATGGCAAAAGAGAATTAAGCTTGTAGATGCAATTATAGTTACAAACAGCAGACCTTCAGATGGAGAGATTATTCAGAATTATCCAGGTGAGTCATATCTAATCATATGAATCTTTAAAAGTGGAATAAAAATAAGGCAGGAGAGCCATGGTGATTCAATGTGAAAAAAATTTGACCCATTCAATGGCCATTTAATGGTCTTAAAGAGGAAGCAAGGAATGTGGGCGGCCTCTAGACCTGAAAAAATAAGGAAACACATTTTCCCTAGAGCCTACAGAAAGGGCACAGCCCTGCTGATGCCCTGATCTTAGCACAATGAATTATGTTTCAGAATTCCAACTTACAAAACTGTAGGATTAAAAAAAAAAAATTGCTATTTTAACTTACCACTAAGTTTGTGGTAATTTGCACAGCAGCAGTGGAAAAAATGTACCCGAACAAGACCTGTCCATGTAATCTGGTCTTCTGTGCAATAAGGTGAGATGTCGGAGAGATGGGAACACGTGGATGTTATATCACCTTTTCATGTTCGTGATTCCAAAATCATGTAGCATCACTTCCACCTCTGTCTGTCCCGGCAGTCATAGTGTCCCACCCACAGTCAATAGCAGAGGCTAGACTCCACCTATCAATAAGGAAATGGTAAATTTCTGGAAGTGTACATGGATCTGGAAATAGTACAGTAGCCAATTTTAAAAATGCAATAGTCCAAAAACATTTTATCTCTTCTCCATACTCACAAATGTCTATATTCTGAGTAATCTCAAGGAACATTATCTTCAGTTGTAGTCAAAAAAAGTCTCGTATATCTTATAACCCGAAATCTTCCCTATCCCCAATTTCTTTCCCTTGTACCAAGTGGCTAATGCCTAAAAACCTGCCATGATAAATTAATTCTATGAAGAAAAGTGGAGTATGTGTGATAAGCGAAATTATTAAGGTGATATAAAATCACTTCATCAGCTGTTACTGACTGCAACCACCACATTCAAAGTGACTGCTATTGGTGAACTAGATGATCAGGTGGTATATGTCCACTTCATCACCACACATGGCACCATCACACACACTGTTTAGTTTCAGGGAAAACACCTGTGAAGCAGTGTAGACACTTGAGGACCCAAACCCTAATTCCAGCATCTCTTACCTGTTTTCATTATCCACACCCTCCATATTGTTCTCTGCCCTTTGGAATATTATTTAATAGTCCCAGATCCTCTTTTCTTTGCCCTGACCCTGTCCTGGCATTTCTGGTTTGTGCCTCTTACTCTGAGTTCTGCCTTTTCTTCCAAAAGCCACGGTCCTGCTACCATTTGAGCCTATCCTTTTTTAAATTACCATCCACTACCTGTAGTTTTTTTCATTACAGAATATAACAAACCTATAGAAATGTACAGATATAACAGCCATTCATGTGCCCACCACTTTACTTAAAAGATGTGATTTTTTTTCTCATTCTTCTTTCAATCACTTTTAAAAAATACATAAGATGAATATGTTTAGCTAAAGCCTTTCATCCTTTTTCTGTCTCCCTTTTCTACTATTCTATGCATGGTTATTACATATTGCATATTAATATATATTATATGTGTTTATATATGTCCACTATTTTCTGCTTAATACATTTCTTTAAAAAAAAACAAAAGAAATGAGAAGTAAATAATAGCACATATGATATATGCTACTTGAAGATAGCAGAAATAATAAAAGTGTTATATGAATGACTAAAGTTTAGGAAATACTTTTTTTTTTTTTATTTAATGCAGTTATCTTCAGGAGGTTGTAGAAATATAAGCCCTAGCCAGCTATTATCATCTTAACAACAGCCCAGTCTTGCCCCTTTCTTCCCCCACCCTCTCTTTGATCCCCCTGACCTATGGATGTTGCTGTTTTCCCTTAAGAACTAAATCTCTGAAGGCAGGGTGTCTCCTCCCACATGCTTGCAGTGAGCATCCAGGGCCTGGCGCAACTGGGGCATGAACCCAGGACTTTCTGTGTGTAAAGCGGATGTGCTAACCACTACATTATGGAGCCACCCCCAGTCTTGCCCCTTTCTTACAAGCATGCCAGTCATTTATAAGGGATCACAGAATTATTTTCTGCTAATCCCAAACACAGTTCTCTTCCAACATCATACTCCACTAAACCACTACTAATGTGCAATATTTGATGTTGAAGTCAAAATCTATTTCCCACCCTTAACATGAACCCTTTTTTTCAGCACCATGGCTGAGAAAAGACATAATGGAGAGATGTGGAAGAAAGTGAATGACTGGAGGAAAGTGAATGACAGACTAGTCTGCAGTTACCAGCAACAGGAAGCCAGAAAGGGCACATCTGGACGTCCAAGGCAAGAGACTAGAAACAAAGCAGGAAAAGAGGCACAAATCTGACATAAATCTGACAACGTAGCCTTTCTGCTTCCAACTACTTAAAAGCTTGTTGTTTTTTGTAGGATAAAGTCCAAACTCTTTAGCTAACATTTCAGACCTTCATGATCTGGCCATGGGCTACTTACCCAACTATTCATCTTTAACAGCCACCAATATGTCTTTCTCTCTTATACAATCTGCATTCTCATCACTGGAATACTTGACTATTCCACAACATTCTGTGTATACTATATTTCTCTGATAGTTAACTCGGCATCCCTTTATGAAGAACTCTGCCTAGATACCTTGTTTCTGTCCTGCTCTTACTCCACCCACCAACACAGTCTATTCTCTCCTTAGAAAAATATGCTATTTCTTTAAAGCTTAGCCCAGACATTAGTCCACAGGAGACCCTCATAGCATCTGCTTTCTCTTATGATTTCCCATAGAACTTGGCTTATCCCTCTGGCTTGGCAATTTTCATGCTGTGTAGTGGTTACCCATTTGTTGGTTCCCAGTTCGGGGAACATGACTAACTCTGAATCTCTAGAACCCAGTACTGCTCGTAGCACTAAATATGTTTTTTTTAATAAACTTTTGTCACAGTTTCATTCAAGGAAGATTTTGTTTTGATAGTAACAAATGCTTTATCAATGACAAGGGAAGATTTAAATTTCTCGATAGTAGCCCCTCCCCCATCTATAGAGGCTGTGATTTGCTTTACTAAGTGACAGAATAAGCACAAAGTTTCCACTTGTGGTCCATTGTAAGAAATCAAAAGTGAACATGTTCTCTGTTACAAATAATAAAATCGCACATTGGAAGATATCTGAAAAATGGCCACGGACAGAGCAGTCATTTCTCTATCTTAAGGCAGAACTATCATAAAAACATTAATTTCAGAAATAGATGAGATAGGCATTCAATTAGGATGATTTATAAATATGGCAGATTGCAACACATTTCCTGGTGCAGATTGGCATCAAGTAACAATACAAGAAGTTAACTCATTAATTTAGTTTAGGTTTAATTAGTTTTTTTTTTTGATGACTACGAATGGTTGTTTAGTATCAGAATTTATTTTGTTTGCTAAACCTTTCTTCTTTCTCGATCTGACTTTAGAGCAACTATCATAATTCAATATGGTGGTAGGTATAAAGCAAACACACTTTATTACCCTTTGTGGCAGAGTCTTTCCACTTGAATGTGCTCTCAAAGTCTTTCATATGAGATTCAGGTACTCTCTTATGACCTATGTGACCATTAGAGACATAACTTTGCTGTAGTGTAGACTTTTGTAAAAGTCAAACTAAATCTTTGTCTTAGATTTTACTAATCTAGGATTACTCTTATTAAAGACGATTTAAAATGATTATTTGGTCCCACAACTAATAGTTCTCCTTTCTAAAATTAGGCATATTAAACACAATCCATACTGTAATCTGCACTAGTTAGTTATTTGCTCTCATGTGCATTTCTAAACGTGACATTTTAATTAAAGTAACTATTTGCTATTGGAACTCTGTTTTAATCTACCAGAAATTCCTGCTATAATTCTGAAGGGGGAAAAAAAAAGGAAAAGAGGAATTTCCCAAATGAGTTTATGTTGAGATATTCCTGCTATCTCAAGACAAATGAAGTTTTTTTTTTTCCCTTCATTTCCTGGTATGGTACATCTTTTGGGGGATCTAATGGCCTTAAAATCTAATATAAAAATGTGGATAGAACCTAATATAGAGTATTTCTTAAAAATCTAAAGAAGTAGGTTTTTATTTTGTTTTGTTTTGTTTTTTAACTCACTTTTTGCAACTGAAGCAGAATGGTAATGTTGGAAAATGATTAGAAAGGCCATCATACAAAAAACAAAAATCAGAAAATATGTAGTCTTTCATAATTTTCCAAATATTTTTGAAACTCATTTTGCATGTGGCCAAAGAATACAACCAATGAATAACTATCGTTTATCTTTCCTGCCAGCCCTGTTTGTTGCAGAATTAAAATAAAATAAAATAAATAAAATAAAATAAAATAAAAAGTAAAATAAAATACTGTGAAATATAAAAATGTAACAAGGAACACAAGTTAAAAATAGAAAATCTAAAATACACTTTGAGACTTAATTTTAGCATTTATTAAGAGACTTGAAAAATCTTTGTCTATGCAGTAAAATTACTTGAAGAGAAGCATACCTAATTAGCCTCCTTCAAGAGTTTCTTAACTTAAAATATATTGATTTTGTACTGTTCTGTATTTTTTTTTTTTTACCTAGACTAATCACCTCATAAAGAGCTAACATTACAAAATTATAAAGAGCCCAGAATATAGGAGTGGATATTTGTCACTTACCACTGTGCATTTGAGACTGTTAATTCCCAACCGATTGTGTGAAATAGTCAAGAAACTGGCATGCCCTCTTCCTTCCTGCTCTGACAATAAGATGTCTTAGTGGATTACTACAGAACAGAGAGCACTGCTCTTGTTTGTTTTCATTTATCAACCAAACATATCTTGGAAAGGTCAATACCAAATAATGTTATCATGAATTACAAGTATGAGCCGAGATCACGGGTTTATAATATGTTGCTTTTGAGCCAAATCCAATCACCAACTTATTTTTTTATATGGCCTGAAAACTAAGAATGGTTTTTATGTTTTTAAATGGTATCAATATAATCAAAAGTACTATTTTATGACATAAACATTATGTAATACTTAAGTTTTATTTTTCATAAATGTGTTTTGGAATACAGTGATATATATTTGTTTATGTATTTGTATTATTTAACTATGACTGATTTTTGAACATAGTGGGAAAGTTGAGTTCCTACAACAAAGACCTTGTGGCCCCAAAACCGAAAATAGTTATCTGGTCAGTTATAGCCTGAATCATGTACCCCCCAAATTCATATATTGAAGCTTAAACTTCCAAAGTTAGTATATTTGGATATAGGGACTTTAGGGAGGTAATTAAGGTTAAATGGTCATAAGAGTGGGGTTCTGATGCAATAGAACCGTTGTCCTTATAGGAAGACAAGAAGACACCAGAAGTTCGAACACATGAAGGAATGGCCATGTGAGACACAGCAAGGAAGTAGCCATGTGCAAACCAAGAAGAAAAGCCTCAGGAGAAACCAAACCTATAGGCACCTTGATAGACTTCCAAATTCTAAAACTGTGAGAAAATGAATCTCTATTGTTTGAACTACACAGTTTGTCATATTTTGTTCTGGCACCTCTAGCAGACTAATAGCTAACCCTGTACAAAATATTTACCAATGCCTGATCAAGATGGAAGCCATAAAACTAAATTACAAGCTAAATCTAAAGGTCCAAGGAACTCACAATATTTATCTGGTACTATACAATACATAGAAGAAAAGAAGAAACACTAAAAGATACAACTCAAGCAGGAAAAAAAAAATGAATAAATACAAATAAAATGCCTTTCCGCTGGTACTCTATTGTGGAAATAACAAATTTGGGAAGGAGGGGCTTCTGTAATTAGGAAGTTACATGGTTATCTGAAGTCTGGTGTAACCTTTCACTCTATGTCTCTATTGTTTATGCCCTGCAAATGTGTGTGTGTGTGTGTGTGTGTGTGTGTGTGTGTGTGTGTGTGTGTGTGAACTAGATATGTTTGCTTTTTAGCTAATGTAACACTCATTAGCTAAATGTAACACCCAAAAATCTCTCTGAATAAGAGATTTTTATTGTTATCTCTATTATTTTGCTGCCGCTCATCTAAAAAAAAATAGCATTAGTGCTTGAATTACTTTGGTTTTTCTAAATTTTTTAAAGTTATGTTTGATTTTTTTAAATGAAATTGAATTTCAGATGTTTCCATTTTATTGTGTTCCAGATGTAATATTTTACTCTTTCTCCTTTCCTCAGGAAACATGCATCTGTGCCAGAAAGACATAGAAATGTAGCTCAGAGCTGGTTGATAACAAATCAAATCAAAGCTAAGCAGCTCACTTTTCAGTTAAAGTGTTCTTAAGAAGTAGAAACCTCAGGATATTTCAGGATAATGAGGAAATTAGAAAACTCTGCCTATGACTGAGTTTGGTTAAAAAACAAACAACAAAAAACAAAACAAACAATATCTAAATAATTTCTACTATATTGTATATTAGTGACTATTTTTTCAAGTAGAAATAAGGAAAATAATCTACTTTCTTCTTCATAGACTCATAGAATATTAGTATTTGAAAACAATAGTGGTAATTAGTCTAATTCATCCTCATAACTTTATATATGAGAAAGGATTTTGAGTAATTTGATCTATATCTTTATCAGTCAGCCGTCTAAGTTACATTGCAATAAAAATCAAACTCCAGATCTCAGTATTAACAAAACAAAGAGTTATTGTTCAATCATTTTATATGCTCAAGTGGGTGGGTTCTGTTTATAATAAAAACTTGGGCTGGCAGAGGTTCTATCTCAACATGAGCTTCCATGAGTACAATGGCAGAGAAAAGAGAAGCCTGTCTTCCACTTCTGCTCTCATATCAGTAGCCAAAGCAAGCTACACGACTATATGACAACTACAAAGAAAACAGGAAGAAATGTGCTCTTCTATTCTGTGCCTAGTAGATAACTAGAATGCTTATGATATTCTCAGTATCTGCCACAAACTCCAGTGTTTCTGGTTTGTCACTTGTTACAACTAGACTAACACCTACTAGAACACAACTTCTTTATGATCTGAAGGAGACAGACGCTGTGTTTCCAATAAGGCATTTTAAAATTAATCTTTTTCTTCCCAATATTGGTTTTTGCCACCTACACAGAAACAACAGGTGAGGTATTAGTGGGTAAAGGGGGGGCAGAAAATATATCAATATATTTCTAAAGAGAGTACAAGAAAAATAAATAAATAAAGCAAAGAATCCTGCCTATTTTTGTTTCCTTCTTTGGACATTCAGTCCTGATCATGAAGGAAATCGCTAGAAAAATCAAGCTCTTATTTAATTGTCTCACCAGAAAAAAAATGGCAGAGACATTATAGAATCTAAAAATGTGGCCCATGACTTGAGATCTTAAGACTAAAAAGATTCAAAGTGGATGGGCAAAAGCTAAAGAATGGACAACATATGTCAGTGATAGCATGAAGACAGTTTCTAAAGAAAATAAGAGACACTTGCCACAGCCCCAATTCCTGAGTGGTGGTAGGATATAACTGTTGTATGCATGATGGGGCTAACAAAAGTATACACAAATAGCTACACAAATTGTAAAATAAAACATAAGATATTTGTATGTGGTTATGTAAAAATTCTAACCTTTTTCATCAAACCAGGAAATACAAACAAAAACTTTGAGAACTAAGTTGGCCACTAGTATTCAAAGCTAACAAAAATGTGTTCTCTTTCAAACGATGATTCATTATCACGAACAGCAACTCATGTGGAAATAGTGTCTCTCACAGTCTTGAGATTTTACTAAGTCTATGCTGAGAAGGAGACTTAGCCTAACTAACCTGCTCTAAATCACACAGCCAGCCAAATCAATGCTAGGACTCTAGTGTCCTGTAGTTTAAGATTCTTTTACTATACTACCTTATCTTTCAGCAGTTAGCTGAGTGATTCCAGCAAGGTACTCATTCCAAAAAAAAAAATGTTCTGCAACTATATTTATAGAATCACATATCAGTATAAAATATGGATGACTTTACCAACTCACATGCAACAGTTTTGAAGATTTCCATGACTTATATTATTCTAATAGTTCATCGTTGCTGCGCCAGGTTATTGTCACTTCCTCTAAAGTATTTATCTTCTTGTACATTCTAGGACTACCAAGTAATTTACGTAACCTGGTTTTTCAATGTCTGTTTGTGTAGGGGTTTATTAATTTCCTGTGGCTGACTAAAACAAATAACTACAAACTGGGTGGTTTATAAAGCAGAAATTAATTAATTATGGAGAAAAGTCCAAATTCAAGGTGTAAGTAGAACCATTCATTCATTGTAGGCTTTAGGAGAGAAGTTCCCTTGCCTCTTCCAGCTTCCAGTGTCTGTCTCAGCATTCCTAGGTGTTCCTTGGGTTGGGATCACATCACTCCAATCCTGGCTTCCATCTTCATATCACATCTCCTCTTCTGTCTGTCAAATCTTTCCTCTGTGTGTCCATTTGTCACTGGATGTAAGGCTTACCCAAAAAATCCAAGAAAATCTCCTAACCGTAAAATCCTTAATTTAATTACACTCAAAAAAATCCTTTTTTCCAAATAAGGTCTAATATTCACAGATTCTGAACTTAGGCAAATCATTTTGGAGGCTACCATTCAGTGCACTACAAATGTTTATCAAAACACTATTTTGTTTTTATTCAGTTCTCATCTTGGGAGTGAAAACTGAATCTGTTTCTCAGTTTAATTACAAATAAACATTTGGAGGAGGGGGATGAGGAAGAGGAGGAAATCCAAATAGAATGAAGCAAAACATACTTTCAAGTTCAGAGTTCTGAGTTATTTTTTAGTGAGAATTATAAAAATGATTTAAACAAAAAGAAACAACTAATAAGAACCAGGTGGTAACAACCTGCAATTTGCTGACTAGAGGCAAATTGAAAGAAACCTATTTGATTAATAAAATATAAACTATCCTTATGTAACTCTGGAGATGAGTTTGCATAAGGAAGTTAATGAACAATTTCAAGATGATACTTCTCTTGAATAGCGAACTTCAGAAAAGGTTATAAATCTCTTTCTATTTGGGATTTGGAAGGAAGCAAGCTCCTCTTACTTTGATGATACTATTATTAGAATTGCCACTAAAGCTGAATCCTTCTTCCGCAGCAATGTACAAAGGCTTGGAGTAAAATTTTAAATTTTAGATGGACTACCTAAAACTTATTTCATCTTTGTCAAACCTCAGTTTGCCATCTATACTATGGATACAATATAATAATGAAGCTACTACCAATAACAATGACAATAATAAATATCTACTTTTTAGAATTTTTAGACCTAAATTGGATGATCTATGAAAAATATTTACCCTATGTTAACAAAAGAAAGTTTCACAACTGTTGCTGTTATTGTTGTTGTTGTTGTTGTTATCATCATCATTATAATTGAGACTCATATGCTAAACTGTTTTTTAAAAAGATTCTACAAAACATGGAGCTAAGAAATATTACATTCCAGACAAGAACCCCTGCCTGGAAAACCTTTAGCTACACTCTACTATTAACATATGTTTTAGCAGCTTGAAGCATGCAAGTATTACACTTCAATTCTGTTTTATAATAATTAATTGTATCTCTAGTATATGTAATACAATAGGCATTCAGAAAATATCTGAAAGGTATTTTTTAGTACACATTTTCAGTAATTCTATCTTAACTGTAGAGTTATTCAATAAAAGCCCAGTGCGTGAACAGGTTGATTATATCTGAAAGCATTTAATTCAACAGAGCTTGAGGAGAAAGTAATCCTTTAGGAAGAAACCATAAATCAATAAAGTCAAATACAATAAGCTAATAGTATGATGAAAGTAGAAGAATAATTGTAAACACATTTAATAAGCAGATTAAACACAAGGCAGAAATTGTTAAGAAATTCTTAATGATTCATGTTGATGGAATGTCTGAAAAACAAAGCAGAAAATTAATCAAAGACAGGGAAAATTAATGTTTGTGATTAGTGGCATGAAGTTGGAGGTCTAGTAAGAAAGAAAAATGGAAGAAACCACCTCATAAAGGAGAGAATGACAGAAAAAAAGATAAGGAATATGTATTGGTGTTTCCCTTAAAACAAAAAGTTGGTGGGCTGCAGAAAGTTTCTCTCTAGGTCAAAATAACTTATTACTAGTCACTAAACCCAAGATAATTATTTAAAATTATTCGACTGCTAAAACAACTGAATGCAAGGAATAAAAAAACTACACACTGTCAGCAATTACATTATAACATTTGTAACATTTATGTGGCTCTCTTTTGGGTTGAGACTTGCATGGACTGAGAGTTCTGCCCAGATTCTGGTTTAGAATAACCATGATTTGCTTGAAAGAATTCCTTACACCTTCATTCATTTTTTTCTAAATTTTCTCTCCTAGAATGATGCATTTTATACACAAATATATTGTATGAATATATTTAATTATGCTCCTGTTCTTTTGATATTATATATATATATGTATATACGTATATATATACATATATATATATATAAATTGTCAATGTAAAAAACATCTAATCTAGAGATTTTTTTTTAATTAGGTTTATTGGGGTAACATTGGTTAATACAATTATATAATTTTCCGGTATACATTATAATTTGACATCTATATATTCTATGGTGTGATTACCACCCAAAGTCTAGTTTCCTCCAGCTACCCCTTTACCCACTTCACCCTCCTCCTACTCCCCTATACTGACCTCCTTTAACCCATCTACCTCTCCTCTCCTTCCCACCCCCTAACCTCTGGTAACCACTAGTCCATTGTCCATGTCCCTGAGTCTCTGTTTGTTTGACCTGTTCACTTGTTGCTTTTAGGTTTATATCCCACATATAAGTGATATCATGAGATTTTCTACTTTTTCAGTCTGGCTTCTTTCGCTTAGTATGATTATCTCGAGGTCCATCCATGTTCTTGCAAATGGCAGTATTTCATCTCTTCTTATGGCTGAGTAACATTCCATTGTAAATATGTGCTACAGCTTCTTTAGCCAATCATCTATCATAGGACACTTTGGTTTCTTTCATGTCCTGGCCACTGTGAATAATATTGCTATTAATATCAGTGTGTAAATATCTTTTTGAATATTGGTTTTCAAGTCTTTTCAAGTGGAAGGATTGCTGGATAATATGGTAGATCAATTCTTAAGTTTTTGAGGAACCTAAGTGTTTTCCATAGTGGCTGTACCAATTTGCAGTCCCACCAGCAGTGTATAAGGATTCCTTTTTCTCTGCATCCTCTCCAGCATTTGTTATTACTTGTTCTGTTGATTATAGCTATTCTAACAGGTGTGAGATGGTATCACATTGTAGTTTTGATTTGCATTTCCCTACTAGCTAGCGATGTTGAGCATCTTTTCATATGTTCGTAGGCCATTTGTATGTCCTCTAGGGAGAAGTGTCTGTTGAGGTCCTCTGCCCATTTTTTGACTGGATCATTGGGTTTTTTTTGTTGTTGTTGTTATTGAGTCGTATGAGTTCTTTGTATATTTTGGATATTAGGCCCTTATCGGAAGTGTTGCTTGCAAATATATTTTCCCATTCTGATGGTTGTCTCTTTACTTTGTTGATGGTTTCTTTTGCTGAGCAGAAGCTTTTTAGTTTGATTTAGTCCCATTCATTTATTTTTGCTTTTACTTCCCTTGCCTTTGAGGTCAAATTCATAAAATACTCTTTAAGGCCAAGGTCCTTGAGTTTAGTTCCTATGTTTTCTTCTAGGCATTTTATTGTTTCGGGTCTTATGTTCAGGTCTTTAATCCATTTTGAGTTAATTTTTGTGTGTGGTGATAGAAAGCAGTCTAATTGCATTCCTTTGCAGGTGGCCTTCCAATTTTCCCAGCATCGTTTATTGAAGAGGCTTTCCTTTCTCCACTGTATGTTTTTGGCTTCTTCGTTGAAAATTATTTGCCCATATAAATACTGTGTTTACTTCTGGACTCTCGATTCTGTTCCACTGACCCGTGTGTCTGTTTTGCTGCCAATACCATGCCGTTTTGATTGTTGTCACTTTGTAGTATAATTTGAAGTCGGGAATCATGATGCCTCAAGCCTCTTTCTTTGTTCTTAGGATGGCTTAGGCAGTTTGGGGTCTTTTGTGCTTTCATACAAATCTGATGATGTTTTGTTCTATTTCTTTCAAAAATACCGATGAGATTTTGACAGGGATTGCATTAAATCTGTATAACGCTTTAGGTAATATGGTCATTTGAACTATGTTGATTCTTCCAATCCAAGAACACGAAATATCTTTCCTATTCTTTGTAACTTCTTCGATTTCTTTTAATAGGGTCTTATAGTTTTCATTATATAGGTCCTTCACATGTTTCATTAGACTTATTCCTAGGTATTTTTTTTCTTTTTGTTGCAATTGCAAGGAATTATTTTTTCTACTTCTTTTTCTGATGCTTCATTATTAGAGTATAAGAACACTACAGATTTTTGAATGTCAATTTTGTATCTAGAGACTTTACTGTATTTGCTTATTGTTTCTAGTAGTGTTCTTATAGAGTCTTTAGGGTTTTCTACATAAAGAATCATGTCATCCACAAATAGTGACAGTTCGACTTCTTCGTTTCCTATTCAGATGCCTTTTATATCTTTCTCTTGCCTGATTGCACTTGTTAGGACCTCCAATGTTATATTGAATAACAGTGGTTATAGTGGACAGCCTTGCCTTGTTCCTGATCTTAGAGGGAAGGTTTTTAGTTTTTCGCCATTAAGTATAATGTTGGCTGAGGGTTTGTCATATATGGTCTTTATTATGTTAAGGTACTTTTCTTTTATACCAATTTTTTTAAGCGTTTCGATCATAAATGGATGCTGTATCTTGTCGAAGGCTTTTTTTGCATCTATCGATATGATCATATGTTCTTGTTTTAAAAATGTGGTGTATCGGATTAGTTGATTTGTGTATGTTGAACCATCCCTGTGCCCCTGGGATGAAGCCCACTTGATCATGGTGTATAATCTTTGGAATATGTTGCTGTATTCGGTTTGCTAGTATCCTATTTAGGATTTTTGCATCTGTGTTCATGAGAGATAGTGGTCTGTAGTTTTCTTTGTTTGTGTTATCTTTACCAGGTTTTGGTGTCAGAGTAATATTGGCTTCATAAAATGAGTTGGGAAGTATTGCCTCCTCTTCGAATTTTTTGGAAGAGTCATGAAAAAAAGGACCAGATGAAACAAGATAGGGATAGGAATATTTATCTCAGCTGTGAGAAGCTCAGAGAATATGACTAGTTAGATGAAAGCAGGAGAAACAAGAGAAGGTCTTGGATTTTTTTCCTATACTTTGTTTTTAGGAAAACCACAACTTTCAGGGTAACTTTCTTCCTTCATCATATACTAAATCAACCCAAAGCTCCAGGACCGCCTCAGACAACTGATGCTAAACTAATCAATGTCATCTATCCATTAGCCCAAGCAACTGGTTCAGAGATTGGCACATGACCCAAACTCTATCAATAAGATCAATAAGATCAAAAGCACCTCAGAAAGGTGCTAATAATAAACACCAGGGTTCTAATAGGAATTTAATAAATGCTATTTCTCTTCTCTTTCATAAAATATGGCCCCTTAATTAACTAAAAGCACTTAATGATAAAGTAAAAGGAAGAATGTCCCCTATGCTCTTATTATATTCATTTTTTAATGAATGACCTGAGTGATCTAAGGCAGAGCTTTCCAACTGGGACACATCATTTGCTGTGCATTGGTTACAGGTGACATGAAATAATGACCATTTTCGTCTGTGAGTGTGATTTAGTTAAGATATTGCTGGAAGCTGTAACAAGCCCTAACCTTCAATGGTATGTTATATATATTAAACACACTAATAGTTCTTGCTATGTAACAGTTGAATGCTAATGCTTCTGGTTATCTGTATTCAGCAGAAGGCTTTTCTCCATGGGATGATTTAGACACCACACTCTCTTTACCCAGCTTTGCTAAAGGGCATGAGTCACTACCCTGTCATTTCTGCCCATTAGCAAACATGCCCATTTATCCTACTATGGCATTTTCATATTACGTTTTTCAATAAGTGCCATAATGTAAAGAAATTTGATAAGCGTCAATCTTAGGCACCAGTTACTAGAACTTGATTTTTTTTTTTTCCTTTTCTTAATGGTCTGTAATTTTCTAAAACCTTTAGGTACCAATAATTGTGGATTAGGCCCAATTCCATTTCTGACACTTCATATTGTTCCTTTTACCATTTGGGTTAACATGGTACCACTCTGGTTCTTTTCTCTTCAACTTGCCTCTGTCCATTAACTACCCCATATTTACCCATTTCCTTTTATCTTTAACAACTCAGGAACTCTGATATTCTCTGTCAAAGTGTATTGCTCTCATCTCATCACAGGAACTCACAAACTCTTGACAGAGAAACCAATGATAGTGATGGAGTTCTTCAGGAACAAAATAGAGAAATTATCAATACAAGCTTAATGTGAAAATCTATTTATCTTTAAACATGTAAATATTTACACTGGAAGGGATAGATGAAAACATATAAAGATGCCTTTATAGAAAACTCTCCTATAAAAATTAATTGAAAATTCTACTTTTTATTTTCCCCTTTCTAAATTATGATATATCTAAGTGTGACATATCTTCAGGTATATCACACTCCTAAATATTTCCTTTATGCATAAAGAATAAATATATAATGTAGTCTATTGTGTGTATTAGTTAAGCTAACTACCTATCTGCTAAAACAATTAAAACTAGAATTTCTGTAACTAAACACATTATCGAAAATTATTTTTTGTTGATATATAGTTCAATGCTTTGTGTTTCTTAATATGTATGAGAAGAAGAGTCAGCTCCATACAGTTATTTCGCTCAGGGATTCAGGACTCAGATACCAAATCATCTGCAACATGTCACTTCCAGGATTCTTCTAAGCATCACTATCCAACAGGCAAGAAAAGAAAAACATGAAAGATTTGTAGGCCAGACATGGAAGGGCTAAGGGCTACATATCACTTCTGTTCTCCTTCATCTAGCCCAAACTCAGTCCTGTAACACCTAACTGCAGAGGAGGCTGGATACATGGTTTGATGTACAGCTAATGAACTTTCATACTATAACAATCGGCCTTTATTTTCATGTTAAACTTTACCCTATCCATTTTTCTTTCTTAGTATATTAAAGTCAGGCTTCAGATTCTTCAGTCCAGCATCAGTTCCTACCTCAATCTTAAGAAATTAATTTCTCATTATACCCTGCAAAAACCTTTTTTTTCATCTGAACTGATTTACTTTCTATTCACTAGTCCTTCTACTATGCATTTCATAGGTCATCTCAGTTCATTCCATCTGGGTATAATCCTTTCATTTTCTATCAATCTCTAATCCTACCTACTTGAAAACATGACTTAAAACTATTTTTTTCCCAGAGGTTTTTTCAAGAATTAATCCTGAAAGCTATATCCTTGAGTACACTCATATAAATGGCCCACCAGTAATAGACTAATTTCTCTTCTTTTTTTCCCACCTATATTTCTGGGAGCCTTGGAAAGGTTAGGTGTTAGGAATGTAAACTAATAGACAAATTCTATACTCTGTTATGTGACTTAAGGTGAAACCCTCCATTAACATTCATTTAATGGCATCTTATTTTCTTCATCTAAAGCCTATAAACTCCTTCATAAACTAATATTACATCTGATCCAATCTTATCAAAATCCTGGGAGACTGCTTAATCTTCCTATGGATCTGCCCATAATACTATTTTCCAATTTGTATTATTTAGAATAGGTAGGAACAGATAAGGAACTTTGGAGAAACAAGTCACAAAGTTTTTAAATGAATTGAAAATTCTAGAAAATCTTTCATTACCATATTAAAGTACTTCAAAATCTCTTATATTACATAAATAAATATACATATACACACACACAGACATGTATTCGAAACACATATCTCAGAGATACCTTTTAAAGGTAAAAATGAAGGCATAAGCTAGAGAATCTACATGTGAGAACATGTGTGAATGTAAATATAAAGTGAATAAAACATAAATATTATATATCGGGGAAAAAAGGTCAAACAAGCCAGAATACCAAAAATGAAACCTACCAAGGCAACTAACTGCTCCAGGGGACCATATGGGATTTTTGTGGTGCTCATTATAATTTTCTTCCTGCAAATTACAATTTTTCTCATAAAAATATTTTCAGTATCATCCATATGATTAGGGTACTTTTTTTTTTCAGTCATGCAATACGTATCTCTGCTCCAAATGAAAACGTTGTAGGCAAAATTCCCATCAGATTGGATTTCCTGACATTAATCATAAGTCCTAATTTGTCATCACAACATTGAACTCCATGTTTATCACTTTATTATAATGAATGCCTATGATAAGTTTTTCTGTGTGGATATACTGCAGCTCAAAAGTTTAAAAAAGAGTCAGATACTCCTTTCTGGGACAGCAAGGAACAACACAGCACACACCGTAGTTGACTGGCTGAACAGCTGGCTTCACTTGTGACCACCACACTGGGACTAAACCATGCCTGTGGTAAACACATTTTTATTTTTTCTTTCTTTTACCAAGAGGAATCTGCAACCTATTTTTCATTAGAATCACCTGGGAAACATTTAAAATGCTGATTCACAGGCCTCTCTGTAGCCCAGGTATACACAACCTCCCCAGCTGGCGGACTGACTCAGAGTCCTCAGGTTCTAACTAAACACTTTGACCTTGCTGTCCTCTCTGCACAGTAGGGCCCTCTCAAACTCACTTGATTTCATTTCTCCTCAAAGTTCTTTAGGCCAAAATGAGTTAGATCTTGTTGACATAAGAATGTCCAAACCCGTAGAGAATTTTTATGAAAATGTATTTGAGCCAAACAGAGGATACTGCTGAAAGCAAAATCTCAACAGTGATAAATACTTCAGAGAATAACAGTTTTCAGTTTCTTTTAATATAAAGATTAATAAGGGAATGTAAGGAAGATGACACAAAGGTGGGAGGAAGCAATGTGGGGATCGAATTACAGGGTAGTTAAGATTGTGTGCTCTCTTAGGGTGGTCCTGTGGCTCTCTCTCGAGGGATCTAAAAAGGTGGTCAAGTATTAGAAGGAGGGGTTCGAAAAGGGGCATTTTAAAGGTGTGTTAACCTAGATGCACAGAAACAATGGGCAGAGCTTGTTTAAGGCAAAGGTAAGTGTTTTAGTAAAAAAGTTGTAGAAGATGGGGAGCTGGGTGAAAAAAGTGAAGGATTTAAGAAGTACAAATTGGTAGTTACAAAATAGTCACCAAAATCTGAAGTACAGAATAAGAAATATAGTCAATAATATTGTAATAACTATGTATAGTGCTAGGTGGATGATAGACTCTTTGGGGGAACACTTTGTAAATTATATGAATGTTTAATCACTATAATGCAGGACAAGGCAAATTTCCCTGAGTTGGAGAGACCAAGCTCTGCACTAAGAAAAGAAGAGGGTCCTTTGATGGAGAGCATGGAAAGAATTCAACACACATGGCAAAGTTATAGTCCAAAGGAAAGTTTATTAGAAAAGGGATAACACTCCACAGAACGTGGTCTCCTCTCAGAGGCAGAGAGTGAGAGGGACAGTACAAGAGTCAGTGAGAACGAAGTGAAGACACTGAGAGGGCCCCTGAGTGTTCAGAGAATTCAGTTTATATGTCAGTCTTTAGTTCCCATTTCTTTTGGTATGGACATACAGTGAGGAAGGAGAAGAGCATGTAGCATGGAAAGGTAAGAACATGTAGAGTGAAAAGTCTGCTGGCAGTTTCTAGCCTTTAATCCATAGGTTCCCCATGGTTTTAGCCACAGGGAATGACTGTTGGTTCCTGTTTCCCCTTCACAGGTGTAGAGAATAGGTTGTTAGTAATCCAGCAGAAATCTTCCTTTATTCTGAATGTGTCCTCCTGGCCTGGTTGCAGGGCTGATCAGCACGTTGCAGGGCTGATCAGCACATTGCAGTCTCTGAATGTGGCTTGGTTAACACTTTTAATTCTCTTGCTTCCTCCTACATTAACTATGTTGTACACCTGAAACTAATATAAAATTAAACTGATATAAAAATTAAAAAACAAAAAACAAAAAAGAAGTTGTATGCCTGCGGCGTGACTATCTACTGTTACCTGCCCAGTTAAGAATTTACGGTCAGATCACCCTGTGAAGTTACTTTCCATAGAACGCCTTTATTTGTCCATAAGCTAAAAAGCAGTTTTCTTAACAACTCACCTCTACAACTTGTTTTATTTTCAGTTTTCTGAAATTTACTCTAGAAAATGGAAAAGCAAATATTTCCCTTAAAAACCCAACTTCTTGAGATTATTTTTCTAAAAAATTTTTCAATTGCCTATCAAATTGATAATTTGCTTTTATCTTAGAAAATTTATTTTAAATACCTTAAAATAAATATTTATCTAAAAGCAGAAGAGGGTATTTGTTTGTTTGATTGTTTGTTTTAGGAATTAGGCCATATTCTCACCTCTGAAAAAAATTAATTCACTGGTAAATATTTATTGAGCACCTAATTAGTGTGTACTATTCTTGTACTCAGTTTTGTGGGAAATGGAATCGAAACTGAAATTAAACCTGATTCCTTTTATTGAAAAAATTGGTAGGTAAAAATAGATAACAAGATAATAGTAAAATAAGTGAATAAGTTTTTAAAATTATTGACATAAAATAAATGGCTAAGAGTTCTGAGAAAGGAAGAATTAAGTGTTTAACAGTAGTGAGGAAAAGCCAGAAGGAATAATAAAGGAGGAGGCAATATTGGTAATAAAACACTATTGTGTGTTCTCTGATCTTGTGGAGCCTAGATTTCTTATTGGGAAGGAAAGGAGGATAAAATTGGATTATTACAACTGGCCCATAGTTAATGACAAATGAAAAACTAAGGAATTTAGACATCATTCTGTAGAAAACTGGGAAAACTAGAGGATGGGCAATTAAGGTAGATAGTCAATTTGATTAATGTTACAATGGCTTAAATACTTACATTTTACAGAGTTCTTGGAATAATGCAGAGCAAGCAAGGAAGGGTATGAAAGAGTACCTGGAAATGAGGTTACTCTGGGAGAATTAAACTTTAAAAGTAATTAAAATCATTTGAGTAGATAAATGCAAAGTAATCTTAAAGAGGCAAAATGGCTTCATTCTTAAGCAGTCTACTTGAATTCATGAACATTTTTATAGAAAAGAAGGTCTCTACCAATAGTTGGTAAATAAAGAAAAAAGTGAGAGAATTAGCAGAGAGAACCACCTCAAGCATTGTTCAAAGCAGAGTGATCCTAGGCAGACTTGCCTTTGCCTTAAAAACTAATGATTTTACTACTGTCTTGTTGACTTTTGAATATGACTCATAAAAATAATTCTCCTAGCTTTTATACTGCTTTCTTTTTACAAACAACCTTCTGATCACAATCTCTACGTGATTTTTCTTAATGAGAAAATGTTATGGGATTCAGAGAGATGGGACACCAAGGCTATGAGCAGGAAGCAGCGTTTATTGACGCCGGCACTGGCTCAGCAGATTCTTATCCAAAGTCTGAGTCCCAATTGTAACTTTGTGGGTAGTTTTATATCATCTTGTAATTCCACATTCCTACATAGCTATAGATATTCCATATAAGGAAGGAGAACATAAAGGGAACATTGACTGGCTGCCAAACTATAAGGAAACCAGCTTAATTGTTTAAGTGGATTTTTGGACCGCCGCGTCATCTGGAGAGTCCTGGGAAGGGTGCGGGAGTGTAGTCAGAAACTAACTCATTCAAACAGGAAATGGTCAGGCAGGGTCAGGCTGCCACAAAAGAATAACAAACCAGAGGGTTCACCAACTATTTCACATAATATATTAACAAATCTTTATTCTGATTTATATATCCAGCACTTAAGAAATTAGTGTGAATTTGCCCCTTAGAGTAAACACTACCATTTACAGGTGGGGGGGCCTTTGGATGTATCAAGCCTATACTAAGGACTGGTGGGTTTCAGGACACACCCCAAAATATGACACCTTAGAATACTGAATATTTCAAGATGAAGACATTTGTGAAACAGATACAGGAAGGAATTTCAGACCTTCCCCTGAAGCAGGTCATAAGACCTCATGGGAGATGTGGCCTCCTTATAACCAGAAGAAAGGAACATCCTGATGTCCAAAGACTGAGGAACACCAGAGAAATCTGAACAAACAGGCCTTATTAACTTCCTCGTGTTTACTATATAGTTATGCATCACTTAAGGCAGGATCATATTCTGATAAATGTGTCCTCAGGTAATTTTATCATTGTGCAGACATCATAGAGTGCACTTACACTAACTTAGGTGATATAGTCTACTAAACATATTTAGGCTACATAATATATAGTCTGTTGCTCTGTTGGGGAATAAAAATAATTTTCCCTCTACCCTTCTGACTTCTTGGCCGAGATATCCCTACAATAAAAGACAGATTAACAGGTAAACAAATAAACAAACAAAGTTTAAAAACATATATACCTTCTGCATACATGGGAGAGACACAAGAAAAACTCTTCAGCTCACCAAAATGGTTGATGCCACCACCTTAAATATCATCTTCAGCTGAAAAAAAAAAAAAAAAAGATGTTGGGGGTCAGAGGTATCAGTTAGAGCGGTTATCAGGAAAAGCACAGCAAATAAGAGGAAGGTTGTTATGCAAATTTAAGTTCACTTCTTCTGCATTGGTAAGAGTTTCGAATAATAAGATCATTCCCCTCTTCCTGATATAGCTAGGGAGATACTTTATAAACGTCAATGTCTTTTTAAAAGGTAATTTTTATTTGGTTTCCAGAGCCTCTTTCACATCTACTGTTTCTTAAAATTAACCAGTCTAAAATAATCCTAAAGTTGAATAGACATATTTAGGGGTAAGAAATTCTGTTCTCCTACAGTTTATAAGCTATAAATCTGTACAACATGTTTGTACTGTATACCTTAACTGTATACTATATTGAATACTGTAGGCAATTTAACCAAAATGTCAGTATGCAATGCATGACTGTACTTAGCCCATATTCTTTTTCCTATCACATTTTTTCACAGTTTTCCACTCCATCAAACTTAACATAAAAATGCTCATGTTTAACCACTTCTTTGGGTCTTAATTTGTTTATGAAGACTCCTGTATTATATAAAGTATATTAAATAAATTTGTATGCTTTCCTATTATTAGTCTGCCTTTTGTTACAGTGGCCCCAGCAGAGGACTTAGAAGGAAAGTATATTTTTCATTCCCTACAAGACTTTATGATACTAATTTATTTAATTCTCCATTATTCTATAAAGTGAATCCTATCAATCGGAAACAGGGCAACATGAAAAGTCCTCTTGATCTCTCTTCTTGAAATTGTAAGTTGAACAGCTACAATTCAACAAAGAATTGCCAGTTTAACACAAACATTTCTGAAATATCTGCAATCAAAATATCTGAAGGTGGGTAAATCAGGGAGAATAAAAGAGGAGGGAAGGTAGAAGAGTGGAGACCGGGTGTTGGTAGAAGCAGCCTGGAGCTCACTATGGGACTCAGAGAGGAAGGAGGAATCATGTTGCTGCCTGCACTCTCTGTAGCTCTGAGCATTCCTGCCTGAATGATTAGCATATAATATGGTTCAACCCAGTAATCTATCAGGTCAGAGACCAGATTATAGACGTGTGACAATTGTGTTCTAGCAGCTGCCATTGTCAGGCAGAAAATAAAACCACAGAACCTGGCCACCTCCCCCTCCCAGAGTTAGCAGGGGTCCCCAGAAGAAAGTGTAGCAATGAGCATTGAGCTACAAAGAAAAGTATTTACAGCCTTGAGAACTAAAGAGACAGCTCCTGAGTGGCAGATGCATACTGGGACTAATCCTAGTGACAGGAATATAGATATAGAGGCGAGGCAGCTGAGGTCTAGCAGTTCCATTACTGGGAGGAGAACAAAGCCACAAATATACCAGCAGCCTCTCCCAACCAACCAACTCACTGCTACCTATTGACGCTGATCCCAGTGGGGGCACCTGGGATACCTCAGGCTGAGCGACACAGCATCTGGCTGCTGGGGCAGCACCAGGATATCAGGAACTTAGAAACCCGTCTCCCACCACATTTTCACATGAAGGTGGAGCCCTGAAACCAAGATGACTCATGAAATAAAGGGCACTTTTCACCCAGCAGAGATCCTGAAGACCTGGGCAGTGCATGAGGCTTATGGTCCCTTCAAGCACCACCTTCTGAAAAACAAAAGAAAAATCTGTTGTCATCAATCTGCTAGAGAAGCAGATTTATTATTATTAAGCATCACTCAATAATAATAGAGTTTTTAAAAAGCAGAGTTCACTCCCTTAAATGCCTACAAGGAGAAATAATCCATTAAATACCATGAACAATCAAGGTAACAAGGCAATTCAAAAAGAAAATGAAATATCTCCAGAAAATAAACTTAAAGACCTGGAAATATGTTATTCAAATGACAGAGAATTCAAGATTGCTGTTCTGGAAAAACTCAACAAGATGCAAGAAAACTCAGGTAGGCAGTTTAAGGAACTCAGAAGCGAAGTCAATGAACAATAAGAATATTTTACCAAAGAGATTGAAACTTAAAAAAGAACCAAATAGAACTTCCGGAGCTTAAGAACTCAATGAAAGAGATAAAGAATGAAATACGAGTTTAAGAAATAGAACTAACCAGATGGAGGAAAGAATTAGTAATATCAAAGACAGAAATCTAGAAATGATGCAGATGGAAGAAGAGAGAGACTTGACAGTGAAAAAAAAAAAGGAGAGAGAGGACTATACAAGAACTATCTGACTCTATCTGAAAGAGCAATATAAGACATACAGAAACTGAGGAAATTTTCTACAAGGCCTGCATTACATGACATACTGGAGGAGGTTATTCTACTTGAAACCCCCCCCAAAAAAAAAAAAAAAAAAACCCAGAACACTAAACTATGAGTAAGATGACTAACAGAGAGACAGAAGCAGGAAATTGCAACCTTTATTCAGAATAAAGTATTATACCCTTAAATGCTTAAAGGAGCTAAAAACATTTTAAAAAGAAGACAATAGCTACTGCAACTCAGAAATGAACTCACAGTATAAATAGGGATAATTTGTGACAACAAAAACAGAAAAGGGGAGGGGATGTAGTTCTGAACCTGCAAAGGAGAATGGAGATAAGACACATGCTAAAGAAAAAGGACTACTGTATATATAAAAATTTCTTTTACATAAACTTAATAGTAACCACCACACATACAAAAAAATCCAGAACTGAGATACATAAAAAAGGAGGGAACAGAAGGTGTAGAATACCAGCAAACTAAAATAACAGACAGAAATACAAGGGCAAAGAAAAAAAAAATGGAGATGCTGAGCTATCAGAAAACAGAAAATAAAACAATATATATATATATACCTCCTAAATAAAAATGGACTGAACTCACCAATAAAAGGCACAGAGTAGCAGATTAAATGGAAAAACAAAACCCAACTATACACTGCCTTCAAGAGACACATTTCAGCTGCAAGGACAAATATAGACTCAGAGTGAAAATGTAGAAAATGGTACTCCAAGCAAATGGTATGAGTATAGCCATATTATATCTGATGAAATAGATGTCAAGATAAAAAAAATGTAACAAGAGATAAAGATGGACATTTCATAATGATTAAGGGGAAAATACATCAAGAAGGCATAACACTTACCAATATATATGCTCCCAATCAGGGAACACCAAAATATATGAAGCAACTACTAATAGACCTAAAGAGAGAAACTGACAAAAAAGATTATACTAGAGGACCTAAATATCCCATTGATAGCTATGAATAGATCATCCATCAGAAAATCAATAAGAAAATATTAGCCTTAAATGACACATTAAACCAAGTGGACATAATTGACATTTATGGAGCCTTTCATCTCAAACATCAGATTATACATTCTTCTCCAATATACATGGAATATTCTCAAGGATAGACCATATGATGGGACATGAAACTAGCATCAAAAAGCTTAAGAAGATTGAAGTTATAACGAGCTATTCCTAACCATCATCCTTTGAAACTGGAGATCAACTGAGGGAAAAACGACAAACACGTGGAGTTTAAACAACACGTTACTAAAGAATGAATGGATCAAAGAAAAAGTAAAAGGAGAGATCAAAAATACATAGGAACAAATGAGAATAAAAATACAACATATTAAAACTTTAGGGACAAAGTAAAAGTGGTAATAAGAGGAACTTTATATAATTACACACCTATCAAAAAACAAGAAAAATCTCAAATTAACAACTTAGCATTACAGCTTAAAGAACTAGAAAAAAAGAACAAATGTTAAAGCCCAAATTTAGCAAAAGAAAAGAAATAATGAAAATTAGAGCAAAATGAAATGAAATTGAGAACGAAAAAAAAAATAGGAAAAAAGTAATGCAAACAAAGAGATAGTTCTTTGAAAATATCAATAAAATCAATAAACCTCTGACTAGACTCACTAAGGAAAAAATAGAAAAAAATACAAATAAACTAAATCATAAACAAAAGAGAACTTATGACAGCGCAGAGATACAAAGGATCATACAAAAATACTATGAAAGATCATAGGACACCGAATTTAATAACCTATAAGAAATGGACAAATTTTTAGAAATATACGACCTTCCCAGACTGAATCACAAAAAATTGGACAATCTACATAGTTCGATCAACAGTAAGGAAATTCAAACAATGATCAAAAAACTTCCCACAAAGAGAAAGTTCAGGACTAGATGGCTTCACTAGTGAATTCGACCAAACGTTCAAAGATGATTTAATATTAGTTCTGCTCAAACTGAAAAAGAAGAGGTACTTTCTAACTCATTTTATTAAGCCAATATTACCCTGACACCCAAATCTGGTAAGGATAACACACAAAAAGAAAACTACAGAGTGATGTCTCTGATGAATACAGAAGCAACAATCCTAAACAGAATACTAGCAAATCTAACACAACAATACATTAAAAAGATAATACATCGCGATCAAGCAGAGTTCATCCTAGGGGCACAAGGATGGTTCAACATACACAAATTGATCAATACGATACACCACATAAACAAAATAAAGGATAAAAATTATAAGATCATATCAATGGATGCAGAAAAAGCATCTGACAATATACAGCATTCATTTATGGTTCAATCACTTAATAAAATGGATATAACAGAAAAATACCTCAACATAAGGATGCCCATTCTCACTACTCTTATTTAATATAGTATTGGAAGTCCTAGCTAGAGCAATAAAGCAAGAGAAAAAATAAAAGCTATCCAAATTGGGAATGGAGAAGTCAAATTGTCACTTCTTGCAAACAACATGATTCTTTATATAGAAAACCCTAAAGGCTCTGATATAAAAGCTATTAGAAACAATAAGCAAATACAGTAAATTTGCAGGATACAAAAATCATTGTATAAAATTCCATTGCTTTTCTATATACTAACAAAATTTCAGAAAAAGAAATGAAAAAAAAATTCTTTTACAATTGCAAAAAAAAGAATAAAATAGCTAAAAATAAACTTAACAAAGAATGTGAAGAATCTATACACTGAAAACTACAAAACATTGTTAAAAGAAGTTGAAGAAGACACAAAGAATGGAAAGATATTTTGTGTTCATGGATTGGAAGAATCAACATAGTTAAAAGGGCCACATTACCCGAAGCAATATAGAGATTTAATGCAATCCCCATCAAAATCCCAATGGCATTTTTTAAAGAAATAAAACAGAAAGTCATCAAAGCCATTTAAGTAGAATCACTAAAGACCCTAAATGGCCAAAGCCATCCTGAGAAAAAGAACCATCAAAAAATGGCCAAAGCCATCCTGAGAAAAAAGAAGGCCAGAAGTATCGCCCTGCCTGACTTCAAATTATACTACGAAGTGCTTGTATTCAAAACAAAATGGCTCTCCGAAGCTAAGCAGGGTCAGGCCTGGTTAGTACTTGGATGGGAGACCACCTAGGAAGACCAGGTGCTGTAGGCGTAAAAAATAAAAAAAAATAAGGGATCGTAAGCTGACAAGATCCTTGCAATCTGTGAGGTCGATCAAGGGTTGCCTTGCCTAAAAATTAAAAAAAAAATTAAAAAAAAATGGTACTGGCAGAAAAGCAGATACGTGGATCAATGGAATAGAATTGAGAGCCCAGAAATAAACCTTTGTATATATGTGCAAATAATTTTCAACAAAGGAGCCAAAAATATAGAATGGAGAAAAAAATTCTCTTCAATAAATGGTATTGGGAAAATTGGAAAGTTATATGCAAAAGATTAAAACTAGACTGATATCTGTCAGCATACACCAAAATTAACTCAAAAGGAATCAAAGACCTAACTGTAAGACTTGAAATGACAAATCTCATAGAAGAAAACATAGATACTAAACTCATGAACCTTGATTTTAGAAAGGATTTTATGAATTTGATCTTAAAATCAAGGGAAGTAAAAGCAAAAATAAATGAACAGGACCAAAAATCTTCACAGGTAACGAAACCATCAAGAAAACAAAGAGGCAACTAACTAAATGTAAGAAGATATTTTCAAACAACATCTTTGATAAGGGGCTAATTTCCAAAATATATAAAAAAAACTCATACAACTCAAAACATAAAACAAATAATCTAATTAAAAAATGAGCAGAGAACTTGGACAATTCTCCCAAGAAGACATACAAATGGTCAACAGATATATGGAAAGACATTCAGCTTCACTAGATATTAGGGAAATGTGAATCAAAAGAACAATGAGATACCATCTCATACCTGTTAGAATGGCTATTATCAACAAAAAGAGTAGTAACAAGTGTTGGAGAGGTTGTGGGGAAAAAGGAACCCTCATACACTGCCAGTGGGAATGTAAATTGGTACAGCCACTATGGAAAACAGTTTGGTGGTTTCTTAAAAAATTAAGAATAGAATGACCGTGGGACCTAGAAATCCCTCTACTGGACATCTACCTCCCTCCCCCCAAATTAGAAAACATTTATTCGTAAAGATATACGCACCATAATGTTCATTGTAGCATTATGCATGGTTGCCAAGACATGGAAACAACTGAAGTGTTCCATTGATAGATGACTAAAGAAGTTGTGGTAGATATATATAATGGAATATTAGTCAGTCATAAAAAGATGAAATACTGCCATTTATGACAACATGAATGGATCCTGAGATAATCATGGTAAGTGAAATAAGTCAGGCAGAAAATGTGGAGAACCATATGATTTTGCTCATATGTGGAATATAAAACTGAAAGCAACAAATGAACAAGATAAACAAAAACTTGTAGACACAGATGATAGTTTAGTGATTACCAGAGGGAAAGGGGAAAGTGGGGGAGGTATATGGTATAACAGGAGATTCGACTTTGGATGGTGAACATACATGCAATATAGAGACTATGTATGATTGAATTGTACACTTGAAACCTGTATAATTTTATTACTCAATGTCAACCCAATAAATATAATTTGAAAATCTGAAAATAAAATAGATGCTATTATTCTCATTTTTCAGATTAAACAAAAATACTGAGAGGCACCCAGCCGTGAAATGCTGATTTAACATTTGAAAATCAATTAATATAATTTATCACATCGACGTAATAAAAAAGAAAAATTACATGACTATATCAATAGATAGAGAGAAAGCATTTGACAAAATCCAAGGTAAGTTTATCTCCTCTCACCGCTCCTGTTCAAAATCCTACTGGAAGTTCTAGCTCACACAATAAGATAAGAAAAGGAAGTAAAAACTATACATATTGGAAAGGAAGAATTAAACCTATCTTTATTCGCAGATGACATAGTCATCCATGTAGAAAACCTGAAAGAATCAACAAAAAAATTTCTTTGCTAATAAGCAATTATATCATGGTCTACACTTAGACTACTAACCTTAGAGTCTACAAGGTTAATAATATTCAAATGCCAATCGCTTTTCTATATACCAGTAACAAGCAAGTGGAGTTTGAAATTAAAAACAATAAAATTTATATTACAGTAAAAAAATAAAATATTTAGGTATAAATATTTCAACAAATGGGATTGGAACAACTGAACAGCCACATCAAAAAAAAAAAAAATCTAGACACAGACCTTACACCCTTCACAAATATTAACTCAAAACAGATCACAGACAAAAATGTAAAATGCAAAACTATAATTTCTAGAAGATAACAGGAGAACATCTAGATGATCGTATGTACAGTGATGACATTTTAGATAAAACACCAAAAGCACAATACATGGAAGACATAATTGATCATTCAAACTTCATTAAAACTAAACCTTCTGCTCTGTAAAAGACAATATCAAGAAAATGAGAAGACAAACCACACATTGGAAGAATATATTGTAAAAGACACATCTGATAAAGAACTGTTATTCAAAGTATACAAAGAATTATTACACTTAACAATAAGAAAACACACAACATGATTTTTTCTTTTTCTTTCTTCCTTCCTTCCTTCCTTCCTTCCTTCTTCCTTCCTTCCTTCCCTTTCCTTCCTTCCTTCCTTCCTTCCTTCCTTCCTTCCTTCCTTCCTTCCTTCCTTCCTTCCTTCCTTCCTTCCTTTCTTTCTTTCTTTCTTTCTTTCTTTCTTTCTTTCTTTTTAGCAGGGTAAGTTGTAATGCCATATTGCTCTAAATTAAACTATTAAAATTTCAAAAGTTTATATAACTAAGTAAACTGAAAAAATATTTAAAAAATTAAAAACTATGGAACTATTAGTTGTCACCTAATGAAGGTAATAGATTTAATAACCACTACAACTCTTCTAAATTGTAGCCTCCTGATGTAGGCCTATCTTGTATTTTATTTTCTTTTTTTTTAATTAAGTTTATCGGGGTAACATTGGTTAATACAATTATATAATTTTCAGGTGTACATGATAATTTGACATCTATCTATTCTATTGTGTGTTTACCACCCAAAGTCTAGTTTCCTTCAGCTACTATATATTTGATCCCCTTTACTCATTTCGCTCTCCCGCTACCACCCTATATTTGACCAGTTCACCCCGTCTACCTCTTCCCTACATCCCCACCTCCTACCCTCCAGTAACCACTAGTCTGTAGTCCATGTCCATGAGTCTCTGTTTGTTTGACTTGTTCATTTGTGGCTTTTAGGTTTATATCCACATAAAAGTGATATCATGTGATTTTCAACTTTTTCTTTCTGGCTTATTTTGCTTAGTATGATTATCTCGAGATCCATCCATGTTCTTGCAAATGGCAGTATTTCATCTCTTCTTATACCTGAACAATATTCCATTGTATATATGTACCACAGCTTCTTCAGCCAATGTCTTGTTCTTGATATTAGAGGAAAGATTTTTTGTTTTTCACCATTAAGTATAATGTTGGCTAAGGGTTTGTCATATAAGGCTTTTATTATGTTAAGATACTTTCCTTATACACCAATTCTGTTAAGTTTTTTGATCATAAATGGGTGCTGTATTTTGTCGAAAGCTTGTTCTGCATCTATTGATATGATCATATGTTGTTTTTTTAAAAAAATTGTTTATGCGATGTATCAGATTAATCGATTTGTGTATGTTGAATCATCCCTGTGTCCCTGGGATGAAGCCCATTTGATTGTGGTGTATAATCTTTGGAATATGTTGCTGTATTTGGTTCACTAGTATCTTATTTAGAATTTTTGCATCTGTGTTCATGAGAGATATTGGTCTGTAGTATTTTTTCTGTGTGTTATCTTTACCCAGTCATTCTCCAGTAGCATGTTGTTTAATCTCTATGTATTTGTGGTTCTTCCTGCTTTCCTTTTGCAGTTGATCTCTAGTTTCAAAGCATTATGATCAGAGAATATGGTTGGTATGATTTTAACCCTCTTATATTTGTTGAGGCTATTTCTGTGTCCCAGTATGTGGTTGATTCTTGAGAATGTTCCATGTGCACTAGAGAAGAATATATAACCAGCTTTTGGGGGATGGAATGCTCTGTATATGTCAATTACATCCAGTTGGTCTAAGGTGTCATTTAAGGATGTTATTTCCTTATTGATTTTCTGTTTGGATGATCTGTCCATATCTAACAGTGGGGTATTTAGATCCCCTACTACAATAATGTTTTGGTCTCTTTCTCCCTTTAGTTCTGTTAGTAATTGCTTTATATATTTGGGGCTCCCTGATTGAAAGCATAGATATTAATAAACGTTAGGTCTTCTTGATACATGATTCCCTTTAAGATTATGAAGTGTCTCTCGGTATCTTTCTTTACCTTTTTTATTTTGAAGTCTATTTTGTCTGACATTAGTACCGCTACTTCCGCTTTTCTCTGAATGCCATTTGCTTGAAATATCATTTTCCACCTTTTCACTTTGAGTCTATATTTGTCTTTGGAGCCAAGATGTGTCTCCTGGAGGCAGTATGTAGTTGTGTTTTGTTTTTTGATCCATTCTGAAATTCTGTGCCTTTTTATTGGTGAGTTTAGTCCATTTACATTTAGGGTGATTATTGAAACATGAGGTCTTCCTATAGCCATTTTATCTTTTGCTTTCTGGTAGTTCAGTGTTTTCATTGCTTCCTTTTCCTTGGGTTTCTGTTTTTTTATTTTGGTTGGCCATTGTGTGTTTTGCCTCTGGTCCTTCTTGTTTTGTGTTATATACTTCATTTCTGAATCTTTGGTATGTGGTTACACCATTACGAATATGAAAAGGGTAGTTATATATAAACAGTCATCCCTTTTCTTCTTCGTGAGCCTTATCTCCATTCTCCTTTGCGAATTTGGATCATTGAATCCTTCACTTTTCAGTCATTGTTGTCTCAATTTGCCTCTATGTATGCTGAACGTTTATTACTATCATGCTATAACAATTCTCATTATTTAAGCTTATAATGCCCTGTTTTTAGTAAGGGTTGCATTTCTCTGCTTCTATCTGCCTGATAGTCACCTTACTCCTGATTATGTTTTTTTTTTTTTTTTTTTTTTGTCATTTTGTTTTAGGTGAGCTGACCCCTTTTTAGTATTTCCTGTAGTGCAGGCCTCGTAGTGGAGAATTCCCTCAATTTTGTCTGGAAAGGTCTTAATATCTCCTTCATATCTAAAGGAGAGCTTAGCTGGATACATTATTCTTGGCTGGTAGTTCCTTTCACTTAATAGTTTAAATATTCGATTCCTTTTTTTTCTGGCTTGTAAAGTTTTCACTGAGAAGTCTGACGATAATCTAATGGATTTTCCTTTATAAGTTACCATTTTCTTCTCCCTGGCTGCCCTGAGAATTCTATCTTTGTCATTGATTTTTGATAACTTTAATATAATGTGGCTTGGTGACGGCCTTTTTGGGTTGAGATAATTTGGTGTTCTATTGACTTCTTGAATTCCAAATTCCAGCTCATTCCTTAGATTTGGGAAATTCTTGTCAACTATTTGTCTGAAATGCTTTCTCGTTCCTGCTCCTTTTTTTTTTTTACCTTTAATATAGTGCATTATTCTTATGTTTCTCTCCTCATGGAATCAGCTAGTTCTTGTATTTCTCTTTCATTATTTTTCATTCTTTGAGTTCTCTCTTCTTCCTTCTGATTTATTTCTAGATTTATCTTCAATATTACTGATCCTTTCCTCCATTTGGTTGACTCTATTTTCCAAGCTTGCTATTTCATTTTTCAACTCTTGCAGTGTATTTTTTATCTCCAGAAGATCTATTCTGTTCTTTTCGAGGGTTGCAATCTCCTTGCTCTGCTCATCTAGTTGTTTTTTCAATTCCTAAAATTGTTGATATGACTCGTTTTGGAACTCACTGAATTTTTTTCAGAAGTACCATCCTGAATTCTCTGTCATTTAAGTTGCATATTTCTATGTCTGTAAGCTTCTTTTCTGGATATTTTTCTCTTCCTTTCTGAGATGTCTTGTCACCTTGGTTGTTCATGGTGTTTAATGGGCTATTTCTCCTCCTGGGCATTTATGGAAGTGTATTCTGTTTTTCCAGAAGATTTATTATATAAAGCTCTCTTTAAGCTTGCTGCACAAAAGGTACTTTTCTTTTGGTTTCCAGTAGGTGGCGTCTAAGCCCCTTGGATTCCTGCTTTATATAGAGCCTTAATAATGACTTTTTAATTTTCTTATAGATATTTAATCATGCTCGCTACCCTTGGTTTAATTCCCCTGTCAGTGTCAGCGACAGTCTCAGCGCATTTGCTTAGATTCCCCTGGGGCTCCGTGGTGATTGGTCTTGGAGGGTTTGGGGGTAGGGGCTTTCTGGGTTGGGAGCTTGGCGCTACGGCTCTGCCTCAGTTTTGCAACTGGGGCCAGAAAAAATCAACTGTTCTTTCTCTGAGTTCCCATCCTGCTTCTCTGCTTTCTGCCCTGATGACCCTGACCTGTTGCCAGTTGCGTGAAGCTCACAGAACTTCTAGGCAGGGCTGATCAGGGAAGTTGCCACTCCTTCTCCCCTCCCCAATCTCCGATAGGTAGCTCTGGTGGCTATGAGAGGCAGCTTCTTTATTTCTCCCAGTCCACTGCCCAACACCCAGGGTTCTGACCTGTGGTAGCTCTTACGCACAGATCCCACGCTCAGACATGCTGGTGCGCAGTTTGGGTGTTTTGTTGAGTTTTAGATGTTCAGTTTGTTGTTGTTTCAAGGGGAAAGATCTGAAGATGTCTCTCACTAAGCCATGTTTCATAAACAACCTGATTTTAAAAAAGGTAGAGAAGCTAAGTTACATTTCTACAGTCCTATAATAGTAAGTTATGGTTTAGAACTTCAGAACTCCATCTGCCTTATTCCAATATCTGTACCCTTAGCCAATTGATAAATTGACAAAATTAAGCTTCAAAGCCTACAAAGTTGGGTAACAATTCTTGACTCAGATAAATTTTCTTCGGTGCTTGACACCCTTTACTCCTTGAAAAATTCACGTGTTTTCTTGTGGCACCCCAACTGTTCAGTGCATCTTCTAATTTCTAAAGTTGCTTTCCCCTTCAGTTTCATCAGAAACCACTCCCCCACTAAGTTCTGCATTTGAGCTACTCAAGCATTTCAGGTTCTGGAGAAAGCTCAGTTTGCTCTTGCCTTCAGACTTAATACTGAAGAGACCCTGACTCTAGAAAGTTCTACTCCTAGCATCCTCCCCCATGTTGCCTAAATAACTAAAACTCCTATCACATTAAATGCTTTTTTTCCTCTTGTCTCATTTAACTTCACTCTTCTCCCACTTTTCAAATACTGCAGTGGCCAAACTCTGCTCTGTTTCCTACCCTAGAAGGAAGCTGAGAAACAAAACTTTTATACCTTATATAAAATAGCACAAGCCATTTAAAAATCTTATTTCCTCTTTCTTTCTCTCCTTCTCTAGGTTAGAAACCTTAGAACTCACAGCTTTCTTGGGGCAAGGGAAATAAATAGTTGATGTTTTGTTTTTCAAAGAAGGAACTGCGAATATTATTTCTACTTTTGCTACGCTTTACACAACAATCCAAATTAGAATAAAATAATAATAATAATAATAACAACAACAACAACAATAATAAATATTATGTCAATCATTCCCTGAAGCAAAGGAGGTGGCAAAGTCACCAACAAATCCAAAGTTAGACTTTATAAGGATATATACTAATGCAGAAAATTACATGCTTGATCTCTTGCTTACATATATATGGCTACCCATAATCAGGCTGATCTGGTAGAAACACACTTTTGGAAAAATTGCTTTAGGTGTGATTTATTGGCTGATTGTTTGGAGTATAGAACTTTGATGTCAGATTAGAAATATGTAAGATCATAGTGTCTACCTTCCAGCCAGTTTTGACCTTCAGGTATATTACTTCAGTATAGAGTTAAAAAAGACCAATTAGGGAATGTTTTAGATATGTTGAAACCTACAGATCAAAATAATTATTTTTGATGCTAAAGGTAAAGAATCTAAATATAATTCACAAGAGAAGGTTTGTGAGCCACTATAAGTGGTGGTAATCTCATGGACTCTGAATGTGTATTATTTTTTCTACATTTAATATTCAATAGACAACATATCCTGAAGAAGATGAAAAATCACAAAAAAAACAACATAAAAGTACATAAAAAAAAGGTGATAAGAGAAGAAAGAGCAGTCAAAGAAATAGAGGAAGTCAATGGAACAAATAACAGAAGATCTTTATATTACAAAGTAGAATATGAAGAAACATGTAGAACCATGAATTCATTCATTTCAAATAACTCCTCTTAATCTGGGGTTGAGTGGCATTGTTCTACATATTTTGAGTACTAAAGTAAGTACAATATTTTCTTTTCCTGTCATTTTGATGTCTGGAAGTGATCTGTTTTGCCACTATCTCCCATAGAATACAGATAGGACTAAATAGTCTTTCTAGAGAAATTAGTTGATCTTTACGGAATACTGAGTTTGCAACACCAATTGCCTACCAGTTTACAGTGTAATGATTAACATTTGGCTTCTCGTTCTTTTGTTTACTACTGGGACTTTTTAGCCTTTGATCACCTTCCTACTTCACCCATTGCCCTTAAGTTCCACAATTATTCACACTCAATACATTTGGTTTTCCTTTCATCTTTCTCATCCATTGTTCCTTCTATTCACTAGCTAATGTTTATTGGAATATTCAATAATTTAAAGAGACACCTTAAATGTTTTCCCAGGCCCTTTTAAAAATTTTTTTACTAAAGTTTATAAAAATAACATTAAAATTTGCCACAAAACACCTGGTCCAAACTATTGGTTTTAGATTTACAATGCTTAAAGTTAATATTAAAACTATATGGAACCCATTATCACTATAAGAAGTATTTTGGGGTCTAGAAAAATTGATTTTTTAAAATTCTAAAGACATTAAATATTATGACTAACAGGTATAAAGAATAATGAATGGAAATTTGATTACATAACTTGGAATATCATTGCTGTTTGCAGTGATAATATTAATTGCTTGTTTGAAAAATTAATTCCAAGAAGACACTCTGAAAAGTTGAACCACAAGCTCAGCCAGACCATAAATTATTTTTAAGGTATTTCATACATTTTAAGCATCAAACAGTATACCAGATACTGTTAGTTATTTTAGTTATTATCACATTAATACTCTATAATCATATGTGGTATATTTTATTAATCCATACTTTATACAACAGGAAACTGAAAATCAGAGGAGTCAAATAACAAACTCAATTTACACAACTAGAGGGAAGTGCTCACACCGAAATCTAAATATCAGAGATTACGCAAACCACACATTTCCATTGTACCACACTGCTACCTATAGCTACACAGTATCTAAACAAGAATATTTTATTACTTGAACAAGATTTTTTATTTCTCTTTTTTAAAATTAATTTTTACATAATAGTACTAAGTAACTAGTATTTTATTATATCTTCTATTTTTTTAATTTAAATAATTACATGTACAATGTTCTACTACTTGAATGATGTCACAGGACTATAAAAACAAAATGCATCGCCTTACTCATACTTGCCAATCTCCATTTAACTCCCACTATAGTCATTTCTTTTCATTGATGCCCATATTTTAAATAACATGTTTATATTTTAACCTTTCAAAATTTAGAATATGTATTTTGCCATATGAAGAGTTTAGCTCTTTTACGTTCACCACTCTCTCAACACACACATTTTCTCTTTCTCTATTAGATGAAACTTTTAAATAAATATTTATCTTATTTCAGCAATAATAAGTTTGTAGATGAGTCATATGGTATACTAATTAGAACATTTTTTCTTGTACAATTTTTAGTTTTCCTGTACTTAATGGTTATTAATAATGATCACTTTTTTTTTTTTTTTAGTTTTCTATATACATAGTATTATGTGTTATGTTGTATCCTACTGGTTTCTCTCTGAGATGATATAGGCTTCATTTTTCCTATATCTGAACAGTCAGCTCTCATCTGCAAAGTCTACTCTCCATGTTTATGTTGATGCTTGAGATCTGTTATTGGCTCTCATGTCTCCCCTATCCTTTGCCCACATAGAGATATAAGATAGATAGATAGATATAGAAATAGATATACACATATATACTTTATATCCCTTTTAATATTATTTTAGTGGAGATTTAAGAAGAAGTTAGGGATAAATGTGTTTTAAATTAGCCATGTTTAATCACAAGTCCAGTATACCCTAAAACTGTCTTTAGTACATGACTTAGCACTCAGCACAGCAGGATAAAATGTTATTTTGTATGATAATTTGCCTTACTTTTACAATATGAAGCAGGGAACTTCATCTTTTCTTTGGATCTACATTTATATTGAGTGAATCACATTTTGCAGAGTAGCCACTTTAAAATTATGGTTGGCAATTGATGCAGCAATCAACCAATTCATCCTGCCATTCTTTGAATCTGAAATATAAAAAACTGAGAGGGCTGTTGGTGGAAAGAGTTCTTCTTAATAAATTAAGTATAGCCCCAAAGCCAGAGCTTTTTTCTTTAAAAAAAATAAAAAAGTGTTTGTTTTTAATGTTTACATTGTATATATTTTCAAAATAAAATTTGGGATTTTTAAATGCTTTATGACAAATTATATGGGAAGAAAATTTTCTGATTTTCTAACATTAAACAACTAAGCTAGTTTGATTTTCAGCCAATTTGCCATTGAGACGAATTTCGGCAGGATGAATTATTCAGCTGTTCAGTAAAATTATTTGCAATTATGTTAAAGGAGAACCAGAAGGATTAAATAAAAATTTCCTTTACAACTTCTCTTTTCAAATAGCAGGGCCAGCCTTTATAAGAAACAAGTGTGGAAGAACTTGATTTTATATCAATATATGAAGATAAAATCTTAACATAATTATAAAACTTAACTCTCAGGTTTAGAAAAAAATATTTTACTTCAAATATAAAGATAATTTAAATGAAAAGATAAAAAGGTATTAGGAATGAGTTACTTTATAGTTTCTACATTTATTATTTTGCATAAATACGAGCTCCCATTCATTTATTCCATTTAGTCTATGATGTTGTCATCAGTTGAAATAATTTTAAAATATAAAAATGAAAAAATGAAAATATCAATAAAATTATCATTTTTTATCTTTTTAATCACTGAGAATTAATTCATAATCTAGTTTTATTTTCTGTAGTTTTAGGATTGTCATCTAAAAATGTATTGGAAGCAAAGCTAGTAAATTGCCTTCTTAGAGTACAAGAATTAATAATTTGGGAAGGTTGGTACACCAAATGAAAGGTGATTCTATTCCTCTGTCTGAATTTTCTTACGTAAGAAACATCACTAATATTAGGCTGACCTGTTTTCAAATATTAAGAGAAAGAGAAAGAGATAATTGGAGTCACATATCATCTTTGCCCATAATATTAAAATTAAAAATGATTTACTTTTAAAAGTTGATGAAAGTTAGCCAAGTTCACTAGAAGTACAGTTCTACTAAATACATGACATGTGGATTATTATGATTATTAAATGGAAGATAATATTTTAAGCATGAGGGTCTATTTAGAGTAATATTTGCAAGCATGAACCCTATGGACAGAAGGTTTTGCTTCGAATCCTATTTCTGCTACATCTTGGTGCTGTGACCTAGCACAATCCCCCTGAACATCCCTAAATCTCTCTCTCCATTTATAAAATATGTCAAATAATACAAGCTCACAAGACTGTTGGGAGGACTAAATAAGAATACATATGAAAGAGTATTCTCTCTAGAACCCAGTAACTATGGAAGAAATATTAACTATCACTATTAGCAATTTCACTCATTAATTCAACAAATACTTTTTGAATGCCTACTATATGCTGCACAGGCACTCTTCTAGGTAATGTAGATATTGTATTGTTAAATTAATTAAACAAGAATGCCATTAGACTAAGGTGGCTCAAATGCCTATCTAAGGTGGCCTACCTAAGCAAAATGAAACCTAAGCCTGTAAATGCCTCAAAGTTAAAAAAAAACCTAAGGACAAGCATCACAAACAGTCAAGTAGGTTTTCCCAAATAAGGCAACTGTTTAAGCTAGAGCCAACCAAGTAATTTCTTTGATTTTCTTCTGCAGGGAAAAAAAAAAGTCCCTGCTGGGGTAAGGTGCAATTTTAAATAGGATAGTCACAAAGGTCTTATTTGGAAAACAAAGACTTGACTTAAGGGAGGGGATCACAAGGATAGCTAGAAGGTTAATGTATCAAGCTCAGGGAATATCATATGTAAACGTATGGAAGTGAGAGTTTGCTAGATTTATTTTTGGAACAGTAAGGAGACTATACCACTAAAGGTCAATTATAGGTAAACAGAGGTGCGGGGAAGGAGAACTCGGGTCACTTTTATTTTTCAGTGAGTAAGAAAAGAAGCCAAGGAAGCTTTGAAGGAGAAGAATGATGATGAAAATCATATTTTAAAAGGATCATCTGGTTGCTGTACTGAGGACATGTGTTCCCTTACATTAGAAGGTCATGAGATTTTCTTGTGGACCAAAGTGACTTTAGACAAAAGTCTAATAACAAAGAAAAATAAGACCTTGAAATTTTGGGAAATCTGGGCTGGAGATACTGGTTCAACCACTAAAGGTTCTGGACACTGTTTTGAACATTATACTAGTTCTGGAATCTCCAAGGAATCTAGTAAAAAAAAAAAAAAAAAAAGACTGATTTCCTTGACACTGAACGTGAGAATGTGCCATGTTTTGGGCACATTCTCTAGGTTCCTAGAGGGTAGACAGCAACGTGGGCTTCTGGCTCAGAATCCTAGGGCTTATTCAGACTTCTGCTAAGGGCCAAGGCCACAATAACCGGATCATACCATTACATTATGAAATTAGGAGATAAGGTCAGGCTGGCAGAGGACTTGAATGCAAACTTGTCTGAAAACACCTGGTCCTGTCAGCTTTGGCCACTTAACATCACCCCTCCACAGCCATCCTCCTTTTTCTTCTCTTCCTGCAGACCTGAGATATTGGGGTTCTCAATATACCACCTAGACACTCCGACTCTATGTCTACACAAACAGATCGTGTCTCCCTTACCTGCCTCGCCTCTTGATAGCTAATACCACATGATCTCACTTATATGTGAAATCTAAAACAACAAATAAATAAAAAATGAGTTCATAGATGCAAAGAACAGAATGGTGGTTGCCAGAAGCCAAAGAGTGAGGTGGATGGGGCTGGGGACCACAGAGGGTAGGGGAATGAAGGATGTCAGTAAAATGGGTAACAGTGGTCAAAAGGTACAAACTTCTGCTTATAAAATAAATAACATACAGCATGGTGACTATAGTTAATAATACTGTATTACATATTTTTAAGTTGTTAAGAGGGTAAATCCTAAAAGTTCTCATCACAAGAAAAAAAATTGCTATTTCTGGTGACAGATGTTAATTAGATTTGCAGTGGTAATCATTTCTTAATATGTATAAATATAAAATTATGTTATACACCTGAAACTAATATATGCCAATTACCTCTCAATTAAAAAAAAAAAAAAAAAGGACTATTTTCTTGGCTTTGGACATTAGAATGCACCATATTTGAGGTAGGTTCCTAGAGGGCCAGGAATACCTGATAGTTTATAAACAACTGTGCAGGACTAGTTACTATTCTGACACCGTATGCCAAGAATGAATGGGGACATTAAACACTTAAGGTCCCTACTCTCTCTTGGAAGTTCATGCTTACTAAATCTTCTTTGGACTAAGTAATCTCAAGTAACTGTTTGATAATTTTAGGTGATAAAAGACTAAAGATTCAATGACTACCTGCAGGAAGGATGGGGTCTTTGAGAAGTTAATTGGAGAAAATATTGGAGTATATTTGTTCTTTAAATTGGTAATGCAGTAAATTCAGGTGATACACTATAATGAATTTCATCATTCCATTAAAATTCATTCTTTGTATGTACAAAGCATTAATATAAGATTATTAAAATAGAAATTATAAATAGATAAAAGCTGAAGCTTAGTATTATATTTATTACAGTCAAGTCTAGAGCAGTGGAATTGTGTCTATGTCTGAGTCCTAGCCCAGTTTTGTGACTGTGGGCAAAACATAACCACCATGATACTACGTTATTTCATATGCAAACTAATATATTTAATGTTGTAGGAAAGATTATATTTTAAAATATACTTGAAAATGCATTGTAAATTGAAAAATTCCATAAAAGTTATAAAGAAGCTGAAAAATATACTTTTTATTTTATATTTTCCCTATTAAGCCTTTACCCTATTAAAAGGAATTAAATGTTAGTATTTTTTTTATTCCTATTTGATTCATTTTCTTTGGCTTGGTGAAGTTACAGATAAAGAATAAACAAAAAGATTAAATAAGGGAGAGAAAGCAAGAGCAAAGATTTGTTATGATCTAAGTGAATGATTTAAGCAGGCCTTGGTTATTAGGAGAAGAATTGTAGCCTGAATTTCAGAATTTTATTAAAAAACTCCTATAGTTTCTCCAGGACATGCAATTGCAGGGGAAAGGCCATCACATTTCCGGTTTATAAAGTAAAACCTGAGAATCAGTGACTTGATGTGGATGTTAGAGGCAGTAGATTGGCTGAACAATGTATCACTAGAAACATTAAAGGTAATGCTAGACACCTTTATGGCTGAACAATGTATCACTAGAAACATTAAAGGTAATACTAGACACACAATACAAGGTTTTGTTTATCATCATCTTATTTCAAAAACATCATCCTCCCATTGAAAAACATATGCTGTTGCTTAAATGCCTGGCAACTCCCTTCGTTTCAGATCTCTGTGTTTCTAAGTTTATGAATTTCCTACTCACTGAAGACATTTAAGCAGTTCTGGTTATATACTGCTGTGTTAACAAACCAGCTCAAACTTACTGACATAAAGTAACATCAATTTTATTATACTCATGGATTCCCTGGGTCAGAAATTCAAAGTTAGGAGGGCTTGTCTTGCGATGGCTTCACAGCTGTTCTGTAAAACCTGGGAAGTTGTGAATGGTTGAGGGTGACTCAAATGGCTGAGAATTGAAATTATCAGACTCCCATGACAGGCTGTTGTGACTGTTGACTACACAAGACCTTTCTTGGTAGCTAGGCATTTTACAGCATAACCTTGGATTCCAAGAGCCAGCTTCTGCAGAACAAATGTTTAAAGAACCAGGAGGAAGCTGCATGGACTTTAACGACCTAACCTCAAAAGTAAATAACTTTACTTTATTGGTTGAAGTAGTCAAAATCTTACTATGATTCAAGGAGGATGAGTCATAGATTTTGCCTCCTAATGAGTAGAGTGTGATAGAATGTGTAGTCAGTTTTTAAAATCACAACATAAATTATGTATAAAGTCTAAATACAGAGCACAGACTAATTGCTAAATGTATGAGCAAGAATATGTGTGGCTTGTTTATTGCTGGGTAGGTTCCATTATTCAATTCTCTTCTACAAACAGTCCATATACTTCAGGGGTAACGGATCAATACACTCCAGTGGAAGACCTGGTAAGTCTAAGGGAATCCAGGTTTAGGCCAAACAGTATGTGATATTTCTCCCGACACTTGTTGCACAAGTTAGATCATTAGGATGAATTTTGAAAGAGCATTGAGTTTTCTTTTGTCTTGTGACCTTTGAATATTATTATCATATGTGGCTTGAGGCTTGTTGTGTTATAGCCAACTTATTAACAGCTGGAGAAAAAAAGCAACATGTGGAACAAAACAGAGAAAAGAAAGTCAAAGACAAATGGAGTTGGAGCCTTGATTGAAGCAAGTCTGCTCAGAGCTCTTTTGCTGTACTTTTTCAGCGCTATTACACCATAATATTTTTTTTCAATGCTTAGCCACGTTGAGTTGAATTTTATGTGTTTTATGTATTTAACTTGTGTTCAGAAGCATCATTACTGATACTGTCTACATGAAAGAGAGAAATTAAATATAAAGAAAACGATTTAATCCCAAATCCTCTTAACGTTTTATCAGTTAATCCTTTAATATTTTTTATTGGTTAGTTCTTTAAATGTGTGTGAATATAAAATTATTTTAGTTGGAGATTGATGGAAACCAGTAAAAAAAAAAAAATCCAAAGCACCTTTCTCAAACATAATTAAGAATTGGCCTTTTGGGGTCATCTAAATTTATTTTAATTTTAAAATGTAGTCAATATGCATTTTTAAGTAGAGTACAATTTAGAGAAAACCCAAGCTTTATATTTTATAAATGAATTGATTTTTAGCCTTCCTTAATCCAGACAAAACATGTCTTCAATTCCTGTTTAGTTTTAAAAAAACTCCTTTATTATCATGTACTATAGTATGAATATTTATATGTTGAAATCTAACCCCCAGTGTATTGCTATTAAGAGGGAGGGCCTTTCAAAAGTGATTAGGTCATAAGAGCGGAGCCTCATGAATAGGATTAGTGCCCTTATAAAAAAGACCTCAGAGACTTCTCTTTTCTCCTCTGCCTTATGAAGATACAGTGAAAATAGAGCTGTATGTGAACCAGATATAGAATTTGCAGGCACCTTGTTCTTAGAGTTTCCAGCCTCTAGGAATGTGAGAAATAAATTTCTGTTGTTCATAAGCCACTCAGTTCAGAGTATTTTTGTTATAGCAGCCTGAACTGACTTAAAATACCATGTAAAGACTTCTATGAGTCACACTTTGTTGTGTGTGTGTCTGTCTCCCATTACATTGTATTTGTGGAGTTTATCTATGTTTGTTCTTTGTACATAGTAGATGCTCAGTAGACTGCCAAATCAATTAATGAATGCCTAGATTTAAATTGGGTTAAGGAGCCTAAATAACAATTTGTAAGTAACTTAATCAAACTCTTTTGATTCCTGTGTAGAGGGTGACTACTTTTGTTTAGGATAGTCCAGTAGTCATATTTTCGGCACCATATTATACAGCAGGATAAGAAATATAGTTTATTCAAAATGACTTTAGATATGCACCCTTGAAACATGTGAAGCTTAATTAACAATGGTTGATGGTAAATCATCAGATAAAATGTATTAGCTTCCAAATATATGCTAATCCTATGCATAGGTGCATTATTAGTCTAAGTAATTTATTATTTTTGATTTATTTTTCTCCAAAGTATTCCAGCTTTCAAAATAGTAAAGTATTACTTGCTATAAATGTCTTAGCCCATTTTTAAAACACAGATTTAAAAAAATATTAAAATCTCTCCAGAAGTTTTCTCTTTCCCACAGAGAGGCAGAAGTGGGAGCTAAAGGATAGCTGGCTGTGAGGCAAAGCAATTAAAAATTCTGAATTAAAAAGCAGTGTTGTATAACCTTGAGTAACTTCTCAAGTTCTTCTGATAAAACAAAGGTACATATTCTTGGAAGATTAAATTGCCTTTAAATCAAATTATTAAAGTCTTTTAAATTTGGCAGTTTTAGTGTGGAATTCCATATCATACACACACACACACACACACACACACACACACACACACACACACATATAGTTGCTATATTTTGGAAATTATCACTTATAATTTTTTATTTCTAAAACTAGTCTTTAGAAATCTAACCATTGTTTTAAGATTTATATATAAAGTAAACAAGATGATGGAGCTTTAAATATTTGATGACAATAGCATCTTGAGCATTCATGAATCTTCCCTGCTTCCAACACAGATGCTATTGGGTATTGTTTCTAAATTTTATAAAACTACTCTGAGGGCTAGTTTTAATTTTTGGAAAGAGCATTAGATTTGAAACTGAATTCATATATACACTCTGTTTATATCTCCCTATTGAGAATTTCAGCAAATTTCTTAGTCTTGTAAAATCTTGGTTTCTTTATTTGTCAAAAGGAATTAAGCTTAGTTATTACAAACAACTTTTGGCAAAAAATTCAATTGATTCCATATTTAAGTCATAGCAGGTGCACAATAAATGACTCATTTCCCCCATAATCTATTTATTTATAATTTATTTCCTATGATATTTCCCACAGTAGCTATTCCAAATGTCTGTCATTCTCTAAGCCTTTACCACATGTTGAATAATTTTGTCTTGAAGGTTTGAAAACAGAACTTAAATAAAGAACCATTACCTTAATTTACTCTATCACTCCCTCCCCCAAATCACAGGGACACACATAAACACTTACCTTATACAGAAAATGTAAAAGTATTTTAAAGGTGATTTGCACATAATCTTTACAGAGAACACATAGATAAGATACTGCACATATGTATCTAAACTCCCATATTGTAAAAACCATAAGGCAGTCTGTTAAATAGGCACTCCATATGAAAACTTGGGGTTTTATTAGGCAGGTTTAAAAATATGCTTTCTCCTTATGTTCAGGGCTTCCACATTGTTGCATCCATGGAAAATACTACTGCAGGGCCCCTGTTTATATAAATAATTTGTCGCCCCGAATCGGGGACATTGGCACCATTTTGATAACACAAACTCAATCTTCTGAAAGAAATATGTCAGCTAGTGTGAGCAATTCGCTAACTAGTCTGCCTTTCTAGAATCAGGAGGCCACTAGCTACACAGCCCCAGGAAGACCCCATAGACACTAATCTGAATTCTGGAACTTCTTTTGGAGCTCCTTAGAGATTGATCTCACAAGCAGGGGGCCTGGGCCCACACTGGTTCTGGCACTCGACCCTGACAGCACTGCCAACCCTGGCCAGACTCAGAAAACTCAAAAAATTTCAAGAGAGACAATCCAAAGTGTGGGAGATCCCCAAGGTGCAGGGTCGGGACAGAAGCCCTAGATGTTCAGGTTACTTTTGTTACTTCCTGAGAGCGAGCAGTTTATAGAAGTCGCTCAAGCAGGAAGCACCAAAAAGGTCTGCTTTCTTGAATTTGAAGAGCTCAGAGCTTTTCTTAAATGGAAGAACTTCTAAAACCTCAAAGTCTATCTTGTCTTAATATGTGGATAGCGATTAAGCCAAAGGTCTGAATGAAAAAAGTACCAAATCTTTATAAATATTTTGAGCCTAATTTATTTAAGGCAATGAATTTGTATAAATGTTACAATATTTTATTGAATTTAAGACTCCATTGATTTTAAAAGTTTTATTTTCTGTGCCATGGTGACAATGCTTCAGTTGTAGTTATGATACAAGACAATGCCTCAGTGATAGTCTCATGGGACACATAGATGGGTTACAACATCCTCAACTTTGCTTGAATTTTCTGTCATGTTATTGTAAGGGATTTTGTAATTTTGCCTGCATTCATTTGATGTGTGTGTGTGTGTGTGTGTGTGTGTGTGTGTGTGTGTGACAAGTTACAACTTTAATTATTGTGGATACTTTCCTTTCTTAGGTACTCTAAAGCTTATTGTTTAGAAAATGCACAATTATCATTATTCTAACTATCCAATTCATGTCTTATTGCTGTTTCCATACCTTTTTACTTTTGTATTGTTTCAATACTGATCATATAAACATTTTTGCAATATATTAAATGGCAGTGAAACTCAATACTCATAATAACAATTGATAATTGGTAAGAATTCCACCAAATTGAAAGTAATACAAATAAACATGACTAATTTCATACTCGCATAGTATAAGAGAAAATTTACCCTAAATTTGGAAAGGTTAAATTGATGATTTTTGATACCATGCTAAAACATTTCCCAATAATCCTGCTTGTAACACATGGCTTTGAGGATTCCATTGTGGCAGACATTTCCCTTTAAGCTTAGACTTACCTCATGCTGATACTTTCCCATCTCAAGCACTGTCATGTCCATGTGTACTTTCTCCTTCAGGTCTTCTACTTTCATTTGATATGCTCACTAGTGCTTGGGAGATAAATCCCCTCCTTACCCCACCCCTGCCCCATTAACAACCTGCAACCAATGGGGGGCCAGGAGCAAACTAACGATGTTCCAGGCACAAGTTCTTCAGTGAAGGATTCTGGTGGCATTCTGCATGCTTTTCGGAGGAGCTAGTAGAGTTCCCTCTGGAGGCACCCAGGCCTACTTGATAGGACCGACATTGATTTCTCCTCCCATTTCCTGGGATTACCTCCAAAATAAACTGCACCCAAGTCTTTATCTCAGATTCTTTTGGGGGAATGTAAATTATCATTGAAAATGATAAAGGTACAGATTTCATGTAGCTATGAAGGATAGTGACTTTTTAATAAAGAAAAAAAAAAGTATTAATGATTCTCTGCCTCAGTGTAGATACTAATGTCATGCTTATATTGCCGTATAGAAAGTTAACTTAGCAATTATCCTTTGAATGCTTTTTTAACATCTTGCTGATTCCCTTATTAATGAAATAAATGAAGTTTGAAACATGCTCACTGCCTTGTTTACCTGAGACATATATATATTTTTTTAACAGCAAGCAATAAAAATCACAACATGACTGTTGCCTGGCTGAAAGTGCTTTAAAGATTCTTCTTACTATAAGATTCTTTCCAGTTTCAGAAATATTACGATAAAACTTATACTTGATTTGTTAGGGTAGTGGTTTTCAACTTTTTTTTTCTAACATAAAATTACTTGAGATTGTTTCCAAAATGCCAGTCATTAAGCCTTTCCAACTGGGATTCTGATTTAGTAGGATCAGGACAGGAATCGGAAATTAACATTTATAACCAGAAGACAGATATCCATGGACAACGCTTTGAGAAATGGGCTTAATGCCTCTGCAGAACAAATATCTTTGAAAATATATTTTAAATACCCGTATGAAGATTAATAAACAGAATCTCATTTAAATTGGAGTTGGAAGGGCCTGTAGGGGGAGCTTTCCCAAACCACCACTCATGGTCAATTACCCTATACAGTTTTTACCATCTCCAACAGGAAAATGTTGTTCTACTCTAGTCCTTCAGCAGGAGGATTTTATCACCCCACAACCACTCAGCAAGTGAAAAACCATTACAATTTAGCCAATGAAAAGCCACTACACTTCAATTTCTGTTTCCTCCAATGAACTGCTTGTTCACAACAGCTCCTCTGAACTTCCCCTTTCCTTTATAAAAGGACATTTCTTTCCTTTGTTTTCTGGACTTGCATGTGGTTCGCCATTAGAAGGGATGTCTGGAATTGCAACTCTTTTTCTCAAATAAGCTCATTTTGCTAGAGAAATATCTAGCTATCTGTTGTCTCCCCTTTCACATTCAAAACAGAATAATGAAAAGAAATAAATACAAAGAACGTAACTTTCTAAACTACTTTAATAACACTCTAAGTTAACTACTTAGCAATTAGTACTAATTAGTTTGTTCTGACAAATAACAAGAAATTCTAGTGAAAAAGGATTATCTACTTTTTGAAAAATAAAGCAATATTTGTTTTCTCATGCCGCCTTTGAAAGAAACATCTAAAAAAGGTTCAGGATTAGATTAAAAGTTGATTTACTAAGTCAATAATTTTATGTATTTGTATTCCTAATGTGAGCACATCTTTTATTTTAAACTCGTTTAATTTCTTTCATTCCATTTTCATATAGTCTACATTTTTGTTGTGTAGTAATTTCTTTAAACCACTAAATTCAGACTTTTACAGCTGACACATAAGTGTTAAGCAAACAGTTCAGTTTCCAGTGTTGACATGTCTTTGTAGTGTTATTTGAATATTTCATGTTTTGTCATTTTATAAAAGTGAGGAAATAACAAAAATGAAAATGTTATGTTTAGGGTAGAGATGGCAATCATTTAATGTGTTACAGAAAAAATGTGACCTTAATAAGAGGACACTGGACTTTGCAGGTGGAGTATGTTCATATACAGAAAAAATAAAATTGCGGAGCAGTACCATAATAGAAACTAAGTTTAGGGATCCAAACATAGAAGGTCCTTAAGACTCTTGGTTGAGAGCCTTGTTACAGACCCCTTTATGAAAAACAAAAGAATATAACGTCTGTATCTCTCTAGAAAAACTTTCCTAAAACTTTTTTTAATACTAAAGTGACCTTTACACTCTCATGTTCAATATTCAATTTACATGGTTATCAAATCTGTTCTTTCAACATTTAAATTTCTCTCTGCTAAAATCTCTTGAAATAATCTGAGAAAATTAGAACAAGAAAAAAAAATATTACTATTTTTAAAGGTTAATCTCTGCTTTTAATGTTTTTTAATTGTATCTTTTCATAACAAGATAATATTTTTTTAAAAAAAATAACAGACATTGCACATCTTAAAAGCTATTTGCTGCTATCCCACCCTACTTCAGGTAGCTAAGAGCATTTTCTATACACACCGCCCTCAAATGGTTACCAGAGAAATGAAAAGGGATGGTTATCACAAAAAGCAATTGAACACTTATTTTGGGTTTCAAAATAGATTTTCATAATCTGTAGCAGAAAGAAGACTGAGTTGGAAGAGCTAAGGTCTTGCAAACCAAAGACTGAGACACGAGAAATACGAAGATAGTTTCTCTCCTTCCTTTCTTCTATCCTTCTCTCCCTTCCTCCCTCCTATTCTCTCTCTCTCTCTCCTCTCTCTGTCTCTCTCCCTCTCTCTTTAGCCCTCCCTTTCCATCTCACTGGGAAGAGGACATTAAATATAAGGTCAGAGAATTAAATATACTAAGTGTGTCCTTGAGGTTTCTGATTCTTTTGTCCTCCCATTTTCTGGTCAGGTAAGGCTTGAGGAATATCAAACCAAAGTGAGCTATTCAGCACTTTCTACTTCAGTAGGTATTTCCCAATAAATATCAAACACTATCTACATATATCAACTCATTTAATCCCAATAACCTTGTAAAGTAGATATTATTCTCACCATTTTGTGATTAAGTTACAGATTAAGTAATTTTCCCATGGTTATACAGCTAATAATTTGAGGAGCCAAGATTCAAGCATAGGTCATCTGGATCTAGAATCAAGGCTTGTTTCTTCTAAACTGCAAAAGTAGCCACCATCCCCTCCCCCAGCCCACACATAGCCCAATTGTGATGAGCAGTTTAGGAGACATAGTGACATATTGTGAGATCCTAAGGAAGGTCATCCACATCCAAGTCTTCAGAGCCTCAGCATGGCGCAGAAGAACATACAAAACTCCCATTCCTGCTCCTTACACCCAAACCTACATTGAAGGGCTTAGGAATATCAAGAAAGGGTCAGTGGATAATAATGGGCATTAAAATTGGGGAGAGGAAGATGCAGAGTAAATATTCTGACAAATGGAGACCATTGGAAACAGTGGTAATGCCAAAAGCCCCTACTACCTGACGCCATCCTTCTATACATGAAGACAGCCTCTGAAAATTAGATAGCACCCTGTAGAAAGGGGAGAGGAAAATGTAGGCTCTATATCAGAAATAACTATAAAAGTCAGACATGATTGAATTTACCTGGAACTAAGATGGTCTTTTCTGCCACTAGGCAGAACAGTAGCTCAAAATAGACATTAAGTTATTGAGACCTCAGGTGACATGATTGTACACCTGAATGGTGAAATATGTGCTAAAAATACCATATTACCACCCATCGTGTGGCCTTCAGGAATTCAAAAGCAAAGAAACAAACAAAAACACCAAGAATTTATTACAAGATTAGGTATTTCACAGTGAATTTTACTCACCAGATATGGAACCACCCCCATCCTTGTACCACAATTATTTTTTTAAACTCTTTGCAAGTTTTTGGGAACAAACTATATGTGAAAAGTGAGCATAGTAAGTGTGCAATGATTTCAGTCTATAAATACAATATCTTGTTTTGGGGGTTTACAGAATCCATGTCATATATATTAATGCACTAAATCATGACAATAGCTCCATGAGGTAGGTATTATTGAATTTACAGGCAAAGTACCTGAGACTTAGAGGTTAAGTAACATGTCCAAGGAAACATAGCTCATGACAAAACTGAGAATCAAACCCAGGCCCTCTAATACACATAAGTTTTATGCATATCACATACCACAAATAAAGAGACTAACTTATTTATATTCAACTCATCAAGGGAAAGAGAAAAACTAGGCCATTCAACATGTCTTACCAATTTTTTCCTTGAAATAACTTGAAAACTGATTTCTTGACTGATAGACTCATTAATCTCTAAGTAAATACTGGTGATTACTTCATTTTTTTTTAAGACTAGATTCCAAATTACATCCCCTTTTATTGCCCCCCAATTTTCCAGATTTTCAACTTCTGATCAACTCAAAATTTAGCAATGTATATGTCACAGGAAAAAAACATTCACTAGGTTCTACTGCTCTCGACACTTTTAAGACATGATGCCCATCTTATGCCTCCAAAGTTGAACACTTGAATATGCTGACTTCAATGAACAATAATGTGCAACCTGGTATGTGATAGGTATTGCATTGTTAAAATGTGACATGAATATGTAACAAGAAAGCAGATAGTTAATGATAAATATTTTGGATTTGTATAATTTTCTTATTGACAAAATGTAAACGGCCCAAACTTTACAAATCCTAATTATTTCAGAAATAGGTTGACTAAAATTCAGCTACACATACATGAATATATCCTTACTATCAAAAACTTCCTCTGATCAAATGACTTTTAGGTTTTGATTTATCTTACATCTTTAATTTCAGTGGAGTAAAATGAGCATTTTTCCTTACTAGGAAAACCTGGTTGTTCATAAAACAGAATATTTACTCATCTGAAAATATAGTGGTGAAATGTTAAGACAGCACAACTTGTGATTAAATGGAATAAATTTGATCACACAATGAAAAAAAGAAATCAACGCAAGAAAGAATGATGTATTTGAGAACATTTTTAATAAATAATGTGACAAAATTACTTTTCTGATTATTGGATTCTCAGTATGCAAAATTATGGCTAAAAATAAGAGGCTTCTTACATGAACATAATGAAAACATTAATCACATGGATTGTTTCCTTAGTACTGCATACCCTTTCTATGTAACTTTCAAATTATCTAAGTGAACACATTTAGTTTTTGGTGAACACCAGCTTTTTTTGTGGTTCAATTTTGTTTGGATTTGTTTTTCAGTGGGGTCAGGCCTGATACCTGTGTAGAAATAAATGTACACTTTTTTTTTTTCTTCAAATAGCACCAATTATCAAGTCTGTGAAATTTATATAACAACAAAAAGGATCGTAAAAATCTAAAGTCGGTGGGCATCATTTGGCAATTCAAAGCGAGTAATGCCTCTATTTGAGCTTATAAGTAAATCTTGTAAGTTTCATCATTGGCCACAACAAACTTAAATCTTTTTTTTCTTTAAGTCCAGAAAAAGTAAGAACCATTGGGTTTATGGCCCACAATAATGAACGCACATTACTTCACCATCTGTCATCATTCAAATATTCCAAATACAAACATAGAGCATTAACAAAACAGGTTAAAAATGCTTCTCAACATTTTTTTCAATAAGACAAAACAGGTTAATAGTTACAATGGTTTACAAATAAAGTTTAGTGATTGTGCTTTTAAAACCAAAAAAAAAAAAAAAAGATTAAAAACAGTGCATTACAAAAAACAAAAATCAAACTTCCTTAAGTGGCACTTCTGAAAGTTGAACTGACACTACCAGAAGAAATTTAGGCCAGTTAAGACAGGGATGTCCTTATTCAATTGGTCATTAAAAACATCCATTTGTTTGTAATATGCATTTATATTTGCTTTTTGATTGAAAAATAGAACAAGGTTTTTGCTAGGCTTAATTATGACAATGACTAGACAACCAGAGATCCAACTGGCTTATCCCTACGTATTCAAAAGAACATTTCCAATAAGAATATAGTTCAGTGATTGAAATGAAGACAAAATAAAGTACCACCAGGGGTTGCAAAGAGTATATATTTACAATGTATCTACTCCATTGAAATTGTGGTTGTTCTGCATTTGCTGTATTTTTATTTTTTTTCCCAGCAGAGAGTGGTATGAAAGACTGATTTTAAAATCATGTAAAAATGAAGTATGTTTTAATTTGCATTAGCGGTTTGTTATAGAAAGATTATATCTTGAGAGCCCTTGGCATGAGGTTGATTAATCAACTTTGTATCTTTGATCAATATTTTGCAATAAATTGGCTTGGTATATAAGCGGTGCAATGCCATATCTCAGGGGCAAAATGCAAAAGAACTGTTCTGTTCTCTCCTGCTAGCTGATGACTGAAGCAAGAAGTCAAATACTTTCCTTGTTGGAAGTAAGGTGTAATGGTTTGTTCCAAGAGCAAGGGGAATAGGGAGGTTCCTTATAGGGATAGGGATCAAACAGCAACAATAAAACCTCAATAAAATTTTTTAAAAATGGAATTCCAATAAGAGGAATAAAAACGACAATTTCTACACTCCGATTGCACTGAACATTTTATCTGGTGTCATGTGTCATCAGACATGAGGCATCCTGAGTGATAATTTTCACATTAGATCTCATATGCCTCTCTGGTTGTCTTCAGCTTTCAGTTTCCTGGAAGAGATAAGTTATTGTTAAATTTGAAAATAAATCGTAGAGTGGCTTATATTTATATTTATATATATTTATGTTTTTATTCTTATAGTTCGTGTTTCTTCATTCATTCACTAGTATACATTGGAAAGTACTCATGGTAACTAATTCATTTGTCATCTTTAGTTCGTTCTGATAGTAAATCCAGTAGTTCTCTGACAAGTATCAAACTGTACTTATGTCCACATAGTGTCTCTGTGTTCGGGGGGTGTGGTACAAAGGAGAGGAGCAGTAGTACGCCTACTTCTCTACTACCCCCAGGCCCAGCTTAACAATTATAGCTCAATTTTAATTAGTTTTAGGTATTAGAGTTATCTGTATACTTATCTACATTCATCTCCTGAAATGGATCTTCTACCAAAAACAAAATAATACAAAAACAAACAAAAAACACTTGAAAAATAAATTCTGGAACAGTATTTGTAGAAAGAAAGCCTTCTTATTCCAAACCGCAAAATCCAAATACATTGGGCATTTTAGAAAATTTAGATATAATTACTTATACTTTTTCATCTATTATAAACTCATTTAACAACCTACTTGTGATTCACGAAACATTCTTGAATAACACAAGTGTGAACTGTGTGGGTCCACTTATACTCAGATTGTTTTTTTTTTTCAATAAATACGGTAAATGTATTTTCTCATCCTTATGATTTTCTTAAAAACATGCTTTCTCTGTCTTAATTCATTGTTAAGAATATAGTATGCAATATATATAAAACATAAAATATGTGTTAATTGATTGACTGTTATTGGTAAAGCTTCCAGTCAATAGTAGGCTATTAGTAGTTAAGTTTTGGGCGAGTTCAAAGTATTACATGGATTTTCGACTGATTTGGGGTGGGGGAAGGGAGGTCAGAGCACTTAATCCCTGTTTTGTTCAAGAGTCAACTATATTTGTAAGAAAAAAAAAGTCCTTGACTTGTTTTCTTATGAAATAGAAAAAATGCAATCTTAAAAACTGAAAGTAATTTTAAATATTATATGATTTATTGTCAACTCTATCTGGTTTCATTATCTATAGATTCCAACAAAGGAGTATATCTTTGATTCACGAAACATTCTCCTCCATCTGGGAAGATCAGTGTCCAGAATAGGGTTCCCATTTTCAGAAGACTGAAGGTGGATGATAGTTGGTCAAATCACATGGATTAACCCCAGTGATAAATAGGGTGACAACACAGCTAGAACACCCTCATTCACATCAAATAACTGCCACATTACTGGGTTTTTATAGTATACTACAACACTATGAATTATAATTATTTAGATCAATAGTTCTTATTTTCTAACAACATATTTGTCATATAAATTTCTTATATGAATATCTGCAAATAAATATCAACCCTGGGTCTAAAAGGAAACTGCTATTACCATTTAAAACTGTGGAACACATTTTAAGAAAATCATTATATTTTCAGAATTACAGTTTCTGACATCACTGACATTAGAGTTTGTGATAAAATAATAACATTTCTGTAGACTGATGGATGTTCCTAACCTTGAGGCTGATATAATAACTAGTCTAATGTTTAGAAACTTAAAAAGAATTATAGATACCTCTAATTCTTCATTATTATCTTCTCCTCTTTCATATGCTCCAAGAACTTGCATTTCTGCAATATTTCTTCGACCTACATTTCCTTGTTCCCTTTGTCTGCTTCCTGATCCTCTTGATGACATTGAGCTTGAAGAACTAGGATCTCTGGGATTATTGGATGTCGGAAAAGTAGGTCTACAGTAAGGTAGAATATCCTCTGTGTAATGAAATATAACAAGTGTATATGAACGCCATTATACATGTTCATTGTATCTCTCATATCTATAATTCTGAATGGGGATGCATCAATGTTTTTCAGAAATAAATGAGGACGTTTTATAACAATAATGAATAAGGCATCACAGGCTTTTGAAAACGAAAATAACAAACCTTGTTTTCCTAGTAGTGGCTGGGATTCCACTCATAAGCTCTTATCTACCTTAAACTCACTTGGGACCAACATCATCAAAAGAGTGAAACCAAATCTGCAATCAGACTTGGCTTCCAGTTCTATCCTTCACTATGTGATCTCTGATTATTTTAGGCTTTAGTTTTCTCTTTTCTAAAGAAGTGACATCTACACCAGAAGAGCTTTTAACGTTGATATAAAAACAGAAGAGATAGCGAAATCCCTATGTAAACCATGAAAGATTATTATAAGGCATTGATAGAAACAAAGCCCAGTCTCCTTGAACCAGGAAAACAGAGCCAAGCTCTAGTTCACTTTCCAGACACCAAGATGTCAACCTCCGTTTCAACATCATATTCACATTGTACAATCCTGAATCTCAGAAGCCTGCCTTTGTTGCCTGCTTCAAAAGCAAGCCACTCCAGTTAACTGCTGTCACCTACATTTCTATCTTTGTACTGCTTTAAATTTGATGCTTGTTCTGTTGATACATCCTCCAACTGCTCGCTTCTCTCCAAAACCTGTCCACTCTACCCAATGGACACTAAACACATAAAAACCCAACTCTTCTACATACAGTTTTGTTCTCCTCCCCTAAGTGCTTCTTCTATAATTCACATTGTCTGAATGAAATCTGGATTCCACCAAAGTTCTCTCCAGTGGAAGGAAGAAGGCTTGTCTCTAGCTCAGTAATATCAGCCCTAAATCACTGTTCCCACACTCTTGTGCCAAAACATTCTCTCCCTATTTATATACCTATTTGGTCCTCCTTGATGGCACCATTCTCATTCCATTCTCTGCATCACAACTTTTACTCCTAATCCAGACTTCTGACTTGCTGAGGTTTCACAATCCATGAAGACCACTCCTCCTGCTTCACAGCACTTGATCTCCTGTAAACTTCATCTTCTGTCCCTGTTTCATCAATCTTTTTCTCTATATTGACTTTAGTTTTTTTACAAACTACAATATAATAAAATATCTCTCTTGCTAAAAACTTTCCCCTTAAGCTTATGCTCTATATGAATCAATATCTTATTTCTCTCCTCACTGTTCAGCCAAGCTTCTTGAAAAATAATTTGGACTCAATATTGTTAAATGCAACTCTCATTCATTCTATATCCCAGTGAAATCTACTTATGCCCACATTAGTACAATGAAGCAGAAAATTCATTGTTGACTTTGATAATGTTAACCATGTTTCAGTCCTTTTATCTCTAGACTTCTCACTGCCCCTAATCCGGAAACTATTATCAATTTAAACATTACTACTTTCTTAGCTCTGTGGTCTTCCTTCATGCCTGACCAGTCTTCTGTGTGTTCTTCTTATGCAGTGTCTTTTATATATTGATATATAAATCCTGTAGGTTTCTACTTTTAGCCGTGTGTGTGTGTGTGTGTGTGTGTCTGTGTGTGTGTATTCCTGTCACCCCCACACTCACTCTCTCTGGATGACTGCATCCATTCTCACAGATTGTAACCTCTTCTAGAATACCACTGTCATGAGAACAGGTTTTTTTTTTTTTTCTGATTTTTGTACTGATGTACTTCCAGCTTGACATACAGTAAGTCATCTATTCAAGTTTTAAGTGAATAGATAAATGGCTTTAACTATAATTTATCATGATGAATAATTAATTTATATTTCCAACTCTTGAACTATGCCCTAAATTTTAGGCTCCTATAACTAGCCTAACTGAACACTTCTTCTTGAGTGTCCCTCAAATTCAGCATGTCTAACATTGACTTCATCATGCCACTCCCTGAGACTTGCCCCCGCTCTGTATTCCCTATTCTAGCTAATGAAATCACTAATCATTAAGATACGAAAAATAGAAAAATAGAAAACTGGAATTGTTGTAGACTTTTCCTTCCCTTCCCATATCCTCTTAAATGTACCTTTTCCACACATTTAAATATGCAACAAGTAAGGCTGATTTTAACTCTATAACGTTTCTTTAATTTTCCCCTCTCACTAATCCCTGCTGCCATAGCCTGATTTATATTCTCTATATTTCTTGTCTAGGGGTTATAAATATTTCCTAACAGGTCTCCAAGAACTACATTCCTCTATGACTTAAGCTTACATTTACCTCAAGAGTTTCATCTCTAACCACCTTTACCAAATTTCTTATAGTCTCCTCAATGTACCTTGAAGCTTTTCATGCTGACTTTCTCTGCCCGAACAATCTATCCATTCTTCTTACTCAAGCTAAATTCCATTCATCCAGAATACTCAGTTTATGTGTCATTTCTACCAGGAAAGATCAAGAAGTCTTTCTTTACATTAAATTTCCCACAAGACTGGGATAACTGTCCCTTCCCCGGACTCTCAAGTATCATGACATGATTAAACATTATACCAAATATGAATATATATATGAAACTGTCTCTCTCTCTGACTATAAGCTTCTTAAAGCCAAGGCTCATGTGCACATAAAAATTCCAAGATTCGTACAATGCTTAATAACACAGTAGATGTTTGATATAGGTAGAAATACATTGAACTAATTGAAGTATATGTCAGCAAAAAGATCAGACATTCTAGTCTATAAGACCACTCTCTTTAATTAAAAAAAAAATGTTTCACATGTAAATCAGGGTGTCTCTTTCATTATAAATAATGTAAATTGAATAATGAAGGTGAATATTTCAGCAATGCACAGAAATTGTAATTCAATGATACATACACACAGTATTATGATTCAAATAAGACTTTGGGAAAGCAGGACATATACAATAATAACTGGCCAGTGTACATCAGTGCTTTCCATGGAATTAGGTTCATTATTTCTGGATTAAGGGTTACCGTCTTAGTTCTTGAGTTAGAAATATTTTTATAATGCAAAATACAACTTGTTAGATTTCTGAATATTAATAAAAATAATTTCATCTCTCTGTTCTAATTCTGCATATACCAAGATCTTTCCAGGTTTGTAAAAGTATTTCCTAAAGTAACCCACCTACTTTGGAGGGAGCTTGCTTGTGACTACCAAATTGGTCCATACTTTCAGCCAGATATTAACCTCATAATTTACATCATGACATTTTATTTATGAATCTCTGCTTGAAGTATAGTCATCATGAGTCAAAAATTCAGATAATCTTCGGCTTAACTGATAAAAATAAGCTGTTTTTAAAACTTGATAATGCAGTGATGTCACTAAGTATTTTGTGGTCACGTAGTGGAGATACCTGCCTGAAATGCACAGCTTTACTCATCGGTTCACTGCTGAGTCCATGACTGGGTCGGGTTTCTGTCAGAGAACAATGTGAAACTGTCCTCTATATTGAAAGGAAGTTGCTAATAACCAGGTGCCCATAAAAAAACAGAACAATAGATTGATATCTGATTTTACCAAAATATATCTATTAAAATAGAGTAGTAAAGTGCTCTTAAAGCCTTCTATGATTCATTTCCCTATTACTCTTTCCTGACTCTTTCATCGATCTTTTTCTTGTACCTCTTCCTCCTAAATGGTTTCTTCTCTTTAGTCTATAATCATGTTCAAATACTCTATCTTAAAACATTTCCACAGATTTTACCTTCCAGTCAAACTCTATCCCAACCTCTTTTTCTCTTTTTGGCCTTCTGAAAAGAATTTATGCTTATCACCTCCTTTTCACAATTTTCATTCACTTTCACATCCCAGACAGTTTGTCTTTTATTCTGACTACTGTACTAAAAATAGTTCTTTTAAATATCACCCATAAACAACGTTTTGCAAATTCTTTGTGTCTCCCGCTACTCTCACCACTGGCCACCATTCACATCCAACTTCTCTTGATGTGGTATTTCATATTTCTTCCTATCTTAAAATTTCCTCCTACATTCTTTCTAGGATACTATTCTCTCTAGTTTGGATATCTTGATAATTTTATATCTCTGGGTGGATCCATCTCAGTTTCCATTATAGAATGTTGTTCCTTTGCCTAATCTTTTAATATAATTATCCTTGATGATTGATGTGCTGAAGCTAGCTCACGTGTTCTCATTGACATCTCTTCTCAACTTCACATTCACTGACTTCATATTAGCAGCCTGAAACCAGACATTTTGGTAGTAATTATACAACAGAGGTAAGCAAATGGCTACAAATTGGGGTTTTGCCTTGTTTTCTTCCTAGAGAATCGATTGCTAAACATTAACCAGTATATCAATGCTGATAATTTAGCTTTTTTAATTCATATAATTTCACCTCTGTGTGATGGTTCTAAAATCTACTATTTGCAACCTTTCCTCTGATGTTTAAACTTAGTTCTCTAAATTCTTACTGATTCTCTTCATATCTGTGTTCATGTCAGCATCTTAATTCATTCAAAACTGAAATTATTTTCCCCAAGATATCTATTATTTTCCCTGTTTGGTCCACATTAGTTAATACAATTGTGTTCCACTAGCCATATAGGACCATCTAATTAACATTTGAATAACTTTTTTTTACTCCATTATTTCAATTTACTTTTCTACATTCGATTAATCTCTAAGTCCTACTGGGTCTGTCTTTGAAACATCTGTGTATTCTGTTCTCTCTTCTTCATTTGCACAACTGTTTTAATTTAGTGCTTTCATATTTTATACCTAGATTATTTTGTTAATGTTCTGATACCTTCATCTACCTGATTCCAGTCTCTTCCCTAACTATAGAGTGTTATTTATTATTTTTCTACAACATAAATCTGATTTTTTCAATTACAATTGACATTCAATATTATTTTATATTAGTTCCATGTGTACAACATAGTGGTTAGACATTTATATAATTTACAAAGTGATCTCCCCAATTAATCTAGTACCCACCTGGCACTATACATAGTTGCTACAATATTAATGACTACATTCTCTATGCTGTACTTTACATCTCCATGACTATTTTGTAACTACCAATTTGTATTTCTTAATGCCTTCATTTTTTTCACCCAGCTCCCCAATACTCCTACCCTCTGGCAACCATCAATTTGTTTTCTGCATCTAAGACTCTGTTTCTGTTTTGTTTGAGTCCACATGTTAAGTGAAATCATATGGTATTTTTCTTCCTTAGTCTGACTTATTTCACTTAGCATAATACCCTCTGGGTCCATTTGTGTTGTCTCAAATGGTAAGATTTCATTCTTTTTCATGGCTGAGTAATATTCCACTGTATAAATGTATCACATCTTCTTTATCCAATTGTTTGTTGATGGGAACACAAACCTGATTTTGTCATTTCTTGGTCAAAATTATTTGCTGGCTCACCACTGCTTATATGATAAAATCTCAAACTCTTTAGAATAATATTCCTGGCCTTCTCAATCAGATCCAACCACCTTTCTAGTTTTATTTTTTATCATGTGTCTCTGGCCCCAAACATCCTATTCACCAGCCAACTAGAAATCAGTTTCACACTTTCATGTTTTTTCTCTACTTATTTCCTTTATTTGCTGTTCCCTTCTCCTTGTTTAACCTGTTGAAATCACGTTTTCTTTTAAAATACAACTCAAGTAGCATCTCTCTAAGGAAGTCTTATATAATATCGTGTATTAGAATTAATTGTATAAAAATTATTTGGGTACATGCCTGTCCCCCCATTAGAGAGAAAATTTCTAAATCTTACTACTTTTCATATTGCCCTAGAGAACCTAACAGCGTATGAATCTAACAGCACACGTTGCAAATATACGTTCAATCTATATTCATTTGCTACTTGAATAAATCAGTACCTTGAATGAGATGAGTCTTTGCTGGTGGAAGGTCTCGTTTTGCTGCCTTGTTTCCTCGTCCTTTCCCATCATTTTGCTGTTCCTGTGCTTCTCTGGATTCACTTGGATTTGTTCGCATATCAGCAACTTGTCTTCCATCCAATAGTTCTCTCCCCTTGTAATTGCCTCCTTTTCTATCTGAAGATCTGTCTGTTCTTGATTCTATACAAGGGAGTTTTGGCACCATTACAGGTCGTACCTCCAGCTGTGCCTTGGATTGGACAGTGGGTGACTTTATCGCAGGTGGTGGCACAGGAGGAGGAGGAAGATCTAAAAAGAAATATATAAAATGCTGTAAAAGTCTGCCATTTTATAAAATCACCAAATATTAGAATTATCATTGGAGTCAAATTCATCTGCGACTAGAACAACTGAAGGCAATCAAGGAATAGGAAGACCAATAATTTTAATGTACTCATTGTTATCTAACACAGAAATATTGAATCATAGAGCTGATACTTACAGGTTATCTAGTCTTGGGATAGATGATATGGGCATAAGTGCTGTAACTTTCCCTCTCCAAACCCTGGCAGACCTTCCTAATTGATTTTGCCCATAATGTTTCTGGTCCCAGATGCATGCTCTTACTCATTCGGTTACCACTTCAAATTGATTGAGGATGGCACTTGAGTTGAGATCTATTTGCTATCTCTAATCTAGTCTAAATCTTTTCTCAATTTGTAGACAGGGAAACTCAACCACACAGAATTTAAATTATTTTACAATCTCAAAATTAGATATGATCAGAACCGGGACTAATGCTATTATATTCTTAATTTCCGGCTCAGTGTTCTTTACACTATTTCACTCTATCACCTGTTTATAATCTACCATTCATTGATGGTAACTCTCCACTTTGTATATGCAACCAGATGTTTTAAACCAGATAATCAATGATGTAAAATTAAGTGAATTTCATCTATTCATATATATGTAGTTATATATTAACATATTATATATACCAGAACATTGCATATAATTCAATTTCTTATATATTGTAAACATACCTAAAGATATTTTTAAAAAGTAAGCATAAAATTTGATATCTAGAAAATGTATTTTAAGTGGTGTTATCTTTTCAAATGACTCCTGTGGGTCGGGGGGATGACTCCTATGTACACTCTAGGGAAGAGAAATATGTATCCTTATGATAGCTGATAAGTTAGTAGAAGAACATGAGTAGATTCTAGTTTTAGGTTGTTCTGGCTGTAGTATAGAGAATGGCTTAAAAGAAAAGACTTAAATCCAGGAGGCCAAGAGGTTGTTGTAATAGCTCGTGTAAATAATGACAGAGGCTATAACAGTACTGATGGCTGTTCAGATAGAGAATAGTTATCTTTGAGAGATTAAGGAAGAAAAATCAATATTATTTAATGATGAAAAATCAATATTATTCCCAGTAAGCAAGGGAAAGGAACAAAAATCTAAGATTACTTCTAGGATTTTTTCCATAGTTGACTAGGTAGATGAGAAAAACATCACTGAAGATAAAGAATGCAGGGATGAGGAAGAGATAGTTTGTGAAAAAACACTGTAAGTTCAATGTTAGAAAACTGAATAGGAGAAGCCTTTGAAATATCCAGATAGAGATGTCCAGTAGGTGGCTGGCTATACACGGAATCTGAATTTCAAGAGAGGTCAAAAACAGAGATTTGGGACTTATCAGCATAGTTACATTTATTTATTTTTTTGAGTCATGACTTTAGAAATGGTAATGTTTTCACATTGAGAGAGTAATGTCTATGTGATAGAATAAATCAACTAAAAAGACATTTATAAAACCTCAACTAAATGCTTAGTATTATAAAATCAATCAAGATTTTAAACAAAAAATACACATTTACATGGTAAAAAATTCAGTCTGTAAAAACTCGAAAGTATAACCCTTCATACCTCCCCTCTTTCATTTCAAATCCTCAATATTGATTGTGCAGAGATAATCAGTTTAGTTTTCTATAGATCATTCCAGAAATTATTTATTCACATAGAGCAAGGCTACCAAGTCAAATAACTCCAGGGAGCACCATTCGCATCAGGAACTATGTAAAATATCTACATCTGGAATTGTATATAGTGCCTGTCTGCCCACCGATAAAAAGTACCATACACAAATATCCAGCCTTCTTTCTTACTAACATAAATGGTACTGCATTTCCCCCCGCTAACTGTGTAGTTGTATACATATCCCTATATAAACATACAGCTCTATTTTTTTTTTTGAAAAGTTTGCGTTATGCTCTATTTTAGGAATATAACATTATTTATTTAGTCAATCCCTACAGAAAGATATTTAGGTCATTTCCAGATGTTTTCCTATTATTGACAATGACCTACTGACTATCATTTATGTATATCTGTATGAGCAGCTCTTGAATATTAAAATTGTGTCTTGAAAATTCTTAATATAATAGCAATTTAAGGTTCTAGGAAACTTTAGGTGTTTTTTCATCCTTTTTAAAAAAATATTTTTAAAATTAATTAATTAATTAATTAATATTATAGTGATATTGGTTAACAAAATCCAATAAGTTTCAAGTGTATAATCCAACAGTAAGGCATATATATATTGCATTGTGTATTCACTGCCCACAGTTAGATTTCTTTCTGTCACCACATATTTGACCCTTTTTACCCCATCAACTGGCCTCATCCTCCAAACCCTCTGGAAACCACTAGACTATTGTCTATGTCCATGAGTCTATGTTTGTTTTGTTTGTTTGTTGCTTTTAGGTTTATATCACACATATAAGTGATATCATGTAGTTTTAACCTAGTATTTCTTTCTTATATTATTAAAAAATGAATTAATGCTTTTTTTTTTGTCCCATAAGTAGGTACAAATTTTTTTTGCAACTAATTTCCTCTTGACATTATATAGCCAAAACTAAGGCATTTGAAATTACTATATTGGTTTTCGAAAGCAGAAAACTTGAGACACCATCTTACTGCCAGCTGTTTTACTCAGGACTCCAAGTAGTCGAACTTTTACTCACATTTTTTTGCTGTTAGCTTTCAAAGCTCACCACATTCTATTTTCTCATGAAATAGCCTTAACACTTTATCTAAAATGATGGCCAATGTATATAGCAACAGCACTGATTTTCCTCAGATTCTATAAAATCAAAAGATTTTTGGTCTTACAATATAGACTGCCGTTGTCACTAGTGCCTGATTTTCTTCCTTTACTATTTTAATGGATTTTAAAAAACAAAACAAACAAAAAAATGATACTTGAAAAAAGAGCTATCATGAAGGCTCCACCTCCATCTGCTACTTGTTTATTAAAAGTAACAAAAAAGAGAATATGAGCAGACAAACTGTACTGAGTGGATTAAAGCCAAGAAACCCAAGACCAAGGAGTTCTAAAAGTTCAGACTGAGCCTGTGAATGGCAATGGGAGGAGGAGAAAAGCCTAATTCAGAGAATATCTGGAAGAAGAGGGAGTGAGTGACAGCAGGTTCATTTCGTCACTATCTGCTTTCTATAAACTTAAACTGGATTGCAAATACAGGAGACTGATGGAAACTGATGACTGCTACTATCATCAAATCATAAAATGTCTGGGCTTAACAAATATCAAAACTGATGATTACTGCTATTATAATATCATACAAAGTCTTGGGAATATATGACTCGAGACAAAATCTATTACAAAATGCTCCATATAGGTGTTATCTATAACATGAATAGAAAAGGAGAAGACAACCCAATGGTAATTTTAAGAGTTCTAACTTCATGTATATAATTGCTAGTATATCTAACTGACAATTAGAGGGAAACGCTGGTAGGTTCGATTTCTTATATAAGTAGATTACTAAAGAAATTATTTTTAAGTATTACAAAATAATTACTGAGTCAAATCAGGGATTATTATAGTATAAATAATTCTATTTTTCACATAGTGATAAATAGTGCTTTCGCCCAATTGATACCTCTAAGAGCTCAATTTGGATTTAACATGAGATTGTGGATCTGTTTTGTGTGTGTGTGTGTGTGTGTGTGTGTGTGTGTGTGTGTGTGTATAGGCTCTTTATATAATCATATAAACACTATTCTTTATATAAGATTTTCCAAATACCAGTATAATACATAAAAAGTAGTATGTAGGAGCATACACATACAGATAATTCTGCCAGCATCACCTCACTATGGAGGTCCAGCACTCTATTTACTTAACTGCTTACATTCCCAAGACCTTGTAATTAATGATAAATCAAGTCAAAATAATATCATTCCAAGGAGGGTGGTGAATTTATAATTTATGAAAAGTAGGGCTGGAGAAATAATGTAAATTTGGTTTTTAAATCAAGTATGCAAATGCATCGGAAATAGTTGAAAAGAGGGGCTGGGAAGAATCTATTAGAAGGTCCTAGAAATGCACTTATGCTTGGCTTTAACTCAATAAAATTCTGACTGATAAATATTCATATATTTTAATCCTACCCTTCATCTGGGTTAAACTTGGAAGTGATAGAAATGAAATAAATAAATAGATTCTGCCTGTCATGTCACTATGACTACAACATGGAGCATTCCTTGTGTGTTAGGAGGCCTAGTATTTTTACCTACAGAGCGAGGTACAGTCACAGTGCCATTGATCAGGAGCTGGAGAGCTGTTATAAGCTAAATTGTGTCCCCTCAGAATTCATATGCTGAAGTCATAAATCCCTGTACCTCAGCAGGAAACTGTATCTGGATTTAGGGTCTTTAAGAGGTAATGAAGGTAAAATAAGGTCCTTAGGGTGGGCTCTAGTCCACTCTGACTGGTTTCCTTATAAAATGAGATTAGTACACATACATATGTCGAGGAAAGACAAAGGAAAGAAATAGGGAGAAAAGAGATGGCCACCTACAAGCCAAAAGAAACCAGAAGAAACCAACCATGCCAACACCTTGATCTTGTACTTTTAGCCTCCAGAGCTGTGAGGACATCAATTTCTATTGTTTAAGCCACTGAGTTTATGGTACTTTGTTACGGCAGCCCTAGAAAACTAACACACAGTTGACTGACAAGAATCATCAAAAATTACTCTTTAAGTGATCAGACATAGCCACTCTTTATCTTTCTTTATATAGTTTACATAAATTCCTTTCCAGAATTTTAACAAAATTTTCAAAATAAAAATTCTACATACTCAAGACTGATATATCATATACTGAAAATAGTTCACATAAGTCCATTAACAGTATTCAAACACAACCATCATGGTTAATATATTTTAACCATTAAAAAGCAAAAGTGAAAAAAAAAACCTCATATCTTACTAATATATTTAATTCACATTTTAATAGGCAGCTTTTTAAAAGTCTTTCCCCATTTCCTCTCTCTTTTAATAATTGTACAAATTGTGTCTGCCATTGAGTTTCTTCATGAAAAAGTCTGTGAAGATTTTTTTCAAAAAATGCAATATAGTAAATTGAGAAAATAATTTCCAAGAAAATGACGTTTGTTTTGATGTCATAGTATGTGCATTTCTTTTATTTGATGCATTTACAGGTATCTACATTCGCATGATTTCAATTAATCAATATGAATTATAAAATAACACATCACTTTATTATTTTTTTTCTAACCAAATCAGAAAGCATCCAGAAATAAATTTAATACTTCTCAGGACAATAAACATAACTAAAAAATAATTGGTTATCAAAATGTGGAAAATAAAAGCTAAAATTAAAAAATAGCTTTAGTCATATTTCCATTTTGTCTATTTTTGTAATTTTGAAAAAATAAATATTGGCTTCTACATTATAGTATGATAATTCTGCATAATCACTTTTATAAAATTAACACAGAAATAAAAAAATATTTTAAGTTAACTTTTTGGCTTTATAAATATTTCAATATATTTATTTGGTATTTCTGAAATAGACTTAAAAATTTGGGTACTTCATCACTCAGCTTAATAATATATTCAGAGATTAGTTACGATTTACATTTAATTATTAAACACACTGAAATAAGTACTGCAGAATGTGAGACAATAAATATAGATCACAATTTTCAAGCATAGTGTAATTTATAACTGTGATGCTATGCCTTTCAACTTGGCATGCTTACACATTATTTAAAGCATTTTTAAAAAGCATCATTCAATGCTAGAAGCCTCTCAAAACAAGTATAAATAAGAGGCAGAGAGAGCTACACGAAGCTTTAGTCTAGACTTTCTACCTTATGTATTCAACCTTGATGTATTTACATCAAGGTTTGCTGTTTAACCAGTTTTTCACTTAGGAGCGTCTCTCTTCTAGATAATAAAACTAATAGAAAAGCTATAAAACTTGTACAATGCCATTACAGGGGTTCCATAAATGTAAAACTGCTGATAGAGTTTGGGGATTTACACCTAGTGTTTGTCCCTTCACAGAGGCAAACATGCACAAAACTACTGTAATAACCCTTCAAAATCAGATAATATTCTGACAGCTCAGTTTCACTGACAAAAGAGTCCTGGGCAGAAGCCAGGAGGCCCAGGTGCGCTATGTCATGCCAGTATTTAATGTAGTCTAATATCAGATAGATGCTAGTGAGAGAAAATACTCCGAATAAAGTACAGATAATAGCATGGACAGCCACTCACTGCAAAATTACTTGTGCTCATCATGCTGTGATCTTTGTATTAAATTTTTCTGTCAAGTGGCAGGAATCACAGGGAGAAGTGCCTCAGAAAATCCTTCTTGTAACCTTGGATAACAATCTATAATATTAGGCTTTCATATGATAATGGCAAATGATGCCCTTTTGGAAAAATTGCTGACTGGTAATGAAAGTCCTAATCAGATTGTGGTTGGAGAGGACCAAGAAGTAAGGAACGCTGCCTATGACACCCTTCTTCTCCCACACCTTTAGCAAATGTAGCAAACTTGACAAGATGGGTGAGTCTGAGAGAATTTATCTTACATGAATTTTCAACAAATCCCTCGGGGTTGTTTTATAAAACGAGAAGGTGGTGGTTTAATAAATGTTGGGCCACCTGAGGCACTTTCATTAAAGGCTTTCTTTAGACAACAGCACAATGTTTGCATTATTCTCTTGTGCTCCCTTGAGAATAAAAGCCTTACCTCTTCAGTGAGAGTCGATATTATGTGTGAAGGCACGAAGAAAGATGATTCGGCTTGCCTCTTGGTTCACAAAATAACTGTTTGTAACATCACTATAGTTATAATTAATATTTGCATGAGCTTATTATGTTTTATTTAAATGCAAAATTCTCCAGAGGGTAAAAAAATGAGGACACTGAAGATTTATCAGTGAGTCTGGTGAAGGCTGATCCCATGCCATTACTTTAACTATAATAATGCCTATTTGTTTGAAATTACAAAATAACCTTTTAAAAATATTAAAAGTATACATTGTTTTAGTTTCTTAAATAACCAACTTATTAGAAAATTGCAGGGACTAGAGATGCCTTAGAAGATATGGAAGTCAATCATTCCTATAAGTAATATGAGGTTTACTGTTAATGGAAGTTTAATGTAATTTCTAATGTCAGTGGATACATTTTCTAGTCACGAAGAACCAGAGTAAATAGGCACGATTCATAGATGTTTTCATCATTTCAATGGACTTACCATCTGTGTAGGTTTCTCTGCGCAGATGTCCTGGCTGGTGTTTTTGTTTCTTGGCTGGTCTGGCCTTCTGCATTACAGCAGCACTCATGTTGCTATCTGTAGAAACAGGACTTGTAGGTCGAGGGCACTGAGATGTATGAAAGTGTCGGCGGCCTGAGATAAAAAAAATCAAAGCCAAACTCATCAACAGATTTTAATTACAATAGAAATGATAAAAATACACATGAAAAGTAGAAACATCCTTAATTAAAGAAAATAGCTTAAATCAAAAATTCTAGCAAATAAGATATTTGTCACTCTGCTTGTGCTATCCACTGGGAAAAATACTCTAAAAGCATTTTTAGGCTTTTTTTTTAAACCACGATATTTTTATACTGGTAAAGTTCATGATACCTATTTATTAAAGAAAAACATTCCAATTATATTTGCAACTAACTTCACTAAAGTTATTGTTAAATAAAAATACTAATTAAATTTTTGCATAATATATTCAATGTCGCTTTCTCAAGAGGAATAGCTAGAGTCCTTAAGAAATTCGTGTTCTAACAATGAAGAGTACTAATTACATCTTCTATTTTAATTAAATATATGTTTATGCTATTTTTTGAAGCCATATTCCTATTATCTTAATACATTCTCAAATATTTTCTCTTAAGGTGGCCTGAAATTAAGCTAGCTCACAAATTTAGATGTGCCAAAAATTACCTACGCCTCTTTTCTATCACAATATAGAAACTTGCCGGTTTGGGATAAAGTGACACTTCCAGAGACTTTTATGATTTTTGATGGTGGCAGAGGTATTTTTTGATTACAAGCATACCACAGAGATATTGTGGGTTTGGTTCCAAACCACCACAACAAAACAAGTATCACAAAAAAAGGAGTCATACTCATTTTGTTGGTGGAGGGCCTTGCCTTCAATTTGTAAAAAGTACATCTGTGAAGTGCAATAAAGCAAAGCACAAAACAAGGTATGCTTGTATTTGGTTTTGGAGGGATAATATTCTCAGGTGCCAGTGATAACTAAATTTGTTAATCAGATAACATACATTTCAGGGCTCTCAAATTCTCTAGGTGTCTTACGGAGACATTGTTTTATAAAGGCACCACATATTTAATCCATAATAGCAATGGAGTTCTAGTGGCCCTACACTTACTTGATCTTCTCTATTTTGGCTATTAGAAATTCCAGAGAAACAAATCCAGAACTCTCTGTTATTTGACAAGAAACTTCAAACAGACATAGACAACATGTCTTTTGGCTATAAACAGGAGAATTCACATATAGTGAAATCAACACATTTAAAGATGCTAACTGAAGCATATTAAATAATAGACATTAATGCAGCCAAGTGAGAAGCAATGTGATAGGATAATTCATTCATATTAATTTCAAGTCATATGATAAGCAGGACCCTTTCCTGAAAAGAACATTTTAATAGGCAGAGGCCAATGCATGTTTAGTTCCTTATAATTATGAGCCAAACTAAAACCAGAAGTGCCACTAAATTACAACACGATAAAATATTAAACCAAACTCTCTTTAGCTATGATGGAGACTATTACAATTAAAGTTACATATCCATGAAAAAAGAGAATTAGGGCTGAAACCGAACACATTATTCATTCTATTGCATAAGGCCATCTACTGCTGGGGTATACGGTTGTTCATAGATGAATTTTCAATGTTATTTCCATGTTTCCTTTATTTAATGAATTGAATGAAATACACCCTAATGCAATCTGAAAGCAGTAGTTTGAGATGTTTAATTTCACTTATTTTTTTTTACAGAAGATTAAAAAATAAGGAAATACAGAGAAACAAAAGCTATATATAAAGTTAGATGTTATTTATTTATTAGGAAAGACGGGCAGCTTTGCATACTTATATTCAGCAGCTACTGGGGGGAGGGACTTGGTTGAAAACCATAAACTATAGGTCTGAATAAAATAAAGTATATATTCTACAATAATTGGTTGAGCGCTATCAGACATTTTTTTCTGTAATACATTCCTGATAAATAATATATAAAAGTCACTTTATGATGTGAGTTAAATTTTCTCTAAATATATTCTACACTGATAAGAAATAATGACCAGTCCAGTATCTGAAGAGAACATGGAAACTGCTGATGTGATAGTTATTACAATAAGAAAAATAAAACAACAAAATACCAATTATTGATTTGTTGTGATAGTCTTTTCATTCTTAGAAATATATCTCTTTCTTGATGGCTATATTATTTTACTCTACTGTGTGTATTTCTTGGCTACCAGAAGTACACAAACATGTATATGAGTGTATGTATGTATATATTCTATTCTACAAAAATGCAAATCATGTTATAAATGTATGATTTAAATTTAAGTGATTTTCTTTCTCATACTGTTTACTTTCTAAAACAGGTTGAGGGTAGAAGATGAGCAAAAATGGGTTGAAACATAAGAAAGGATGTATAGTAATTAAAAATGGGCTACTGGCAATGAAAAGGGAACTTAGAAAAATATATAAATACTCATTTAGATTAACTTGCTCTCCAAATTATTAGATTAAAATTAACAATGTTTAAGTATAGAACATATTTGTAATTGGAAATATATGTATATTACAAATATCTTTATATCTTTGTAATTAAATTAATATTCTAATTGAGAAGGCATGAACAGAATAGGAATGAAGGAGAAATAGCTTTGTCTCCAATGGCTAACTGGCCCCCTGGATATTAATCTATTTCTCTGAGAGAATTTCTAATTAAATGGGATAACAGAACTACCATAATACATTTTATTTTGATGATGTTTTACATCTTAAAAAGAACATATAACACAAACCTCACTTAATTGACTGTATGCATACCTAAAGGAATTGTATATATATTTGTTATGACAGTCTTAAAAATGAAGACTTCTAGGGTAGCTTTACTCACATTATATGACTTATTAAATAAAAATAAAATAGAAGATTTAAAAAATCCTTGTCAAGAAAAAGGGAATAATTAGGCTATGTCAAATTCTTGGACCTTAGTTTCCTTAGGCAGAAAAAAAAGAAAAAAAGGACAGTAATAATAGTTGCATTTCACCTAGGACGTAAGATTATAGGAGATAATCAGCGACTGACATATACAGATTGTGTTCTCTTCAGTGAAAGGTCAGTGAAAAGCGTACGACTTACCAGCAGCATCCTGCATTTGGCGCCGTGCCACTTTCAGACCAGCATACTCTGCGGCTGCCGCAACCGCCTGAGCAAAGTCAGCATCGGTGAAAAAGGAGCCGTCAGAAGAACTAACACTGGAGCGCCCGCTGGAAATGTTATCCTCCTCCGAGGCTGAGCCCCAGCCATTGATCATGGATCCAGTGACTGAGCTCTCCAGGTCCCCAACACTGGATGCCGGGGTCTGCTCAAGCCCACGTAACAAAAGCCTTCTGGTCTGCATCTTTGCCACTTCCAAGTCGGCTTCATCTTCTTCCTCTTCTGGCGCATCCGTATCCATATCTGAGACAAGGGGTCCTGAAATGTAGCCATAGGTATGCGGTGGAGAAATCGGCCTTGGAGGTGGAGGCGGGCTCACGGGCTGCCGTCTGTAGGAAGGTAAATAAACGCATAGGACTCAGCTCACAAAAGGATAAATTTATCAAGAAATTTAAAACACACCGATTTGAACTTTGCTTCCGTGTATCTAGTTTATTGGGGGGAAGAGGGAACGACAGGAAATCAGAGAATGTCTAAGATATTTTATTTTGAGTTGTAAGAAATTTACCTTAAAACCAGAGGCACTTTTAACCAACCCGAGCTACCTTTTGATTCAACTTTAATAGAAATATACTCAGCTATCTATAAGTCTCTTTATGCTTTGTCATTTGGATTATGTTCAATTACAAAAGGGGAAGTGATACTATTTTGACATCGATGCCTATGTATTTGTCCTAAAGCATACTAGATATTATTGACAGCTTATTATTACCAAAGACAACAGACATCAGTCCTGAAACACACTGATCTATAAATGTACAAACTGTGCCTTTCCTCTTCCTTCATTGTCACTCGTACCATTATAAGCAAATATTCATTTTGACTATAGAGTAGAATTTCATAGGATTAAAAAATTACACATTCAGCATATGACAGTTTCTTTTAGATTTTATTCTAGTTAAAAAAAAAAAAAAGCTGAGAACCAAGAGCAATATTTCTCTGAATTACTCCCTTATGACTTTCACTAAAGATTATTAGCTATTTTCAAGTCTATCACTATTACCATTATTCTACCTATCTTTTTACAAAATGCTTCAAGGTACTCTTCTTGATGTCTTGGAATTAGTTAAGGACTAAAGCTGAGGACAAAATAAGGCTGTATCCTACAATTTAAATTCACAGAGTTACCAATAACTAGTTTCAACCATCTTTCCACAGAGCTGGAGAACAGATTAGTTCAAAGCAATCCTTTAACTACCATCCAACACCATCACCCATAGTGAATATAAGATACTAAGATAGTAGAGAGTGTTTAGACATTAGTGAAAAGCAAGGTTTATGGAAAGAAATTATTCCCCAGGGAGGAGAATGCCAAGAGATTATCACTTAAATAAGGAAAGTGCCTGAACAAAGGGAAGGGATATAGTGATTTCTAGTTAGAGGACTACTTAGTCAGTGACTTGCTCCACAGTCACAATGCTCTCTAAGAAAGTCTATTTCTTTCTTAGAAATTTCTAAGAAGGAAATGACGTGGGTAGGAATATCGTTTGGAAGAGTCATGAAAATGCTTCATCAAATTCTGAACTCCTGAGAAGAAAAATGATAGATTCCACACAAGCCTGCCAACTTGAGCGCTAGTATTAGAAGGTAGATGAGATTAGTATCTAGTGTCCTATGGTGACATCCATGGCTTGGAAAACTAGGATATGAATGCCACTCACTGGTAGTCCACCTGAAGATGTGGCTAAATTGTTCAGGGACTACAAATGCCTAGAGATGCTGCCCAGGATTGCGTCCTTCATCAGTAGAGTAATTTGGTGTCAGCCCTTTTCCCTCAGTATCCTTATGATACTCAGGGAGCAATATGAAATAAAATACTCATTAGGGCTAACCAAGGTGATGACTGCATCATCATTCAGTCTGCCCTTTTTATGTTCCCTCTTCCTTGCTTTAGCATTTAGGACAGTGAACCTGGAAGAAGGGGAAGGAGGGAAGTTAAAAGCAGAACATGCCCATTTACTCCATGCCACCATATCCACAGACAGGTGCAAACTGCCAGGATGTCTGGAAATGCACAATTACGGTTTTAAAATTAATAGGACTGGGTCTTAAATTAAAAGAAAGCATACAAACAAAACAATATAGGATCTGCTCAATACTTAACTAAGAGACCTACTATAGAGAGAAAAAGAGAAGTTTAATATAGCATAGTTTTTAGGGTGGGATGGCAGATGTTCAAAGAAAAACATTTTTGCTTTTTATCCCAATGAATTGAGACACATCAATAAACATGTTTTATTAACACAAATGGAAAAGCATTAAAAATAAATGATTATTAAAATACTATAAATAACTCATTTTTTGAGCAACTATTTTGTAATGAGTATATTTTACAATGTCAACTCATTTAATTCTCATAACTTTCCAAGGTACTTCTTTTATTATCATTTTACAGAAGAGGATATTAAAATTCAGAGGAATTAAGGACTTTGCCAAAGTTCCTAACAACTGGTATGTATCAAATTTAGAATTTAATCCTGCATTTCATTTCCAAGGTCATGATCTTACTTCTAGGAATGATATTATTACATATATATTCATATACACATATGCCTATGCATATACATACATACATATGTAATATATACACACTATTTGTGTCTGTGCGTGTTTATATATATATATATGAGAGAGAGACATAATTCTTTAATATAATGTGTTATTTCTGTGTGTGCGTGTATATATATATATATTTATATATACATATGAGAGAGGAAGAGAGAGAGAGAGAGAGACATAATTCTTTAATATAATGTGTTATTTTTTATTTGTGGGTGGTTTGTAATGTAACTGTGTGTGGCACTAGAAGAAATATGAAGAATGTGCCAAAGCTGAAGTTATTTAAGATTTTAAAATGGGTAATTGTTTCAATATGGAGTGTGTTATACACATAGGAAGAAAACCTTTGTTTAATTTATATTGCAAAAAAATATCGTACTTAAAAGTCAATTTAGTCTTTGTCAGCATGCACATCCAAAATACCACAAGAAACTTCTTTTTTTAAAGACATGTAAGCCTTTTAGCACGAAAGGGACTATTTTGACCATCAATAAGGGGTTGCAGAACAGCCAACTTCACTCTAAAAAGATGCCAGCATTGTTGTATTTGGATAAATCACATTCGGTGGAGTAAAAACATCTTCCTGTTAAACAAGGGCTGGCTCCTGACTATTACCACCCTATGCAAATGCTGAGGAAAGACAGAAAAATTTATTCAAACCATCTGTAAATAAGGCAAACCCAGGGAATGTGTGATAAACATGTACAGTTTGAAATATGTAATATATTCTATTTGAAAACAAAAAGCTATTTCAAGATGCTGCACTCAAGTGGGACTTGCCACAAATGAACCTCCCTCCACTCTCTAGATTTTTCCCTGAGGGTTTTCAATGTCTTTTGAAATAATGTACAAGTATACAACTGCGAATCACAACACTCTAGGCCCCTGCAAAAATTATGCCTTCATAAACATGTTCAAGAAAAGAAGGGAACAATGCCATTAATTTATGAAAGCAGGTGTTTATATAGTTCAGCACATACCATTTACCAGGCAAAAGACAAACAGAGAAAAATGCATACCTTTGAGTTTTTTTCTGAAACTGGTATAGCTTCAATTCTTTGTATAATTAACTATTAAACAGTTTGTAAATATACAACATATTTAATTTGCCTTGGCTTTCTTACTTTTTTTCCTTCCAAATGTACTCAATTTGTTTTTATTAATAAAATATCAGTAATTTTCCTATCCCATACATAAAAATTACTTTCACTTTTCAAGAGATGTTTTACTAAATATTAACAGTAAACTCAATAGGACCAGACACTTTTTGAAATAATATATGTAAATAAATTTAATATATTATTTTCATAGTTATTATATGAAAAAGAGAAGAAAGATTTCTATCATGTTGGTCACACAGTTTGTCTAGTTGTAGACAAAAAAAAAGAATATCCTAGAAGCTCATTAGAATGCCAAAATTGCAATAATAATGCAAGTCTGAAATATTTATTCATTTAAACATTGCAGTGTTACAATGGTCTCAATTCTGTAATTTCTTAATTTAAATCACGCTATTTATATATATTACTAATCAATAAACATCTCATATGCTTTTCTGGGATGAGAACCTGCCAGTTCACCATCAAGAGAGGGGAATTGAGTGAATCTCGTGAGTGCTCTGGCCAATAGAATGTGGCAGAAGTGAGACAATGTTAGAAATTCAGCCTGAAAGGACTTACAGTCCAGTGGAAGAGACAGACAATTAATTAAATATGCAGTGATAATGCAGTATTCACAAAGCTCCATGACAGAGGATGTCTAGGGTATTGTGAAAACACATAGAATTGGATCCTACCTCAGAGTTGGGACATCAGGGAAAGATTCTGTGAAGCATGTCTGCCACTTAATCTTGGATCTAGAGGACACATAACTGTTAGCTCCAAAATAGAGAGGGGGTAATGGTGTTTCAGGAAGATGGGACGACAAGTGGAAAAACTTCAGGGTGGGTAAGAACACTGGTCATTCCAGGAACTGGAAGAAACTTAGAGTGAAGGTAACAAGAACAGTGAAGAGGCGGGTGGCAATGGATAGATAAGAAGGCATGCAGGGGTCAGATCACAAAGGGCTTTGATTGCTATATTAAGGAATCTTGCCTTTATTCTAAGGGAAATGGAAAGCTATTGAGAGATTTTAAGCAATGGAAAGAACTGATCAGTGTTGCATTTTCGGAAAATGCCTCTGTACATTCTGTAGCAGGAAGATTAAAGAATGGGCAAGGCTAAAGGCAGTAAGCCACTTATGGACCATTATAGTAATACAGGCAAGAGAAAATGGCTGTCAGAAGTAGGAAAGTGACTTTATGACTGGAGATTTGTGTATTTAAGCAGTAAAAATCTGCCGTAATGAGTACTTGGATATAAGGGTCTGATGCTCTAGAATGAAATCTGTAGAGAAGTAGCTATCTATTTTTAATGAGTGCATCAACAGGGGAGTAGCAGGATGATGAGAAACAGAAGTCATCTACTGATGGGGCATGCATTTGAATAGGTCAAGGCTTCACTCAAGGATTTAGCTAGATATGGGAATGATAGCACTGTATACAGTATCAAAGAAGTAGGAACAACTTTAATGTCCAACATTAAGGAAGTGTTTAAATAAATCATAGCACACATTTGTTTACGAGTATCTAGAAAAATTGTTGATGTGAAAAAATACACTATTCATTGAAAATAGTAGCTTATAAAATAATATTGGCACATCACAAAGTCAAAACAATGTGAGTATGTATAGAGATGAAGAACTGGAAATATCTTTACTGAGGTTTTACTTAACGGTGACTATTTCTGACTACATAGATCATTGGTATTTTTACATTTTCATTTTGCATATCTTTATTGTCAAAAATTTCTATAGTTGATTATAACTTCATCATAAAGGAACAATAATAGTTTTGTGTTTAGTGGGCTTTTATCTACTTTTTATTAGTGCCTAGTGTTATCTCCAGCAATAGTCCCGGAAATAAAATTCTTACTACCTTTAAAGACTGAAAATCATACAGTTATTTTTTAAAAGGCTGAATTTAGTCAGACTGTATTTTAAGTGCATTTCCCAATTATGCATGTCCACATCAAGTTCATAAAATCATTCATACCCACTAAAACAGCAGGAGTAGGTAAGCTCCAAAATTTTCTAGTATCAGATTCTATTAATCAAACACTTACTGAAGGAAGCTTTGTAGACCTCAATAACATGAGTAAAACATCAAATCTTCTCTCAAGGAGGTTTTAACTTAAATATGGAAACAGAGATACAAACAGCAAATGCTAATGAAACCTAAAAATGGATTAGTATTATAGCAGAGCTATGAATAGACCATCGTGAAGAATAAAGAAAAGGATGGTTGACTTTGCCGGGGGACCAGAAAGGAGTTTCACAGAGGTGGTACATTTGAAAAGGGCTTAGAAAGGTGAGAAGTGCTTGCCAGACAACCAAAGAAACAGCATGAGCAAGACACAAGTGCTTCAAGAGGACACTAAGCAAGCTGAGCATTTTGGTGGTGGCCATGTGAGGCAAGAGTGGCCTGTTCCACTTGCTAGCTCCAGAGCAGCCTCTGTGGGCCAGAAAGTGCCATTGCTGACATGGAAGTTGGTGCATTTAAGACAAATTCAGGGAATTTCAAACAGATTAATTAGAAAAGTGGGTGTGTGGAGGAATTGGGAGGGAGGGAGGAAGGAAAAGGGAAAGGATTGTGAAATCTTTTAATATTGGGCTAAAATAGTAAGACTTGACTCTGAATGGGGACTAAAATTGATAGACTTATGTGTAAAGAAAGATAATATGGAAAGTAGACAAAAAAGGGAAGATATGAAAAGTGAAGATCAGTTCAAGGATATGGCAGTATGGACTGGCGGCCTTCTCTAGCAGCTATAAGAATAAGAAATGAACAAAAAAATCATGAGACATTTTGGAGTTAAGAGTTGAAAAGGGACTTGGTGAGCAATTTAATTTTGGGAATAGTTGGAAGACAACAGAAAAAAATTAAACACTAGAATATCAAGCTGATTTCGAAATGAGAACTTTTTTTATAATTTTGCCTATTCATTTGGCTATTTTATTTTTAATACATTAATGAGATAAATGAGGATTTATAATTCTAAATAAGATCACCGATGTATGAGGAGAAAGAACACATTTGAAATGTTAAGTACAAAAACAAAGGATTTGGTTTTGAACATGTGCAGTCTGAGATGTCCAAGTGAAAATATCACAGTGGTACTCAATAAAAAGGGCTGGGCCAGCTAAATAAATTTGAAAGCCATCAAAATATAAATAATAATTGAATCAAGTGATGGAGTGATAGTATAAGGGTGAGGACATTAGGGAATTAATATCTGTTGTGTACTTACCCTGCTTCAGATACTTTATATACAATATCCCATTTGACTCTCACAACTTCTAAAATTGCCATCACTGTAGAAAGCTTATGTCTGATAAAGATTGAGAAGCTTTAGAGTGACCATTAGGAAGTTACTTGCAGTAGATGATGGAAGCAAAGAAGCAAAATAGTAGAGGCCAAAATGCAATGAGCTGAGGTGTAAATGGGGAACGGGTAGACAAAATTTGTTAAATAACCCTAAGGAATAGGAAAAAAAAAAGAGAGCATGATAACTAGAAGGAGAGGCTAAGAAAAGTTTAAAAAGTAGTAAGGTTAACAGTGAAGAAAAAAGGATAGAATGACGAGAAATAGGCTGGAAAGTCAAGATAAATAAAGGTGAACCAAGTTTTGATTGTTTTGTGGAAGGTGGAGAGGATGACAGAAAGGAACACAAAAGAAGAGGCTTGTTAGGAAGATACTGGGTTCTGCTTGTAACACAGAAGGGATTGGTGAGGAAATAGGCAGTTCAAGAGAATGATAGAAGAATGCTAAGGTATTTCAGAGCTAATAGCATCTATTAGCCTCTCATTTGCTTTGAATAAGAAAGAATGCCAAGGACTGTGACCTTAAAAGGGAAAAGAGATACCTTATTTGTTCTCAATTTTCGTGAAGCTCCATGCTTTAATCATATTAAATTTAAATGTATGACAGTCCAACTTCCCTCTTTGTCTCATAGAAGAAGGTTTAACTACTTTCTTCATTTTAGAAAATATGTGATTTGAATTTGGTAATAACCTCTTACTGATAGAATAGTTAATAAACATTGCAAGTTCTATTTTAATAGAATTCAAGCAGCAGAGACCAGAATTTATTATTCATTCAAAAATATTGAAGGGAGATCTTCTGAGGCAGAGTATACTCAGTTCAAAGCGATATTAGAAATACACGAAGTCATATACATATAATGTGTCAAATGCAATAAAATAGTGCAAACAAAATCATTGACAACGAGAGAGAAGCTAAGATGATGCAGTGACAGCTTTCATGTGACAGAAATGACAAATGAAGTATTTGTAAATAACAGAAATGTATTGGTTGGCGATGCTGAATATATAGGTTAAAAAAGTCTAAGACACACACAAGATTTAGTAACTGGACAAAAAGACTCCATTTCAATATCAAAATCAAAATAAAGGTACCTGATATCAATGCAAAATGAATATATTAAACTTATTGTGCAACATTACAGCTATGAGGGAACAAATCATTCTGTGGACTTAATTTAAAAAGAGGAAAAATTCTACTTTTATAGACCAAATGCATAAAGAAAAAAATACAAAAACACCTGCCATCAATGAAATGTGCAAGATTAGCAAACTATATATTTACTACGTAATCTCCATGTATTTATAAATGCAATTATCATAAGTGGATGAGTATTAATGCATATTATTTTATAGTTGCAAGTTCACTAGGATCAATTCATCTAATGTTCTGGTCAATAATACTATGTGATTTGTTAATTACCAGGACTTACTGTGTGATAATACTGGAAAAAAGCTCACGTGATATGAAAAGTAATTCATGTAATAGCATTCTATAAATGCTACTTAGGAGTGGAAACTTTCTGATATGAGTAAAAAAGGCTAGTGACAATGGTACCTCCTGTCAGGTTGGTGCTGCATGTGGCCAATCTCCTCTGGGCAATCCGGCAACATAGGCTGGGGCTCTTCCTGTGGAGAGGGGGTCAGGGTGGCAGTGGACTGATGGCTATAAGACACAGCAGCTGGGGAAGAAGCTGCTCCTCGTACAGGGGGAGTGGGTCCTCGTTCATCTTCCTCTTCTAGTTCGTCTTGTTGCAAATACATCCTTGCTGGTGCCACCGGACATGGCATTTCTTGGTCATAGCTGAAACAGATTATAAGGAACTTAGACTTACTTCAGGTTATTCAAATAAACTATTTGTATAGTTAAAGGAGTGTCAGTTTTTAACTTTTTTTTTTTTTAAATTTGAATGTGTTGGGCCACCTTAAGGAGGTATTGTTAAAAAAATTATTCATTATCACAAAGGTTTGTAAATTGCTACATATATTTTTTTCTCTGAGGGATTATAATTTAAATCAGCCTCTTACAGGCTCTGAGAAGTCAAGCAATACAAAAAATATATTTAATTTAGTATAATTTAGTAATTCTAAAATGTGTTTGATAGATTCTATCCCTTTTAGTCAAAATAATCTCTAAACTAAAGGACAACTCAAGTGTGCTTGTAGATGACCCAAAGATAATATGCTAAATTCTGAAAAAAAATATTTTTGAAAATCTTTTCAGAGGGAAGTTTATCAGAGATCAAATTTTTAATTTAATCCAATACAACCTACTTTTCTTCTAAGATTATAATAAATCACTATTTTTTTTTTAGTTGAACACAAAATGAAGTAGTTGAATTGCATTTAGGATAATGAATGAAAAACAGTATAAAATAATAACTAATAAAATGCCCTTGTTACTCCTCTGCTAGTTATGTGGAAGCTCTAGTTGGACCTGGAATACATTCATGACTTTTTCTTTTCTCTGACACCAGTTCATAGGTTATTGATTAGAATGGCTGTGATTTACTGCATTATACAAACTGTGTTCTCGTTACCCGCCTCTCTAGTCCATTCTTCACCACTGCCTTGTTTACCTGAACTCGGGAAAATTAAGATTTGGTAAAATCTGATTTCTCTGTATCTTCTTTTACTTCACTAATCCACTATTATGTTTCCTCTATCGACAAATGACATAGCAATTTGCTCACTTATCTAAACTAGAAATCTTGTAGTCATCTTTGAATTATTTATTCTTCTAACTCAAACTGTTCCCTAGTTCATCTCTAGTCTATCTTAAAAAAAAAAATTAAATCTGTTGTATGTGCTACTGTAATAACTTTTTAATTAATTTCTTTGCTTCCAGTCACTCTTTCTCTATCCTTACATTCCTTCCAAAATTAGTTTATTGTAATACACATCACTCCCAGCTCATTCATTTGCTCCAAAGTAATAAACGGCTCTCATTGTGTAGAGAATAAAATATAAGTCCTAAACAAGACATTCAAGTATTTGCATAGTCTGGCTTACATTCGCTTTCCCAGCTTCCTCTCACTCCCTACCATGTGTTTCCTGTTAGCTCTCCAGGAGTCACATCTCTGTGTGGTCCCAATGTCCATAAAATCTTTTGTCTTGATTGAGAACCTTCTCATTTGTCAAGGTCAAGAACAAAATCCAGCAGACCAGGAAGCCTCCATTTTTCACAGTTATACTCAGTATTTCCCTCTGGGGCACAGTCGTATCTCCTTCCCCACCCCCCCCTAACTATATCTACATATTTCATGTCAGTCTTTGTTGTTTTTTGTTTGTTTGTTTTTGTGGACTAAAATACCAGTAAGTATGATGATCATAGCCTAGAAAATGAATTTTTAAAAGTACAGTCAACTTCATTATTTGCAGATTCCATATTTACAAATTCACCTCACTTAAATTTATCTGTAACCCTAAAGTCAATACTCATGGCACTCTCATGGTCATTCAATAGACATGTGCAGAGAGGTGAAAAAATTGAGTCACCTGATGAGTACATTACTAGCAGGGGTCAAACAAGGTGACATTGCTTTCTTATTTCAGCTTTCATTTTGTAAACAAGTATCCTTTTCATGGTCTATAAGTGTCACATTGTTCTCTCTCTCCCCTCCCCCTCCCCCCTCCCCCTTCCCCTCTCCCTCCTCTTTATGTTGGGGACTTCCCTGTTTAAAATGGCCCTGAAATAACAGTACTTTACTGATGTCTAGTGTTCCTAAAAGCAAAAAGGCTGCAATGCGCCTTAATGAAGAAAAGATGTATATTGGATAACTTTGTTTAAGAATGACATATAGTGCTGTTGGCTGTGAGTTCAATGTTAATGAGTCAATAACACATGCTAAATATAGTATCTTTAAACAAAAACAGATATAAAACAAGGTTATATTTGAATCGGTTGATGAAAATATAACCAGAGGCTCACAGGAACCTAACCCTGTATTTCTCCTAGGAGCAATGGCTCAGTATTTGCTAATTAAGTAACTGGAAAATAAAAATACAGAGGTTTTGCTTCCCAGAATAGTTGGAATTGTAAAACTGGTGTGTGTATGAGTGTGCGTGCGTGAGCATGTGTGTGTAGAATAAAAGAACATCTTTATTTTTATAATAGTCACTAAAAATACTGCATTTTCACATAGATTTTATGTTTTTTCTTGTTGATTCACTATATCAAATGAGTTTTCCTCTATTGTTCACCAGCTGTTTTGTTTTGTTGAGAAGTACCATGTCCAGTTCTACAGAATCTGCAGAGAGGAAGAAGCACACTAACTGTCTAACTGCTGTCACGTGGACTATTTATACTTGTTAAATCCTTATGAGAGACAATTCAATAAAGTTTAAATTCCTAGTTTTCAGCATAATTTGATAATATCCAAGAATAAACAGTTATCAGGATACCATAGCTATTGTATAAATCCATATAATTATTTTATGAAAATTCGGAGATGTGAAATAGAAGTTCTGATATTTGAAAATCACAAATCATTTATATGACTGATGACAAAATCACATATATGTGATTAGATATGTGATCTTGTATATACTCATTATATATGCACATTATATGTATATAATGTAAAAACACATAGATTATATATGTGTGTATATTTATTTATAGTCATGATTCATGATTCTTGGTTCCAAAAGAAGCTTCCAAGGAACAAATACCTTTTTTTGGCACCACCGAGGAGGGTTTTTAAGTCCTGCTGAGAAAAATAATTCAATAAAGTTTTATTTAGAGACAAATGTTTGAGGATCTTAGGAATCAGTCTCCTCTCGGCGATCTAGTTTAACGATTACTTAATACAATTGTAAAGAGTTGTACTATCTCAACTAGGTCCATTCTGAAATTCCTCTTACCTTTCATCTACCGATATACTGTACTCCTCACTATTGCTATGAGGAGGAGGATGCGCCGGGGGAGGAGGAAGCAGGTCTGCCCAGTTCATGCCACCCTGTTTTGGTACTTTGGGTGTCCGGGCCCCTTTCTTGTGCCCTTGACTCCCTTGAAAAGAAATAGAAATAAAATTAAGTATTTTATATTTGGTCTTAAATTTTTTTCTATTACCCATGGGTTAATTATTTTCTATAAACACGGTCTTATAATTCATATATGTATATAGAGAAAAACACTTTTTTTGTTGTTAATTTTAAACAGAATTTTGGACAATAGAATGTGTACAAGTTTAGCTGCAAAATAAATAGCAAAAAAGCAATAAAGCCATAAATTAATTTTACAAGTCATATCATTAATTGTGATCTTATAGCAATTAATTACACTATGGATTATCATCTAAAACAAATGAGCTGTAGACATATTTTCTGAAGTTCCTTTCTATTATTTAATTGCTGGAACCTAAAATATAATATGATACAGATACGATCTATTACACTTTCACTGTTGCATTAAATCACTGAACATACATAATTTGTACTTGTCCACTGAAATGTTTTAGGCACAATGAAATTACTGGTTTTCATCAGAAAGGCAGGTGCAGATGAAAATAATTGCTGGAAGAACTAATATAACTAACAACAAAAGAAGCATAAAAATGATTTTTAAAAAAGAACAGAAGTGTTTTTAGCCACCGCTTCTATAAAATTGTGGCTTAGAGTAAAATGATGTTTCTTGAACATTCTTAGAAGTTGGAAACAGCCCAATTATTCAAGTGCCCCAGTGTTCAGATTTTAGATTTGGCATATTCTTTAAACATAGGTAGCTGCACATTCTAGAATATTCGTTTTAAAATAACGTGATCAAAAGCTATTTTGAGATGAAATGGTCTTAATTCTTCTTCAATATGATACATTTTAGATTCTTATATAAATTATAGACAATGAATCTATAATTATTTTTCTCATAGGATCCCTTAAATTCAGTGAATTATCCTGGTCTCTTTTGTCTTTTCTAACCTTTCTGAACCAGTTCCAAGTTACATGTGGTATGAAACAGGTCATAGTACACTCAATGAGCCCTATTTTTTTTAAGGCACTTGAGAATTTTCAGTCAAATGGCAGTGTTTTTATGCCAGATGTTCTTACATTGGTATCTTACTACACCTAATGCGTTGTGGGCTGAGGGACAGGCTGTTATTAATGAATTATGATTGTCAGGCCCCTGCTTATGTGTCTCCATTCTTTCTTCCTCCACTCAGTTGTCCTGTATTTGAATGGCTATGCATATATTGTGGAGTTGACTATCTCCAATGTCTTCCTCTTGATTTTGTGGCACACATCTACTGTAACAACTCCATCCAGAGAGGCCTAACATCATAAATCTCTCCTACAGCTCATTTGCTTGCTTCGTTCTCTCCCCTAATTACCAACAGATATTTTTCTGTCTTTTCATCAATATTCACAGAATACCTAATAATAAATAGCAACAGAATGTCAGGATCTAGGTATCTAAGCTGAGCAATGAATAAAGTCAGATGAATAGTAATAACATGGAATCATATTTTTTTCCATTAAGTTCTGATTTTCTAAGTGGCTAATTATTCAAAGATGAAATGGCCTGAGATATCAATATTAAAATATTTTCTATAGTTTTTGTAAGAGTGGATCTTTGAAAAATTTCTGTTAATTCAGGGTTTACTTTAAAAAAGAAAAAAGTCATTTAATAAGATTTTAATTGTTAAAAAAATCAAACAACATGTAGTAGAATAAGAGTAGATTTAAAAAGTAAAGAGCTATTACTAAGTTTCTTTTATTCAAATACAAACGATTTTAATCATTGATAAAAATAAAGGCTAGAAAACTCCAAATCGGCATGTCTTAGTCAAAGGAAGATGGGAAAGCGCGAATGTCATATTCATTACAAAAGATGGAGTAGAGACACTGGGCTAAAAGCACTAGCAACAACTTTAATCCAGATGCTCAGAAGCGATATTTCTACTCTGTCCTGGGGAAACATACTAGAGTTGAGATCAATCGGTTTTGTTCTCATTGTGGTGTGACTTACCACATGTTAGTTCTAATAATGAACTGCCTTTAATTAGAAAAATAGAACTTAAGTACCAGCAAGCTCCCATCTGCAGTCCCTTCAGGAAAACAGCTGGCAAACAGCTGTAACAGCATAAAGACCACAGGGAAGAGGCCTGGATGTGGCTTTTGAGGCCCTTATAGACTTAAGTTGGGAGGCTGTTTTATGAAGATTTAGAGCAAGAATTGAGGGAAAGGAGAGAAATGATAAACTGAGGCAGTTTCCTATTGTACCTAGATCTCATGATTCTGCTCAAGTGTACTCAAATTTAGGTGCTTTTATAGCCTTGTTTCAATGTAACATACTTAGGAGATTAACTATATGTGTAATATTTTTTTAGTTATATTTCAACTGCCTTTAAAAATTAGTTGATGCTTTTGGCTTTGCTAAAGCTCCTTAACAAGGAGGAAAATAAGATCATCAATCTTTGTTTTCTAATAGAACATAAAATGGTTTAGTGAGTGAGCAGTCCATCAAATTACAGAGACAAGACCCATGCCTAGAATATTGAAATTATATAAAGTGATAGACATGTCACATGTACACATCAGATCATTAACATTCAATTCATAATCTTGGAATGTATCATCTTTTAAAAGGAGATGTTGACTTTCTCTTCGGTTCTCCTGACTTACCAGATGTACTGCTGCCCCGGTCTGAACTATTGTAAGATCCTCCCGTATTCTGGTCATATGACTGGTTGTATGGGATAGTTGAAGGAATTGTGTCATTTGCTCGATAATCTAGATATTTCAGATGAAAAACAAACAAACAAACAAACATTTATTTTCTCTTTGGTGCCTAATCATTTACCAGTTAGGCTTTTAAACCATCATGTTGGTAATTTGTTAAGATGTACATAACTTTTCTGAAGGAAAAGTCAAAAAAAAAAAAACCTTTAAACATGTTTCATTTAAAATTTATAAAAAACAAATCCTTTGCATCATCTTCTTTAGATGAATCAGACTAAATGTAAGTGTGGACAATTCCTATGAAGGACTACTTCTTCTCTTTAATATTTATCAATCATCTATGACAGAAATAAGATTTGCTTGACTTCTTTAAAAATATAGTAACAAAATAATTTTAACAATAAGAAATCAGAAAAATACTGTGTCTGTGAATCACAAAAAAGTAAATAAAATTAAAGAAAAACTGAAACTTGTCAGCAAAATTATATCTAACAAAAAATACCCATGATAAGAAAAAAAAGAATCTCAATCTGTCACAGAAATGCTTGTGCTTACTTAAGCCGAGGGGAAAATCCAAATGATAAATTCACCACTGGAACGCAATGAGTAATAATCTGTCAGTCTAGCTGCATATCAGGGTCATTATTATCGTTTGACATATCAAGTTTGTTTACAAGCAGTATAAACAATAAATCAGAGCTCTGAAATATTTGTACAGAGGACTGTCAGACCTCTCCAAAGTCCACAGAAAAGCCATATAACATAGAGGAATAATGTAATAATAGTTTGAATTCCCTTTGCAAACTCCATGATTGCAGAAACTCTTATTCATCTTTGTCATGAACTTGTGTAAGAGTCTTAATAACTATTTATTGAATTGGGTTATTATACCAACTAAGCGTTTTCTTAAATTTAGAAAAAAGCAAGACATATATATTATTAAATTAAAACACATGCCACTAACTTAACCAAATGAAAATAGTGGTCTTAAGCTATCTTTTCATAATCACTAACTGTAATGTATTTTATTTTTGAAAAACAAAAACAAAAACAAAAAAAGATCCCAACACAAGTCTACAGAAAATAAATCTATGTCCCTAATTATCTATAATAAAATGTGTCCTTTATCTGACACTTGTACAAAATTACCTGATCTATTCAAATTAGAGCAATTGCTTTTTCCTTTGTGGTATTACTTTGCAAATCATGTTATTAAAGTATTAGCCTGCAAAACTACAAAGAAATAAAATACTTGTCTCTTCAAACTCACCCATATTACCATAAAGGAACAATCCCCACAGGCCATAAAATACTATTCTGTTGCGACAAGTCAACACTAAATTCAATTTATTTTAGGTTCTATCCTGACAGACTTCAATCAGATCAACCAAAGAACTGTAGATTCTAAAATCATACACTGCAGCAGTCTTAGTAACCACATGAGGTAGGAAAAATACAACAAATTGAATCACTTCTCCAGTTCAAGTTTAATTTAATTATTTTTCTTCAGTTTTTATATAAGAATGCCGTTCGTTTATATGGCCATGTAGATGCAATTATCTGACACTCTCGAGTGGAAAAATGGGATAGCCCATTTATTTAAAATGTGAGATATTATGATGATTACACATCTGCTTTATGAATAAAAGGTTGTTCTATGTAATTCTTTACCTAGAATTAAATTAAATTATTCTCAAAACCATTTGAAAATACTTATATATTATTATAATATCAATATCCAAGGTTATTGTTGTGCTAATTAACTCTTTGACCCTGGAAATTTTGAAACCAAAGAAATAAGAAAACCTTAGTAATGAAAGAAAGATTTCACTTGCTAGTCCCAGACAAGTTTTGGCATATAGTGCTGCAGGGTTAAGGGTACCAATACAGACAAGGATGGGAATGTAGGCAAAGCTCTTCACCTTTGTTCAGTTTGTTTTGCTCCATGATGTTATACTGAATTGGTGTCACTTCCTGTTTCTGCTGTCCGGGAGGTTTCCAGTGCTTCTCGCCGGAGTCTCCACCACCATTGTTCATGCTGCTGGTGAGGTTTGACTGGATGAGCTGGGTGGTGGCATACGGAGTGGGCTGCCCTGATGGATTGACAAAACGCCCGTCCTTCAGATTTGGGCTATTGAAGGTTTTCATCTCATTGATTTTGTTACTAAGGTCCACATCACCATAAACGGTTGACTCAGGGAGCATCAGATTTGTTTGTTTGTTATCCAGTTGGTTGTTATAATTTGCTATACAATCGGCTATGTGCAATGGAGAGGAAAAGGAAAAAGTCATTTCTCCATAGTTATTTGTTTAAAAATTTTTTGTAAGTAGTTTTGTGAGTCACAGTAAAATTGTTAATGTAGAGAACAAATGGGCTTAAATAAGATCATAAAAAGGGCCAAGTATTCATATGTACTTTCTAGAGAAAATAATTAAAAATTGAAGGAATAAGAGAGGACACTCAGAATTTATATAGAGACTAAATAATTTTAAACTTCTGCTAGTGCTATGCAGTAAATAATTCCCCCAATTTGAGATAATTTTTCTCTAACAGCCCAGTTATTAAGAATTTTACCAAAACAATATATACATGAGTATCTTTATGTGCCCAATCCAGATTTTCTAGTATAGAGTTAATCGAACTCTTTGAGGCTACTAGTTAGCTATTGAAGCATAAGAACAAAGCATATAAGTTGAGAATCCAAACAAAGAAAAAAAAAAAAAACCTTTGTCTTCTTATCAAAGAACATGAGATTTCCATATCTTATTAAGTACCTCTCTTCTCAAAAGCTATGAGGAACAGAGGGACAATAGTAAACGGTGCTCAGGAGAATTTTATTTAGTTCTTCTCTTGGTCATGCAGAATAATCAGTGTCAGGGAAAGACGTTAATCATTTTTTCCTAGTTTCATAATGACAACCCAAGAAGTATAAAATGACAATAAGGATGACAGAATGAATCATAAGTAACTAGGGTAATATAATCAAATAAAGCCTGAAATAATATCTATTACATCTAATATCTAAATTTCCCTCTAATTTTCCCTTCAATAAAATATTTGAGAATAAAGTAACTGATACATAAAGAGAGAAATATTTATAGCCTGCAGTTAAAATATTAAAACAACAGGAAGAACTAAAATCATAATTTAAATTAAAACATTTTTAAAATTTAAAAAAATTAGTCAAGTTACAATGGTAAAAATATCATTATGCTATTCATGTAGTACATAGTGGCACTGACATTACCAGGTCACTTTGAAGATTGGTTTCCAACTGGATATTTTAGAAATGATAAATTCATATGGCTGCTATTAAAGATGTAACTATGAATAGAATCTTAAGAAAATTTTGCAGCTTCTCTATAATATTGAATTCAACTATTTGGCATTTCAATAATAATCAGGGAGCAGGGATATGTGATCCATCAGGCATTTAGGAGTTCTGATTTCTAATTTCTAGGTATTAAATTTTGTTTAATGATAATAAATATTATTAAAGGCAATATGGACTTGGCAATTTCCTTTTTCTTCCCCAGTCTTTCTAAATGAGTGTTAGTCAATAGAATTTTCTCAGATGATGGACAAGTTCTAATCGGAATTGTCCCATACAGTAGCTACTAGCCACATGTGGCTACTGGGCATTTGAAATATCACTAGTAAGAATGAGGAACTGAATTTACAATTGTATTTTATTTAACTTGAATTTAAATGGCCTCTGGCTATCATATTAGACAATACAACTCTACATATCAATTTACATAAATATTGTCACTTTTATTCTGTCCTCTAGGGCTCACCATAGTCTTTCTTTTATTTATAATTATGCGAGCATCTATCTGTCTGGACAACTAGGATATAGACTTCTGGAGAGCACGAACTTAGTCATATCCATATTTGTATCCATGTCCATGTCCATGTCCATGTCCATGTCCATGTCCTTATCCATATCCATATCCAGTAGAGAGACACAGTACTTCTTTTAGGGTTCAACATACAGATTGCACTGTGACTTATTCTTTACAGTGTATAACATCTTCGTGTAAATGCTATCTTCTATTTCCCTGTTCCTTAATTCTATGGGTTATTTTACTTCTATAGTCATATTTTTGATTCTTTACCATTCTTTTAATATTTCCCAATGTTGTAAATGTTGAGGGTTTTTATTATAAAAAATAATTTGTAATTTTGTTTATTCTTTCAAACATTGCACACTATACACTATACATATTTTACTGTCATATTTTATCAATTATAGTTATACATATTTCTGAGACAAAACATATAATACAAAAATGTATACATGAACATCTGTAAAAAATATGTATTTCTTATATCCTCAGAATTTATCTCTATACTATAAAAATCTGATTTTGAGTTTCAGTTAAATTTATTTAAAGTTTTTTATTAGTGTTATACAATTGTTATTATTATTACTAGTGTCAAAATAATTTTGTTCACTCTACTTATAGATTTATTAACATTTTATTCTCTCAATTTTGAAAATAATTAAAGTTACAATTAAAAATTGTAGCTAAATTCTTATAAAGATGAATACTTTTATATAATTTCACTTTTCCTTATTTGCTATCTATTCTAGAGTTTATATTCTCCATTTGCCCATCACGTACTGAGAAACTTTTATTGTAGGAGGCTGAGGTGTGGAAATATAGGAATGGAGAAAATAATTGAATCAGGCTAGATTGCTAAACAATAGTCAACATTTCAAGTAAATATTGATCAAATTTTTCTTTCCCATGTAGGGAGAGGGGTAGAAATTTGATCTTATGGCTGCTAGTTCCTTATAATGCATATACGTATCAAGATGTCTCTGTGTTTCTAACCTGGGCGACTGTAGGTGGTCAGGTTGCTATCGCTGTTCCCACTGCCTGCTGTACAGCAATTGATGGAACAGTCATTGTGATTGTTGCCAGTATTAGGCCACGTGTCTGCCAGCCACGGCTGTGCAGCAGGTTCACTGATGTTGAGAAGTCCTGGCCTAAAGAAAAAACAATATTAAGGAAATGTTATATAAATAGCAAATATTTCCTATTCAGAATTCCAAAGAATTCTTTGTTTAATTATTCTTACAAATAATTTGGTCAACTATACTGAATGACATTATTATTCCTTTTATTTTATGGAACAGGCAACTGTAATGTAAAGTTGTGGCAGGCGCCTCAGTTTATATATTAGCCATAACTGTGTAAACATGGAGTTGTGCTTTGGACTTAAACTATTGTGCCATTTGCAGTGCTCTACTTCAACTTTAGTCACAGTGACTGAAAATTAAACATGAAATCTAAAAATATGGATACATATATATTTTTTAGTGTTTTAGTAGCTTAAAGAATACCATAGTTAAGAGTTTGTATTTCTTCATTTTTGACCCCTTAAAAACCATGACTCTTCTCACAACTTCATTAAGAAATGAAACAAGCTCGTTCACATAGACAATGGGTCTTTCTCGGTAAGCACATTTGCATATTTTTCTTCAAAATGATGTTTCACTAACAGTGAGTTTGGGGTTCTGTGACATTTTGCAGAGAGCCTCATCAATGCTTCAATGCACAGTTCTGTAAGCTTGTCAACATTATCTGATGGAGACAATGTAAAATGCCATAAATCCTTACATAAACAAAGAAAAGCTACTGAATTAAAACTGGTAAAACAAAGATGTCCACTATAAAAAATATTACTGTTCATGTTTTTTTTTTTTTGGCACAACAAATGTTAATCCTCTTTCACTGTGCGTTGGGAATGCAAAGCACATAAGCAATTATTAATGGGAGCCCTGGACCACCAGAGCTAGAGATGCAGACTGGAGTCCAAGAATGGCATTTCTAATGTCCTTTTCCAACACTAATTCCATTTGATAACTCAGCAAAAGAAGTGATGGTGCATGATGTACTTGTCAGATACACAACAAACAGACTGGGATTACACAATCTACAGAGATTGTCTTCATGGTTTTGTTTTCTTTGTTAAAATGCAATAACCACGTTTCTCAGTTACCTGGGAAATGAGCACCTGACGTTCCATTTTCCATGGTTCCTATTCTGGCACAGATAGTCAACCCAAGAACTGCACTATGCAAATGATGGTTATTTGAGGAATAAGTCATTTAAAATGAAGAATATGGACTTATAACTTATATATCTGGATCCATATGCGTATACATAATAAAAATGAATATTTACTCTTTGTTTACACTGTTCTGAGGTCTTTACATGTATCAACTTATTTAATCCTCACAAAATTTCTACATGGTAGTTATTACTATTACCTAAATTTTACAGATGAGGGAACAGAGATGCCCGAGAGAGGTTAAGAAACTTGTACATGGCTATCAAAAATGAGTGAGAGGCAGAGTTGATTCAAACTCGAGGAGTCTGGTTCTAGAATCCACTCTAATCTAGACTGATATAAACGTACACTGGAGAGTACTGAAATATCCTCAAGCCTTCAAATATTCTTAATAAAAGGAAGAGCGGCGGATATGTCTGAAGTCTTGAAATTCATGATAAAGCTGTTAAAACTGAGCAAACTTATTATCAAAATTGTTGATGAAAATATGCTTTGAAGAGCAATGTTGCTGAACTGTTGAAATTTAAAAAATTTAAATGCAAGCTGTGTCACAGATATCTGGAGTCTTTGAAATAAATGTTAGTTATAGAAATTCTGCATCCGCTAATCTTTAACTTTTCCAATTTTATTTTCTCTTGAACTTAAACTATGTGGATTATCACTATAGAAGTTATTAAAAATAAATCTCCATATTTGACACTGTAGAGATATTATGGGATGTTTTGAGTATGGGTCAAGTGGAAATTTTCCACAGCCTGTCTTATATGTTTCAAAAAGAAAAGACATTTTTATGCTACTATGATCCCCTCAGAAAAACACCTTTAAAATGAATGTTTTGATATCATCATAGGATGAAAGAACTTTTCATATGTATGGATGATTTCCAACAGGAAGTAGGATTAACAATTCACATCCTAGCTTTCAGTTTAGACTTGCATTTGGAATGTTAATTGTTTAGAGAGGAAGGTTAACCACGAGTACTGGCTCATAATGAATCTTAAAATGTCATGTGTGTATTTCAGAGGTCTTTGAGGAAGTGAAGGTCATATGTAGCTACTCTGATAAGGGTGTTAGGGTCTTTTTAAACTAATAATTTCACAGGCTATCTTTATGCATTTAAGATGATCTAGTGTATATGAAGCAGATTTAGCTTCCCAATCATAAGAAATGAATTAGAAGCAAAACATAATGCTGGTTGCAGTGATTAATATATGTCTAAAATATATAATACATCATACACTATATTGTCATGTAATATCTTAGTTGTTAATACTTCCATGCTAACATATCTGAGTTTTGATTATTTCTTCCTTATCTTTGAAAAAACAATATGATCAGGGAAAGGAAGAAACCAGGGCTCACAAAAACCAAATTTATTTTCCAGTTAACTGTTAAGGGGATAGATTTGTGTCACAAAGGAAAAGAAGGCAAATGCACTTAAATAATTTTGTAGCAGTTACCTTTAATTCCTCCATTCTTCTTACTCCAGATATTCCAATCACTCCCTCAAAACAAAACAAAACAAAACAAAACAAAACAAAACAAAACAAAACACCCTATTTGAGTTCTTACACCACAAAATACAATATTAGAGGGCCCAGGGACTGGGAAAAATGGTGAGAGGCCCGGCAGTAAAGCGCTGCCTATAGGCTGTCTCCTCTTTCAGTCGATAGTTTGAAAGAGTGTTGAAGCCAGGAAGAAGGGAGAGATAGATCTAAAAGTAAGTGGTTAGTATTTTAAAGAGAAGCAAGGCTTGAGCTTGGTTACTTTCTCACCTCTCACTGTCAGGAAACGTGGTATTGGCAGTCTCCATTTAGTTAGCCTGAATTCTCTATTAACTTTTTCAACCTTTCTTAGCTATTTCCTTGTATACACTGTGGTTTGGATTTTAAGTAGATTTTTAGAAAAAGAGTAACTGGGATGTTTGAGGTAAAAACAAACAAAGAAATAAAAAAATAAATAAATAGAAACAGCTGCTTAATATTTCCATGATTACATCACGGATTACATCACAAGTCCTCTGCTCTTTTCAAGTTGAGAAGAGGTCTCTTTGCTTACCACAATCCTCACTCTCTCCCTTTTCTAGAAATAGCTAAATTTACAATTCTGAAAACTAGAAAACTAGAAGAGATGTTTTGCTCTACCTTTTTTTTCCCCCTTTGCTCTACCTTCTTTATTTGAGAAAAATGTCCAGCCCCCCAAAATATTTCTAAAGTGATTAAGGACTGAATTCAGGTCTTCTGACTTTTTATATTTTTTATAGTTCACTCATTTCTTCCTTCCTTAGATACTTTCTAATATCTTTCAAAGTTAAATAACTCATATGTTAAATTTATTTACATAATTCAATAAATTACATTACATTACAAAAATTTGTATATTTAATTATTAATTAATAAATTAATTAGCCAATAAACTCCAAGATTTCACAATTTATTGTTAGAGGCAATCATATCAAGTCATGAGTTGGCAAATTGCTCTTGTAAAAGATCAGATAGGAACCATTTTAGGCTTTGCAGGCCATATTTTTTCTATTGCAATTACTCAATTCTGCCACTGTAGAGGAAAAATAGTCATAGGCAATCTGTAAACAGATGACTTTGGCTGTATTCTTATAATACTTCATTTACAAAACCGGTTGGTAGACCCAATTTGGCCCAAGAGCTATAATTTGCTGACCCCTGATATTTACAAAAGATAATTGCATTACCTCATTTTAGGTGTTTGTGGTATTTACACAGCACAAAATGTTCATGGAGGATAGAGCAGTTAAACCTCAGAAAACTGACAGAGGGTGGGGGGACACATTTCCAGGCTGAAATAATAAGGACTTACAGGATAATGAAATATTGGTGAATGGCAGATGGATTGTAGGGTGTGGCACAGAAGAGTGAAGTGGACCTGCAAAGCCCTAGAGGTTGTGGGCTTCTCGTGCTATGCCAAATTGTAAACATAGTGGGTTCTACTGAAAATGGGATATTCAGCAGGTCAGGGACATTATCTACATGCACTTCAAAAGAACATTTAGCTCCATGGGCAAAGGATTCCCTTTGCACAGGAAGTAATGCAAATAATGAAGGTAAATGAAGGTAGGACTGCTCAGAGCTTCTGTAATAAACTAAGCAAGGAAGAACAAGTGCTTGAAGTGAAACAATATAGTAATAATTAAGGGGGATAAAAGATAGGATCAACAAAAAGCAGTAATAGATGCAGGAAAGAGGATGACTGGAGTATTTTGACTTAGATGTCATTAACCAAATGAGGCGAGAGGTCCAGTGAGGGGTCACAGAGTCTGAAATGCCTGAGGGAAATCAGTGTTTAAGGGATGGACATGAGAGAAGTGGGTGCAGGACTTTGGTTCATTGCTTCTCTTACCACATGGGGTCATAGAACATACACACACACACACACACACACACACAGTTAGAAAATTAGACCTCTTTTG
>NW_024354550.1:6369906-6510136 GCF_902729225.1 Pteropus medius
ACACACACACACACACACACACACACAGTTAGAAAATTAGACCTCTTTTGAATGCTCTCCTGATCCTCTTATCCCGTTCCATTTTTTCTATAGCACTCATCAACTGCTGATGCTATTGAGTTGTCTTATTTTTAATATTTATTACTTATCTTCTCTCTCCCCACTAAACATAAAGTCCATGTGGTTAGGAATTTTTACTGACTTTGCTCACTGATGCATCTCAAGCAACTAGAACAGTGCCTTTCCCATGCTAGTTGTTCAATAAATATGTTTGATAAATAAATTTTAAAATGTTTATGTAACTGTCATTTTGAGCACTGACTCAATGATCTTTATTTAACTGTTGCCTGTGTAACATTCTAGCATTTTTTATCATTTCATTTAGTAAAAAGATCATTTCTATATGGTATCTGAAATAAACTGGTTTCATTATTCTTCCATTTTTAAATTTAAAAGGTTAATTCTGTATGGTGATATAGTGAGCTTTCCAATGAATAGATATTTCAGGAACTTTGTAATTTTTCAGCCCTGCTATACAAACTAGCATTTGGTACCTATGGATTCCTTCCATTAGTTCCTATTTGATAATTTGGTCTATGTAGGTTGTAAATTCCTTTACAACAGAAACCAGACATAGATATAGTGTGCATGTGTGCGTGTGTGTGTGTGTGCGTGTGTGTGTGTGTGCGCGTGCACATGTGCACATCTATGCCAGTGCCCATGCACAGAGGCTAGTGCAGAACATATAGAAGACGCTGGATAAGCACTTTCATATGCTTTGATTAACGAGAAAACCAGTCTATAGTCATGAATACATACAGGTAGAAAAGTGGTTATATAATCAGACATTCCAGATTTATCCACGAGAGAATGTTCTTATGCCAAAGGCTGTTTCATGAATGTCTGGGCTATGATTTAGGTGGAATTTCCCTAGATGTAAAAACATGTCTTGGTTTAATTCCTGAATTGAGTGGATTTATTCCTTATAAAGACCTCCCTAGCTTTTGGGTCTTTCAGTAGCTGACTTTTTTTCACAGGTATGGAAACAGGAAGCTAGCAGCAGTACCCAGGAAAGAAAAGATTAGTGTTTATTGCCAAATTTGTATAGCATTGGTTCAAGGCGGTCAACATTTTCTTTTAAATCACTCTTTGCATTTACTAAATTCAGTTATCTTGTTATCAAATGGTATGTTCCTTGGATTGATACTAATTTTGGCTTTTCCAGTAGCAACCACTTTATCCATCTGTACAAAGCAGGATACTCAATAAGTTAATTGAACTTAAATTATAAAATAGTTTTGGTTAAAAGATTTTTTTACACCTTAGGCAAGATGTTACTCTTTTACGGAAAATTCATGTTATTGTAGAAAATCCCGAAGTGTGGCTCATATAACTTACATCTTACTTCAGTCCCTTTAAGCTCCTGTCACATGGATCTGTGATTGCCCTGTGACTGTAATAAAGTTCACTGAATAATAATTACAAAAAAATCATAAATATAGGATTGAGGTTCATTTTAATTAGAGAAAAGAATGCTCTGTGTTAACAAACTATCTACATTTTTTTCTTTTATTTCAACATATTTCCCTGTAAACGGAGAGCTGAACTATGCTGAATTCATAAGAACAAACAAACATAACCTATAACTTATGATAAAATGCTGTGTTCATCAGGTTTTCAAATGAACACTTTTTCTTTGATAGTATCTGTTAACTAGCTATATTTCTTAATCTTCATAAATGCCATTGCTTAATTACTTTAACTCGTTTTAATCATCTGCTAAATCAGCAAGTCTGTCTTTCACGGTTAAAGTGCTCCCTCTGGTGTTCAATGACTAAGATGCAATAACTCCAATCAACTGCATTTGTGTGTAAACAAGCTTGGTTCCACAGCACAGAGGAAGAGAGTATTTCCAAAATATTTGAACAAATTTCATCTTTAAGTTAAACCTCTAAGCAAAGATAATGATGTCATTGAGGAAGACAAAAAGAAATATCTGGAATTCCCCTTAGTATCTACCAAACAAGCAAGATAATTACCTCCCTCCACTGCTCACAGCTTCGCCTCCTCTCTGATAAGTTACTAGAATGTTACAAAAAAAAAGGAAAAATTAATAGACATATTTAATTTGTATATCAAAAGCTATTACATTTATGAGCATCTTTCTAAAATGGAATGCATTTTCCCTTTCTACTTAGAAGCAATGCAAATATCAACACAGGAAGTAACAAATTTCTGATTCAACTAGTATTTTTTTTTTTAAGATAGTATAGAATTAAATATGTTACTCATTTCCTTAATGTGCCAACAAGGTTGAGCAAAAGCAAACTTCAGTACATTCCTATTAAGTATAACTATTACACATTTGTATTTCACAGTCCTATAGATTTCAAATTTTAATTTATTATTGGACCACATAATTTCATGAACTTTTATAAGCAGAATCTTAAATTTTGGGGAAAATCCCTATTAGACTATTCTTCCAGAAGTATGAGTACCAGTAAGACAAAGATACATGTTAAAATAAACCTTCTTTCTCCCCATACACAAAGATGTATGCCAAGTTGTGACTGTCAATACAACCTACTTTTCATTGCGGCTTGTAGAAACCCTTCTCAATGCATGTTCATCAGACATATATATAGTGAAAATATATTTTAATGCTCTTGAAAGCATTCTCAGATTAATAAATTATGGGTATAAAAATTTATAAAAAACAAAACAAGATTTGCACATAGGCAAGGGGCTAAGAAGATTAGCTTTTCTGTAAAAAAAAAAAAAATTTTTCTAAGAAGAAATGTGTTTCTAAAATCTGCCAAATTCTGCTACTTAGAATAACTCCAAACTGGGAGTCTGTTAAGGAGCGATAACTGCTTCCCGTGATTACAATAACTGCATTTAAAAATGAGGAGACAGGACTACAAGTACATCTTTTACTAAAGGTGATGTGAAAGAAGAGGACCCTCTTTGAAAGAAGCAGAGTAGACCAGAATATTAGGATTCTGACTTAGGAAAAAAGAAAAGTTTTATCTTTCACATGTGCTGGATATTTTGGTTACCTTTAAGAATGTGGATTCTATGGACAGAGAATTGAAAGGAAAGAAATTTTTGTTGGAAAACCTGAAAGCTTAAGCTAAGAAAAAAGGCTCTGCCAAGTATGAAATAATCAATAAGATCATTAGCATGTTAAATCGTGCTGAGGGTAGAAACAGTGTGTCTATCTAATGAAACACATGCATAAAAGGCTAAGATGCAGTGTGGAGTCATGAATAAATAACTGCATTAAATGGATGAAAAGCAACACCAACCATTTCTACTTCAAATGTATGCCTGACATGAGTAAATGAAGTATTGTATTCCATTTAGGTCCTTTCCCCCAATTTAATACAGAAAATGAAATAAAAACAGAAACAATAGTACGACACATGCCAAACTAACAAAGGAAAGGAGGAGGGTAAGTGCAAATATATACCTGTTGGTGTGAAGGTAAAAGATGGGACTGAAAAATCAAAACAAAATATAAACCAGTTATTAAGCTGAAGAGAGAAAGGGAACATATCACATTAGTATAAATCAAGCAGACAGCTGAACATAAAACAAATGTAAATAACTAAGCCAGTAGTTCTGACGTTCTGATAAATGAATAAAACCAAAGCTGAGGATAAAAAAAGAAGCTTGTCTCTACAGGTACCATTTTGAAGTGTCTGACATTTTAGTACAAAGGGGAATCGTGCTGGGTTAGCCTGTAAATGACCCTGCATTTAGTAACATAGATTTAGCTCATGGCTTTAATACAATCAGGACTCCTCAACTATGAATCATTTCCAAACAATGGATGATTGATTCTTAAACAAGTATTAAGGGTCTTGCTTGAACCTTATCTGATAATCTGAAAGTAAGTGCTTATTAAAATGGACTAAAAGGTATACTTAAGCATTCATCATTAAAAGAGAGAGAAAAGATCGAGGAAAGGAGAAAGAAATAGAGTGAGAAAAAGAGAGAGAGAGGGAGAGAGAGAGAGAAAAGGAAAGCAAGAAAGAAAGAGAGAGAAAGCACAAAAGGAAAGGAGAAAGGAAGAAAGGAAGGGAGGAAGGGAAGGAAGGAGGAAAGAAGAACTGGAATAAAGAGAGCCATAACACTGAACTCTTTCACTGCCAAGTAATGCTTGACATTTTATCATTCTAACAGTGTAATACTACATTTTTATCATCATAGAAAATTGTGAATGAACAGAAAAAAATGAGAAGTTTTAAACTTTATCTATTATAGTTTATATTTAGAAGCTTTCTAGGAGTAGTCTGACCATTTTTTTTTTAATATCATAGTCTAGAAGCTACACAATAGAACAATAACGCCCCTCTAAAAACCTTCACTCTTTGCAGTTATAAATCTTAATCTAATCAGTAATGCTCGAAATTGAACTGCAGACCTCAAATGTAGCATCCTTGCCTCCCCCACTTTTCCCATCTTCTCTCATTCCTGGGTATTGGCTAACACCAGAGCTATTTCTATGTAATTTCATAGAGGATAGAGGCTGACTTATTTTCCAAGCTCTTTAAATTAAAATAAACATTGCCTTGATAAGGAAAGCAATGAAATCTACATTATTCACTTGCAGACTAAAGTTTTCTTTCAAGAACTCCTTAAAACACACAAGCTAGAATACTGATTAGCTACCGTGGATTGGAAGGCTGCCAAAAATGTATTTTCTACTTCACATTTGACCATCTCCAAGAAATTTACTTTAGGATTAGAGCATTTGGTGTTGCAAACTGGAATGCTATAGCATCCTTTACAACGGTCACTTCTTACCAAATCATTTTATCTCTGAGCATATTAGAAAGACCAGAAATAAAAACCTCCATATTGTGTACCCAGTTTATACACTGGCCTTCGTTTGCATCATGGCAGTCCCTGTCTTAAGAATCTATTGTGCTTTCAGTCGGGGTTTTACAGATAATCCATGTAATTTAGCTATAATAAAACATTCGGAGGTATAGTAAAAAGTCTTCATAAGAAAAGGTACATTTGAAAGTAAAGCTATTCAAGTAAGAATAGAGTGCCTGAACATTAATTTGCCATCACAAGGACACAGCGAAAATATGAAAGGTCCTTGTCAGTACTCCTAGCTAACTGCTAACCCCAGTTTAAGGAAATGAAGAAGAGATGAAAAGATTCCAGTCTAAATGAATTTTTTACAGCAAAGAACAAATTAATTCTCAAAGCTTCTGATAATAAATGTTTTTTTTACCCAGTGATGCTGGTGCAGTATGTGAATGTATGTGAACAGGAGTACTGAATGTTCTGTAAAGATCACACCTACAGATAAATGTGGGGGGAGGACACTCACTATTACCAAGTCACACTCTAACTTGATGGATTTTATGCCAATGGGTTCTTTTATATTTATTTCTTTAAAATACGTCACTTCCTTTTTTCTTGTAATGACTAGCATTGCTTTGGGCACACACAGTTTTAAGATTTCAGGATATACTTTTTTTTAATTGCACAGAAACAATTATGTAAAAGTGCTGACAAGGCAAAATGAAGAAAGCAGATTCAAATGCTTACCAATTACATTTGTAATTATGTTCTATGATTTCTGCTTAAACACAAGCTAGTTAAAAGGACAATGATATTAGTTTAATAGGTTTTGTAGAAAGAGCACATGGGCATTTGCCAGCATGCTTCAAGTACATTAGTAAAGGAAAAGAAACAGAGAGAAAGAGGGGTTCATGTCACATATTTAGATTTCAAGACAATATAGAGCGTGAAATTGTAACTACACAGCTATAGCACTTCATCCCAATAAGAAATACAGGATTCCTAGAGAATTCAAGAGATTCAATATCTATATGTTAATTAGTCACTTTTCCTTATTCAAATCAGATTTCAAAACATGATCCCCAATACCCTGCCCTTTTCTCTTCTTCACAACACAAGCCCCTTCTCTGCACTGTTTTTCAGTCAAAGGTTTTATATGGTAACACATGTGCCTGACATTGTTCTACTCTGTATACATAATGAGCACAAGCCCTCTTTGTAGTAACCTCCAAGCCCTCATTTTCCATTTCGCAGGCAGAGATACTGACATTTTACTGCATCTCCTGAAAGGACAGGTATCTGAAAAAAACATATTTAAGGATGATAATGCTAAGGCAAATGTATGTACATGAAGAGATTGCTGCACAGCCACAGGCAAGATATTCATTGATTCATTTTTATAGTATGAGTGGTAAATTTGCGTTGACTCTTTCTTGCCAAGGTCCCTTGTGACCAAGGGCACCGATATTCTAGACCACTGTCCCAGACTGTTTTATAAGTGTATAGGGATGTTCAATAGAATTTTTCATTGAGAAAACTTCTAGCTAGCACTACAAATTTTGACTTTGCCATATACTTGGTCAGAGAAATGACTTGGCCAAGACATGTAGAAAATGTTCACTTAAGAAATATGTAGATGCAGTTTTTAAGGGTGGTGATGGTGGGGGAGGGGATGTGTTTTTGGTAATTCTCTTTAAATTCGTTGCAGCAAAGCAAAAGTGTTGTCTTAAGTATAGGTCCTATAACTAGGGTGAATGTATAATTTACCATTCAAGCCAGGACAATTTTGAGAGCAAAAGGAGCACTATAAATAATTTAGTTGGACTAAAGATACCAATTGGGACTGTCCCCTGAAAACTGGGACTTACAGTCACACCACCTGTAGCCCAGATCTAAGGCCCAGAATCGATGAATATATTTGGGGTGGAGGGAGGATTACCTGTCTGATAAGTGTTAAACAAATTTCCTCACAGAATAAAAAATACAAATTATCAACCTATAGAGTTCAAGAACAGGTGACAAAGGTGTCTGTAAAATACCTTGGCATATTCGGTTCATCCACAAAACTGTAAACAATAGCAGACAGGTGAGCTTTCTCTTCTAAAACCATAATCATTTGTAACGAAATCACTATCGCTAATGGCATATACAAAGTCAACTCTGCAACTTTAAACACAACAAAAAGTACTAAACCACCTCTCTCTGCAAACTGAAGGACATCATTCAGTCACACATTCTGTATTCACTAAGAAATGACTATTTTATAAACAATCGGAAATAATCATAACAATAACGATTTCACAAATAATCTCTTTAGCTTCACAAAGGCAACAACACCACCTTTAAAGTGGTGCGAGGCAGTTCAAAGCTTGTATTTATAATTTCTGTGACAAGGAGATTAAAAAAAAATCTTGAAGAATATAAACAATAAAGTCATTCCCTAAGAGAACAAGGGAATGGCAGAACAACCAAAGGTAGATTTAACCTTCGTGAAATATATTTTAAAGAAACTGGGACTGAAACCAGTGACCCCTATTTGCAGCACTGCTAGTCAACAGGAGTTAAGATGTAGATACCACAATCAAATAAAAGCACTTTTGAAAATCTTTATATATGAAAATAATTTAATACAAGATATATATGTATATATATAATCATACATACTTGTAAGTCACAGATTAAAATCAGGAGTTATGTCAACATATTAGAATATGAAAAACTTAGGAAAGCTAATACCTTTTCTGATACCCGCATAGGTACTTGTCAGACCATTTCTCTTCTTCCGATGTCGATAAAGCCAGATGCTAAAAACCATGAGGATAATCCAACAGGCTGCCCCGATTCCTGCAATAAACGCTGGCTGCTTCACGACATCTGAGATCTGCTGAGCAAGACTGACTTGGTCCTCAGGTGACACGGGGTTTCCATGAGAATCTGGAAATTCATCTTCATATTAATTTGGGTTTAAAACTCAGTGTGATAATAAACTCATACTTACATAATATAAAATGGCTATCATTATTTTGTTAATTTTTGGACAATGGATTCTGTTTTTCAATCTGTAACATCCAACATTTTTAGTTAAAGTAGTTCATGAGATTTTTGGCAGAATTGTATTCATTTTATTCAATTCAAAACACATATGATATAATAAGTTCATGGAATAGATTTTAAAACAAAGGCAATGACACACAATTTTTATTTTTTTTTACTCCAGAAAACTCTGTAGTTCATTTTTTACATTAAGTTTCACAAGACAGTGTTGAGACAAAAGTACAATTCTAAAAAATGAAATACTTTAATACAAGTATATAAATAAGAGGTGCAAAGAAGAATGTGTAGGAAAGATATATGCTTCCTTAGACGTCTATAGAAACTCAATTATATGTTCTAAAAGAGGTAAACAATAAAATTTTATTTCCTTTATAATGTAGATATTAAAAAAAATGTGTATGTGTATATCTCTTGCTGCCATATGTACACGGACTATGTTCTAAGAGTCTTACCTGCCTTATAAATACATTATTTGAACCCATGTTCAGAAGGGCCTATAAAATTCAGGATCATTAAAAACAATGAACAACTAAGATAATGTTACCATTGAAAGATCTATGAATAATATTCCTTTTAAAATAATAACTACAGCCAGCAATAGATATAGGAATATTAAATATGAATAATAATTATCAAGTTTTATAAATAATCAAAAAAGTTTATGTTTTCTATTAGCTATTTTGATTCAAGAATTAAAAACTGATGGAACTTATAACTCAAGATTTATATATTTTACATTTATGTTTATACCTACTAAGATATTCATTTTTCAAGCCCACCATTTCATTGTCACATAGAGCAGACTGCAAAGTCTGTAGAAAACTGGAGGGCTTTGCTTTATTATCAAAGCAGTATTCTACCTTGCTGGCATCAGAAGATGCCAATGGGTAGAATTCCCATAGTGCCTGGTGTTTTAGTGTTCTTTCCCCACGACATCTGGTGAAACAAGAAGGTGTCTGCTCATTTCATGAGGATTGAGGCTTTCTTACAATTGTTAAATAATTGGACTCTGAAAATGTTCTGCTAATACAATCTGCTTTAAAATAGAAACATTTGTTCCAGTCCAAAAATCCTTTTTATTTTCAGAAAAAGAATTGGTATAACTCATTATATATGAATGAACAGAAAATATCCTATAGATTATGTTTTCTTATTAAATGATATTGCATCCTGATAAGACGCTGGCAGGAAAAATAAGCAGCATTCAATGGTTAAAGAACCAGCCATAGGAAAATAGCACCCATTTCTATGGAAAATGACTAAACTGCTACTTATACTGTGCACCTGTGGTTTTTATTTGTTTTTGTTTGCTTGTTTGTGTCTTGAACAGAATCTCAGATTCCCCTCAATGGAGGGTCAAGGTTGAAAAACCTATTTTGATAGTCACCTGCCTTCAACTGTTGGTTGACTGAAAGTTTTATTTCCTGTTCCAGACCCTTTTATCTACGGTTATCGTAAGAGCACTTCATCTTCTGAAAGTTCACCAAGCAGACCTATTCTTTTTATTCCTAATACACCCTTTGTATCTGCTAGGTTTACAGATTTCATGGTTATTTGTGCAAGGTTAAGTTGGGTAGCTTCAGATTTTATGGAGACAGCCAAGAGAGATTCTATGCAAGCGACCAGATGGGCTTTAGCAGAATAAACTGTGGTGTGACTAATGAATTAAAACGGCCACTCTATATCTCAGTCTTTGTCTCACTGCAGCTGAGGCTATATTAAGATATGGAAAAAACTGGAACACATTTATAATTTCAAGAAAACCATTTGACCCTTAAATCCTAAGATTGAAATCTTAAATAAATAAAATCGACATGGTCCTTCTTCCAATTCCTTTTTGAAAACCCAGAACTAAAAGTCGTGTTATAAGACAGGTAAGTGATATAAACAATGTATAGGGTTATCACAATGTAACTTATAATTTCAATTTCAATAAGTTAATACTGATATTTCACAAAACTAGGCAACTATTTGAGTAAAAAAAGTCTATATTTAAACTGTTTACCTCCATATCTTATATAACATTGTCAACACTGTATATTGCTTGGAATTTTACAATAAATGAATCAGAAATAATCTGGGAAGCTATTTTCACTTAAAAGTTGTATATTATCGTCATTGTTTTAGAATATGCTAAATGTAAAAGGTAATCCAAAGTTAAATTATGGCCCAAGGCTGTGGCAGAGACAGAAAGCTCTTCACTAAAGGTTTGAATGCAACGCTCATGGCATGGAGTTGTTGGAAGGTACCTCCCTAGGCAGGGACTTCATTCTGTGGCATTACCATTAATCTATTTGTAATCACCTCTCTAAGTTCTGGGCAGGGGGCATGTGCACCATTTCCAGACCTGCACCATTAAACCCTCCCACACACTGTGTGTTGCTATACTTCCTTTCTGCTTGCCCAGGGCCAACCTTGGAGACCCTATGTTAAAGAGGGTAAACCTCATCAGCCTGTGACTATCCATGTCTAATGTGGAACAGAGTCCCTCCCCATAACCATTGGACTTCAGGTGGACTTCATTGTGTTATACAACCAAAATTCTACAAGTGTATCTGTTACAGCAGCTAGTAATGTCTTAACAATGAAACATCAATAACAGTTTCCAAATCAAATGTATATTTTTTAATGTACAGCAATAAAGTTTGTTCAAAGCCAAAAGTATCTTAATTTTATTTGGAAATAATTTCTAGGATGTCATCAATATTATCGACATGCAAGAATACTATGTACTTATTTGTAAAATATGAAGATTCATATATCTGATAATTTTCATAATTTTTGAACTGATATAAAATACTACTAATTCTTAACTTCTGATCTATAACAAACAAACACAAAGTTGGGCTACATATTTCCCAGCACCTTTTATAATTCAAATGTCACCTGTTAACATCTGAATCTTTCCTTTCCCTTTTCTATCTGCAATAGATTTTGTTGCTGTTTGTATTGTCATTTGTTTTAGATTTTACGGGTAACCAACTTGCATTTATGTTCATGCCACATTGCCTATAGTGAGTTTTGGTAATGAAGCTTTATTTTCTTATTCATCTAACTTTTGAAGCACATATCGTATCTAACTTTATGAGTAATGACCATATAACCATATTCCAGTGTACTTTGACATCTCAACCTATGTTTTATTAGAAAAAGCAATTACAATTTTAAATAGACACAAAAATGGTGAATATGAATTGCATATTGTAAACATACAATACCTGTTTTGATTTGTATGGAAGTTTTTTTTTTTTTTCCTTAATCTAAACAACTGTAATTTCTATGAAGGTGCAGACTGTGTCTGTCTTGTTCACTGAGGTAACCTTGGAGCTCAATTAATAGTATTTGTTGAATAGATGAAAAAATTTATAGAACAGGATTAGGATGACACTGAATACTGACAGGCTTTTCCTTGAAATGTCATTTAAAATGTGTGCTTAGATAAGTTTAAGTTTAGTTATTATATACAGATATATAATAACTAATACACACACACACACACACACACACACATATATGTGTGTGTGTATTAAAGCTATACCATCATTCCATATTCTATTTAACTTGCAATGGTGGCTCCACTACAAACAGACAAAAAAAAGCAGTTCAAAGAAACAGTGATATACTCTCAAACTGAACCTGCACCAGCACTTACCTAACTGGATAAACTGTGGCTCACTCTTCACCCCAGGCCCAGCGCCAGTGCTGGCTGCCACCTCTACACTGTATCTGATCCCAGGAATCAGAGAAGGAATGACCACAGAAAAGGTGGAACCATCTACTGTCTTATTTATATGGTAACGAGTTTCATTGCCCAGACACCAAACCTGTAAGAAAAGTACAATGGATGTTAAGGTCGTAAATTGTTTAAGTTGCAAAGATCAACATAGTGTTGTGGTTTTAGAACTAGACAGAGTTCAGACTGACCATGAACCTACTATCGGATGTGTCGAAAGTCAATTTTCCTTAAGATCTAGTTCTGAAAAGACTCTTTCAGTCGGAACCTAGTGTTAGTATGACCTTCAAGATCTCTTTCAACTTTCTCCATACTTTTACGGGATAATAGCAGGTGAGTCTACACCTTTCTACTTGAAGACACTAGTTCTTATCAGCTCATATCATCAGTTTTTTTAAAAAGAGACAAAGTTTCTGAATAATCTAAAGTAACTTTGCATAAGTATAGTTATTAAAAATTAAACTAAACATAAGAAATAAGAATCATCCTAGGATTTACTCAGCCTATGGTACAATGAACCGTTAATAATGAGAGAAAATTAGCATTCTATGATTTTGTACTTAAATGGGAATATTATTTAGTCTTTGATAACATATGAGATCATAAAGAAGAACGATACATACGACTTGAAAGAAAAATGTTCTTATAAGAAAATTATTGTACAACTCATTAACTTTGATAATGATATTTGTAAAAGAAAATTATTTTTAGGAAATTAAGATTTGTGAACTACACTATAATCCTTAATTTAAATTGCACTAAAGGATTATTTAATCACAGAATGATCTTTTGCACTGTTCAAGAACTTGGATATGGTGCATGACAGTACTTGGACTCAGTTTCCATAAAAAAATGATCCATGGAGTAGTAAGCCATGCTCTATATTCTTTATGATGTCCTCGAACAAGATATGGAATTAGCTTCAAATAACCTACTATTTAAACTGTAACAATAAATGGGATTTAAAATAAATCTAAGAATATCAGTAACTTCTATCACATGGGTAATAACCTTTATTTTTTATCTCTGAAAGTTGATATTATTTTAATATAGTTTCAATGCATAACACCAGCAAATGGTCAGACTCTATACCAGGATCTGACCATTTGGAAATAAAGAGTCCTTTGTGATTTTTTCCCCAATTACATTACACAGCTGAACCAAAGCCACAAACTGATTTTGTACCAGTCAATCAGGTTCTGAAAGGCATTTTATTATTTTAAATTGACCACGAAGTTAAGTGAAATCTACTCTTTTGCATTTCTTCAGGAGAAAAATGAGTTTTGACTCTTAGAGAAAAATGCCTACATCACACAATTTTGTTTACGAGCTGAGACATCACCTCATTTTAAATTCTTTAAAATCGCTATAACAGTTTATTTTTCTGAACTGAACCATAGTATCCTGACAATCCTGGTACTGAAATAACCTTGAAATTCATGAAAAAGCCCTTAAAAGTATACAGACTTACCTTTAGATGACTCAATTACATTAGAAGATCTAATTTAAAATACTTTAAAATATTCATAGCGCATTTATGGCAGAATTTTAAATACTTTTAAAAAAGTCACCCTTTTAAAAGTATGCACACAAATTTTATAAAAAGGTTTTCAGTTTACTTTTTGAAAATAATTTTTAAATGAAATATACTAAAATTAAGCTCAGTATATCTAGTTATTGTGCAAATTATTTGCAACTAAAAAGAACATTTATGGTTTATTTGGGCCTTAACCCAAAGTATACTTCAGAATCATTTAGAAATACCTACTAAAACATAAATGCACCTAGTGAATCAGAATCTTTAAGAATGATGGTCAGGCATCTATATTTAAAAAATAATTCCACAAGTGATTCTAATGTTAGCATGTAATTATCTATACAGGTAAATGTGTTCACCTTCTTAACATCGGTTTCATATCAATAGACACGGTATAAAATATTCATATATATGAGATAATCTACTAACTACCATAATTTAGCAGATAATTAGAAAAATATTCAGGTATCATGGAAATTTAAAGTAATGTCTAGAGAAATATATGTTTGGTGAGTAAAATTTTTCTAGTATATAGTGTTTATGTTAAATGTTGAAAAAAAAAACAAATGTATTTTCTATTGAAATTTTCCTGATTCGAATTCATGCATCATAGTCATTAAGACTATCCCATAATAAAGATTCATTGATAAGATAAAAGTTATGTCCCTAGCTGAGTTTTTACTGTACTTTGGCATGCTTGAAAAGATATGCACAAAATGAATCTATGCAGGATTCTCTAAATTCAGTGAATAGAGCCAATGACTTTGCAGGTAAAAATTATTCAGAATCATTGGATGAAGTCACTCTACAATATAGCGTTAATTTAAAATTTCTTTTAAACATACAGAAATTTATTATTGAATTTCCTTTGCAACTAAAACAAGATGTATAAGAAAAATACATTTCATGTACACTAAAATAATTTTTTAAACTTAGCTCCAAAGTTCTAAAATTTCAAGTATGTTAACAAAAAGAAAGCAAACTATATTTGATAGAATGTGATTCATAGCCAATTCCATAGTGCTACCCAATGTTGCAAAATATATTTGAACTACTTTTTAGGGCAAAAAAAAAAAAAAATTTATTAGATTTACCTTGTTGTTTCTGTGAAATTACATGGACCTATATATTTTGTGATCATGTCGATTCTCTCTTTAAGTTAATTTTTTCATTGGCTTAAGAAAGACTTAGTATCCCATAATTACTGGATAGATAGTGTTTTAAAAATAATTTTACATGATGCTACATTGATCAGCAGATGGCGCCAAATATCCACACACAATTTAACCAAGCTTTCTTTTGCTTTGTAGGGGAGAGGGATGTCCATTAGTAAATTACTGTATTTGTATTACCTTATATTCTTGGACCATTCCGTTTTGAGTGTCTTCTGGAGGTGGCTGCCAACTAACAAGAATTGCAGTTCCATTTCCGTCATTTTTTGATACAGTTACACTTTGAGGTGGGGCACTGGGTGCTGTTAAAGTGTTTCAAAAAGTAGATATAAGTATGTGAGAACATTAAAAAAAGCACCTAATTGATTTAAGTCAAACAACAACTACATAAAATATATATCAATATAGGCATATATTTTAAAGATGTATCTCATCCAAGTCTGAATAGTCCCAAACTATGGAAGTTTTTCCTCAATACTGCTAACCCACAGTTACCATGAGTTTTCCATAACCAATGTTATATAGATTCTCTCCACAAAACATCCCAGGAAAATTCTTATTTCTTCAACTCATGTTCTAGTCCCATGTTCTCCTTTAAAATGTTCAAAAGTATGAAGATGAATGCTAATCCTCCATAATATTACCTATATCTTGTCATTTATATACTCAAAGTAAAAAAAGACATTCGAGGGAAAATTCTAGTTACTTTTAAAGAGTACAGTTATGATATGTAACCTTTCACATTTATGTAAATATTAATTTTTAATTTTCATTTATAGGGTGGCCAATCATACTGGTTTGTCTAGAATGAGGGGTTTCTAGGGACATGAGTCATAAGTATAAAACGCCAACTCCGGAAAGTCCAGGGCAAACCAAGACATTACTCATCTTATTTATAAATCATTACTCAAGATATTCAATAAGTGAATGGAAAATAATTAATGGAAAAGCAAGCAAATTGAAAACATTTCCATCTTTAAATGTGAATTTTAGTTCTGAATAATCATATATATCCCATATATGTCTTTAAATAATACAGTGTTCATATTTGCACATTTTTTACATAGACCTCTATTAAAGCAAGTATTACAGAATTTTGTTTTATATTGGTTCAAATTAAACACATTCTATTAGCAAAATATAATGTTCAATATAAAGAAAATTAATAATGTCACTATTAACATTAAAATTTTCATTTAAGCTAATAAAAACCTAATAAATGTGCTGCAATACACAGAAATCATACTCTTCATTATACTTGCCTTCTTCTAAGGTTCTGGCAAATTTAATTTCACTGTCTGCTCCTTGAAATTCATTAAAAAAAGGACGAGCCTTAATTTCATAGTTGACACCCTTTTTGAGGTCAGGGATAACCACACTATTTTGGGTTGGCGTCCTCACTTCAAAAACTGACCACTCTGATTCACCATGGTTGGCTCCAGACGGCCGATAAAGAATTCTATATCCTTGAATATACTGAGATTGTTGGTCCACCTATTAAAATGGCAAATAAAAATGTAATCATTCACATATTTCTATTGATTTATTAGAAAATTATGAAAATTAAATGTCACAAAGTGTAAAACATTCTATTTGTCTTCACCCCGTGGTTTTCTACTTTATGTAAAGTAGAATATTGAAAACAGATCACCTATTTTTTGTAATGTGTTCACTTTTTCAGCTTAATATATATTATTAGATATTGATTTCTATGCTTCATAACGAAAAGTGGAGACATCATAGCACTTCTATGGCATATCCAGAGATATGTCTGCTAAGGGTCAAAAGGATGAGAAAATAATATGTGTTTTACGACTTTCTAATTTTAAAGGCTACTTAATGCAACTTAAAAATATTTGTAAGTTTAGAAAAAGTCATTTGATAACAATCTATCACAAGTTATATATTCATGATTAAAATTGTTTCTTTCCTACAGCATAATAGAAAACACCACAAAGATAAAAGTTTTCTCTGTTTAAATCCAATCCACAGGAACTGTAATAAAAAATGCTAACATTATAAAGTTATTGGTGGAGAGTGAACAGCAAATATATATATAAAATTTAATTATCTTTTGCATTTATACATATTTTCACATAATAATCTCCTAGAACTCATCTGCTTATTAAAACTGTGATCAAACATTGCAACAACAATGACTCACTGTCCAGTGCACTTCAACAGAAGAGGAAGAAAGGATGGTGGGGCTATGGAGGTGCAGCACGACGTTTCCCAGTTCTCTCTGGACCTGCTTGTGATCCACCCCTTGACTTGTTGGGGGAACATCTGCAACAATCCAAGAAGACTGTGTCAGATCTTACGTGATGTTATTGACTTGAATGAAAACATGGTGAGGCAATCCTTTCATTCATAGCGACTCTCAGAAAAGAAGAATCATTGTGACTAGGAAGACAACCTATGATACAGAATAAAATAGGAACAACTTAACCTTTTTATTAGGATCAGAAGGATAGGAATGAGAGAGAGGAGGGAGGGAGGCGGGAGAGAGAGAGAGAGAGAGAGAGAGAGAGAGAGAAATAAGATATGGAACGGAAGTAAGTGGGAGAAGAAGAGAGGAGAGAGGAGAGGGCTGGCTGGAGGGAGGGAGGAAGGAAGGAAAGGAGGGAAGACAAACAGAGGACATGTAGAAAGCAAAAAGAGCAGAAGGTAAAGATAACAATGGGAACAACTGCTTTTGAGGGCTCCTTCTACTATGTAATGATTGTTTTCTTGCCAAGAATGAGGAGCCTAGTGAAATCCCCTTGAGTTTGTCATAACCTTCTGTAGTGATCTTAATTAGGCAAGAAAGAAAAAGTCAGATGCAGTAAAGTGGATAGGTAATGAAAAGAATGGAGGCATTATAAGTAAAAAGCAAGCACAAAAAGAAGTCAGATACCTTACATTTTATAAGAAACTGGATGTTTTCTCAAATTATGTATATAATAAGTTAGTGGCTATGATGGGGGATACAGAAGCCCTCAGTAAGATGGATAGGATAGGATAGGATAGGATAGGATAGGATAGGATAGGATAGGATAGGATAGATCTGATGAGAAAACAGTACTTAACATTTATTTAATTAATAATGGTTTGGTTAGTTTAGTTACAGTATAACTGTAAATGTTTAATAAAGAGTTTTAAATCTCAAGAACATCAATGTTTTAGAAAGGAGACCAAGAACATAGAGATAATTAGCTTTCATTTATGTTGCACTTTTTTTTTTCCAACAAAGAAGGGTTTTGTTAAATTTAAAAATATATATATACACATATATAAATTTATATGTATATAAATTTATATATTAAAAAAATATATATATATTTTTTTGCATCCAGATTTCTCCTCAGAGTGTTGTATCTTGGCACATACATTCTAGATTATTTGCCAGTCCATAAACACCAGAAATGCGAATTTTAATGTTCTAAATAATTACTTTCAAAGAACAGAGTCTGGATAGAAAGCAAAAACATTAATGTTAAAAATGAGGTGGGTTAGTATCTTTGATGGAGTCCAGGGAAGGCAGGCTAATGGAAGAGATGATAGATTTGAGTGTTATCAAACACTTTTAGAAATAATACCCTTGACTGTATTGGGCCTATAAGTTAAGCTTATAAATAAGCAAAATTAGAAAAAAACAATTGAGATAATACTTTACTATACTTTAACTTAGGCTGTTACTGGCCCTCAGGCCACCTATGATCACAACCTATACACAACATAGTGCTGTACATATAGTATGTGCTTAGTAATTTAACTCATGTGGTTGAGTCACAAAAAATTGGTGTATGGAAAACACATGTTATGTCAGCTTCTAAACATATTTTCTCATGGGTAAGCTTCCAACCTCAGGCAATCTCCTGCCTTTTGGGAAGTATCTTTACACATGTAAATAACCATTTTAAAATGTACCTACTATGATTTGCATCACAATCCCTAATTCCTCTGGTTTGAGATAAATTTGCCAGTTAATTCTTTCAGGAAACTGACTAAACTCCCAGACTTCCTGTAATCATTTTGATAACAGTGGTCTAGAATATTTTAGCAAACTCCCCACCAGAGAGAAAAATGGAAAATGTTGTCTAATATTGCAATATTTAGAAGTTTATGAATTGGCCCTTTATTGTTCTTGTTCTCCTCTTCCTCTTCCTCCTCCTGAAAGAAATGTGTTATAATGTAAAAGATCCTTCCCAACACTCAGAATTAAAGTTGGAGGAAATCTCAGATACGATTCTGTCCAACTGCTTCTCCAGTATTGGGACTCCCTACACTTAATCTCTAAAGAGAGATTATCTAGGCTCCACTTTGTTATTCATAGTAACTGGTCTCAATAATTATTATCTATATCATACATATTTCGTACATTTGGTGTCTGTGCACATATTCTTTAAAAAGCAGGGCTCAGGAATGCTATGTGGATAGGACGTGTGGATGAAGAATAGTAGTAAGAGAGGCAGCAACCACCCCCATTCTCAGCACTGACCAATAGTGCCGCTACTTGCTAGCTACTCATCTCACCTTCCTTGTATAAACTGTGTCTTTGGAAAAACAGATTTTGATTATCCTGTAACAAAGTTTTAATTCTCTCCAATTGTGACATAAGTCTACCTGACTCCTGAATTGGAAACCATGCCTTCTATCTTTGTAACTCTTACTTTTGACCCAGCTCATTCCTAGGAATCTCTACTTGGGTATGGCTTTTTTGTAACTATGGTGCAGAAATACTTATGGAAATCATGCCTTCTCCCTTATGAATCAATTTCCAACCAGTCTTTGCTGAATTCCCTGGCTCTTCCTTTTACTGCTTATATGTTCTGTTCTGAAAATTTTCAAGGTTCTTTCCCAGGTTCCAGCTATGGCCAATATTAGGCTGACCCTCAGCTGGGATTCACCATTTCTCAAAATAGTCCAAGAATTAGACAATGAAATTTCCTCAGTTTTACTTCTGCTCATTGGTTCTGTTTTGTTGTCTGTAGTTAGAATAAACATATCATTTTCACATGATAGTTTCTTAAAATGCTAAGGAAAAAAAGACGTCATGCCTGCTTTAATTTTATTATTTTGAGGGTTAAATCCAAGATCCTTGGGTTTCTTTTCCTATGATGCGAGTTTTACCCTTTCATGCACCACCACCAACTATCTTCATCGTCCTTTTAAACGTCTACCTGAAAATACGATGCTCAAAAAAGAACACATTACACCATTAATGATCTGACTAGTTCAGAGTGAAGATGGGAGATTACTTCATCCAGATATAATTGTGCTAGTGCCAATTAAGACCACATTTATCTATCTATCTATCTATCTATCTATCTATCTATCTATCTATCTATTTATTTATTTATTTTGCTACATCATTCAAGTGGTTCAGATAGGTATTTTAATTGATTTTAAAGATTGTGGTCTGTCTTCTACTTTCCTACACACACAATCACATGTTCTCACTTTAAGTTAGGTAACCTCAGCCTATTCTTCTACAGTTAATTTTTAAAACCTAAGTTCAGGGACCAAACTTTAAAATTTGCTTCATTAATTTCCATCTTTTTAGTACTAGCCCATCATTCCAGTCTGTCAAATATATTTAACTCTGATTCTCTCATTCAGCATGCTAGCTGTCTTTTTCAGTTTTATGATATCTATAAATTTTATTAACTTCTTTTATTTTTAGTGCAGACAGTGAAATACAAGTCCAGTAGTAAAATTGTATGGCATAAAATAGAAATCTGAGTCTTGTATGTTCATAAATTGATTACTTAATTTAATCCTTGTCTAATCCTGTAGAACAGGTATTTTTAGCCTCCTTATATAGGTGAGGAAACCGAAGCTCAGGACTAACTTGCTCAGGGCCATATAGATAGTAGGTTAAGCAGCTAAGATGAAAAATTCTTTGATTTCAAAATTGTATGTCTGTTTCACTACATTTCTAGTCTTCCAGTTGACATAGTTATTCATGTACAAAGGTAAGTTGATTAAAATTTTAAATGACATATTCAGATAAAATGTTAACTATATCCTAACTTACAAATGCAGATATACATAATAAAAGCATCCATATGAGTATATGACAGAATGACATTCAATCCAAATCTTCACTTAGAGTCTATTAGGTAGAGACCAGGGGACAAAAGTTTAAATGCACTTTACAGCTGTCATAGTTTCTGCATTCTTTACAAATGCGTATCTAATATTGAAAACCTCAAAGTGTCTTAAGACAGGCTCCAAGAATATTAAAGCTCCTGGTGAGATGACTCATAATAACAAATATAGGCATTTGGGTGTGTTGAATTCACACAGCAAGAAACAGACATGGACATGTTCTAAAACTTGGTTTGCTTTCTCTGTGAATTCTGAAACAAAAAGTCCTTCCAAAAAGGTTGTTTATTCACTCACTGGAGAAGACAAAACATGCAAGATAGCTGTCAGACCCTATCCCAAACCAGGAAAAGAGGAGTTGAAGTCTTTCAATAATTTTGTGTGTAACTTGTTTCTATCATGTTAACTAAGTTACAATTTTTCCTTTGGGAAAGTAAAGCTCGGGATAGAGACATCATGATTCCTCTGTCATGTTGAGAAATAAATTTTATATTTCTAATCACTACTATCTAGAATTATCTTTATTAATATCAGGGCAAGCATATTTTAATTGCAAAGGCAATATGATCCAAAAAAAGGTAAAGGCCGATTCAAATTCATCCTTTTTTAAATATATAAACTTAATATACTTTAAATACTTTCTAGTAAAGTATTAAAACGGGATGTGCAAGAGGGCGAACGGGAAATAATCTGTCTATTGAAAATTAAAAATAATTCTATTCACAAAAGACAATAAACAGCAGTGTATCTAGAACGTGGTCAGAGTGAACAAAATTTCCAGTTTCAAATGTTTTAAAAGTAGCTTTAACATATTGATTTTCCCTTTTCTCTGTTTCTTTAACACATCTTTGACCAAAATTATACATGCTTTTCATTTAAAAGTTTAATATATCATGGCTCACATAATTGACAATGAAAGACAGGCCAAACAACACACAGACCTAAAGTGTTTTTTCCCCCATGCTACTTAGCAGGAGGTTGGTTGACTGGACAGAGGGATTAAGAACTAGTCAAGCTTATCTTCCCCATATCTCTTACATTCACATGATTTCCAAAAAGCATTATTTGATTAGGGCTGTAATTTTCAAAACTCATCTAGAAGGTTTTGAGAACTGATTTCAACATAAATAAAATTTATTCAATTTTAAATATAATTAGTATATAAAGATTTTATAGCCACATATAGCAATATTTAAAATCATAAAACTGAATACAAAAAATATTTTTTTTCTCATTGGAGTTGTGATTTTATAAAATGAGAAACATTTCTCTGTTATTAATCTTATTTTGGAGTGCTTAGTCCAGAAAATAATAAAGTTTACAGATATTGTGTTTGAATTTTAAAAATTAATTGATAAAGGGGGTTAAATGTAAGAGAGTCAGGGGAGGGTAAAGTGAGTAAAGAGAATCAAATATATGGTAACTGAAGGAAACTGGACTTTGGGTGGTAAACACACAATAGAATATACAGATGTCAAATTATAATGTATATCTGAAAATTAAATAATTGTATTAACTGTTACTCCAATAAACTTAATTTAAAAATACATTAAAAAATAAAGTTATTGTTGATAGAAAAATAAATTAATCGAGCACCTTGGACAACAAATCTATGTTAAATATACAATCCTAGCATGTAGTACAAATGATTTACCTATAAAATTATCACAGCTAAGGATAATATTTACCTTGTGTTTTCACTGGGTCTGATATCTGGCTTGGATCACTAATTCCATATGCATTAGCTGCCCTCACAAGAAAGAGGTAAATTGCATTGGGTTTGAGTCCTTTAATGGAAAATACTTCTGTTTTCACATTCTCTGCTACCGTCTGCCAGCTACTACCAGATGCATGGCTAAGGAAAGATACACAAGTTAGAACATGCATATTTAGTGGTAACTCACAAAAAAGGACAACTAGGAAACACCATCTTCACTCTACCTGAAGGCTTCTATAATATATGATGTTGGGGTTGCTCCTGAATTCAAGTTTGGTTGCCATGACAATGTTACTGTATTTCTGCTGACATCTGTAACTTCAGGTTTTGAGGGGGCACTAGGGATTAAATTTGGGTCAGTGGGTCTTGGAGGCTGAACAGGAACTCCAAATTCTAACGAAGGGGAAAAAGATGAAAAATATTTTCACATATACAGATAAGCACATAAATAAATGTACATAACATATCCACACATCTATTCAGGCATCAGGACATCTACTTTATTTACCAGTAAGTAAACAACTGTGTTTGAAGCTTTCTTTTAAGGTAAAAATACTATCTAAATTACCTTGGACTTCAATGTAAGCACTCCATGTTGCTTCACCACTGGGGGTTGATGCAATGCAGGTGTACCGACCAGTGTCACCCAGCTGAGAGACAGATGGAAAATAAATATTTGAAACAGTCAAAAGCTCACTGGGCTGGAAAAATAATTATAGGTTTGTATATGGCCCATAAATATGAATAACTGCATTGAAATTCACTAACCAGAAACTATTTCTTAATTGAATATACTTTTATCGAATGTGAAGGAAAGTAATTCATGGAGATGTAAAAAAGATTTTATATGATTACTCTGATTATATAATAAAAATATAATATTTAATTGCATTAACATTATTTTCAGTGTCAGGGATGGTAAACACTTCAAAAGGTTAGTCTTTATTGCTAAATTATATCTTTATATTTAATAAGTCATATAATAAGGCTGATAAAGTTTGACTATGCTTGCTATTTCATATTTTATCCGAGTTACAATTATATGGATATAAATTAACAGATCTTTATGGAAAAAGAATACATATAAAATAATTCCTCTTATTCAATCCCTTTCTCACTTTTGAAAAACCTTAATTTAAAGCAGTTTAATAAGCATAAATCCAAACCCTAGCTGGAATGAACTCTCTCCCTTCTAAAGAGTGAATACCAGAATACAAACACAGGTCACATGTTCAAGTTTAAAATCATCAGCAGTTTAATGAACCCATATGCCTCTGCTTAAGGTATTAAGTCTATTTTCAAGTAATGTTTCATAAAGAGAGAATGTTATCATCTCGCTCTGCCCATTACAAGAACAAAGTCATAATGGGTGTCATAAAGAAATAAAACATAATAACTTTGGTGGCACATAAAATAAGCTGTTATGCTGATTCAAAACTCCAAAAAAGCCACCTATAATAGGCAATAAAGCAATTGAAATTGTTTATTACTGACAAGGCTATTCTTTCATATGCCTCATGAACTTGTCTGATCTTGACCTAAAAAGAAAAAGAAAAATCAAAACAAAACAACACAGTCCTGAAAGAACAGGTATGGGATGTGATGCCCTGGGAAAGTAAATCCCTAAATTGTTCCCACAAACCCACAGGCTTTTCATCATTTAACATTCTGATTTGAAATGTATACTCAGTGTATACATTGCTTTATAGTTTTTGTTTGCATATATAGTATTCTACAATTGCAAAATGCTAAACCATATATTCACAATAGAAGAACCGTTCAAGTACACTGCACGTCAAATGGTACTAGAAAATATCTTTGAAAAATGCTTTGTAGAATGAATGACTACATCATACCACTACTTAAAAGGTACTTGTTCTCCCACAAATCCTCATCGACCTTCCTCAATAGGTCTGAAATTTTTTTTTTCCTCCTCCATATAAAACCTTTAATTACTTGCCATGGGCTAAATTATGAGTCAAATCATCTTAAAAATACATAGTGGAATGTCTGAAAGAATAAAGCATCAAATTAAAAATATATTAATATTGTTATTTGAGATTTCATTATTTCTAAAATTTGAGACTTCACTATTAGTTACTGGAGGCAAAAACAAAGTGAAACAAAATGGGAAACCCAGGGTGTCATTTCAAGTTACCTTAGCATAACGGATCTGTAGCACTCCAGTCTCCAGCTGTTTAATTCGAGAATCTTGGGTTGAAACAAGGACTCCGTCCTTTCTCCATAGAATCGTGGGCACTGGACTGCCTGTGGCCACACAGCTGAGCACTAAAGTACCATCCACTGCTACAGTCTGATTCACAGGACCTTGTCGAATGACTGGAGGAGGCCGGTCTGCGATCACTGCCAGAAGAAACAACAGGAAATAGGTTTCTGCAACTGGAAGCAATTTTCTAATCATCGAAGCAAGAGCAGTTGCTCTAGGCTTTGAAACAAACTAATTAAGCAAGTAATTAAAGTAGGAGATATGCATTATTCAGAATGCATTTATATGGTGCACTGATTTAGAATATTAAAATGAGGTAAAATGTATTCCTTTCAAGTGACCAACCACTGACTGAGTGTGCTGCATTGTTAAGGGACCTACTTAAGAGTTCAGGGACTAAATAAGGATTGTGGATAGTGAAGAGATGTATAGTGAGTGGCAAGAAATGGGATGCTGCAGCATTTAAACTTTAAAATATGTAAAGAATAAAACAACAGCAAAAGACATTTACCCCAAGGAAATTTATGAGACAAATTTTCATAAATGAACCAAAGCCAACTTGATATTTCATAACCGTTTGGTGTCACATAGAAAAATGATGGTATCACACCACCATGTTTGACAATTTTTAAATCAATATGATTGAGATCCTTTTATTTTAGAATTCTATTAAAATAATAAATGTAAAAAATTCCCAATCCTAAAGAATTCAGAGAAACTGGAAAACTGTGAAAATACATTCTTGGTAGGCTAATCTAAAAATATAACTCAAGCTGATGTCCTAACGTAGGAAATATCATAGTTCCATATTGAAATTATAGAAATGAGATAACACTTTTCCTAATTCTATTATCTTGATAGTTTTAATGTACTAAGGAAGGCATTTTTACAATATGTAAATTAAAGTATTAGTATTGTATGAAAAATCTAAAATCTAAAAACATTATCTAAGATAATAAATAAATTATTTCAGGGAAAGACTTAAAACAAATAGTGAAACTAGAATAAATCCTGCATCAGAGAGATGTTTTCATCCTCTGACCTAGGTGATTTAGGTGAAACTCCATGATGTTTTTCTAAATGAATAAAAAATAAAAAGATAAGTTTAAGAATTTGTTTTTCTCTATTAAGCTTTACAATTCTGACTAATAGTTAAAAATTGTAAAAGTCGCGAATATATAAAAGACAATTCTAAGAAGTTGCCTGATTAAAGGAAACTGGTTGCCAGAGTAACTAAATTTTGGATGCAACCATTTGCAAAGCTGGATATGTCATGCTCAAAGTTTTATGCACCAGAGATTTTCACAAGCTGGAGTCACATTTCAATTTGTTCCTCGTTTATCATGAAATAATTATTGATTTTGTGCATTCAATCTAAGAAAATCAAGAAAGCAAGAGAGTGAAATCAGCAACTGCGTATTTTTTCTCCACCTTCCAATTCTCTTCCACCGTTGGTTACTAGTGTGAGATTTGTTAATACCGGAGGGGAGGTGGGTAGTGTATTAGAAGATTGGAGTTCGAAACTTGGCAGGAATGTTTCTGATATTCCATGAATAAAAAATATAAGCCAATAATTCCCTTGCTTAGAATTATTTAATATTTTCTACATTATCTGTTGAGATTGGCTAAAATCAAATCAGAGGGCCCTCCTGATAAGTATGAAAAAAGAATGAAAGTGTTTTATTGTGTTTTGGGTTTTCTAAGACTGCCACCTGTGTTCCCTTGATTATAAGAATAAATAAATATTTACCTCCAGACATTAATTAAATTAGTAACAGAGGGTTTCTTTATAACTGATTAGAATTAAGTCCAGTAACGAAGTGGTTTGCATTTGGTATCCTTGTTATGTTTAGAAACAATCCAGTATCTGGGGATTTATTCGGTTTTCTACATCTTTCTAGTGTTCTGATATTTGCATCATGATTAGCATCATCTATGCCTCCTCATCCCATCCCAAACCAGTTTTATGATGCTGTTTCTCTGTGTCATTTATTTCTTCCTGGTATACACTGTGTAGTTTATAAAAATAAAGCAAGAAAAGAGTTGGGTTGACTATCAGATCCACCATCTGTCAAATGTCTTTGGACAAGTTCCTTAAATTCTCTAAGCCTCAGTTTATTTATTTTTTTAATCTGTAAAATATAATAATAATACTTCAGGATAATAACACTTGTTCTAATCAGTTCAGTGGATTGATTGCTAAGAAGATTTATATAAAATAATAGATATGAAAGTGCTTTGTTAATGCAAAAAACTATTCATATATATGAATTATGATATTACCACTATTCTGTAAAAAATTAATATGTAAATCAGAGCTAAAAGAGTTAAAGCGATTTTACATTTTTAGATAGAAAAAAATGAAAGATTTTCGATGTTGTCAGATTAGAATGAAATACTAATGAAATGCATAAATTTACACAAACCAGAGTGTAGTACATTTATGCATCGAACCTAGCTTTTAGGATTTATGAGACAGACCTCAAATTAGGGTTGACATTTTACACTAAGATTATTAGAATGAATTATCAAGTAATACAGTAGAAAATTATAAAAAACAAAAATACATTTTAACAAAGTAAGTGCACAGACTTTGGAGTCAGAAAGATGTAGCTCTGAAAAATAAAAATGTTCCATGTGTGCATCATCCAATACAGTAACCAATGGTTCACACAGCTACTGAGGGCCTGAGTGTGGCTAGTGTGATTGAAGAACTAAGTGTGTCATTTTATTTAATTTTAAGCAATTTAAATTCCAATTTAAATAGTCTCATGTGGCAAGTGATAATTAGATTGGACAGTACAAATTTTTGTTTTATTTTTTATTTTTTTTATTATCCACTTTATTTATTTATTTTTATTATGGTGACATTGGTTAACAAAATCCAGTAAGCTAAGTTTCAAGTGTACAATTCAACAGTAAGGCATAGATATATATCGCATTGCATGTTCACCACCCATAGTTAGATTTCTTTCTGTCACCACATATTTGATCTCTTTTACCCCATCTACCTCCTCCCTCACCTCTTACCCTCTGGTAACCACTAGTCTATTGTCCATGTCCAGAAGTACAAATTTTTGTTTTAAATCTCATTTCTCCTACTTATTATCTACATGGTGTGGGCACACTTTTTCACCATTCTCAGTCTCTTTTCTTCATTTGTAAAATGAGATGTTGTCACATTTGAAATTGTTGATAAGTGAAAAGTTCTTAGCATAGTGCTTGGCACCAAGGAAGCATGAAATAACGGTAACTTTTTATCATCAGTATAGTATTAATGGTAGTAGTAATGTTGGTATAAGCAGTATGATAGGTGGTAGAACTTTATTATGGCAGACTTTGTAAAAATTTACCTGTCTTTTTCCCACATTCAATGAAAGATTTAAAAACCCTAAAAAGTAAGGGCATATCATTAAAGTAATATTTTATCTCCTGAAAAATAATGATCATGAGGGGTATATTAATATGTATAAATATATTTATAAAATGATTTCAAGTGAAAAATAATACAAAATAACATACACTGGCTAAATATAAAAAATTCACATTTATACACCATTAAACATAAGTTACAGTATATCACAAATGCTATCAGTTTGCAAATATATCTCAAAAATCCATGATTTAGGCTATAAAATATTATCCCATTTTAGGAATCAGGGAACTGAAACTTTGAAAGCTCAAGTGATTTATTCAGATCAAGTGGTTAGTAATTGGTAAATCTCTCTTTTTTTCAATAAAAATTAATATTCTTTTCACTGTATATCAATAACTTTTGAGAGATAAATGCAAATGATTCTAAGTTATATACATCTTTTAATAACCACTATTTTTTTCTTACATTCTAGTAATAAAGAGAACAAACATTTTCAATTAAATAGGTGATATGAATTTCTACGTCCCTGAGTCGAATGCTAGTTGGGGTAGGCCACAGATACCGAAAAGCAGTATTTCAAAGACAACTGCTACTCTATCATATTCTGTGCCTCCTGCTCTATTGTCACTTTGCTTTTAGTTATTGATTATGAGACTAATAAGAGATACTTGACAATATTTTACCATAATTTTCTTTGGCCTTTTTTTCAAGTACAGCTGTATGTACAAGTTGCTTTATGAAGTTGTAATTGTAAATGTATGTGCAATTCTATGTTCTATTTTTTCTACATATTGATTTTATTGATCATCGTCAAATTCATTACATGATATTTACAACCATCATTTATTAGGCGTGATGAATGTAAAAAATTGTAAAAAACTTTTTAGGTTATTCTAACTTATTTGAGCCAGTGCATATATAACATATATCATAGACAGAGGTAAGAGTCCAGACTTTTGAATGAGAAAATACTAATTTTGAATTCTGATTTAACTAATAGGTAGTTGTTTATTTCTCTTTTTTCTGTTTCTTCCACTGAAGCAAAAAATATCTATTGAGCACTTATCATGTGTCAGACTTTGGAGGTTACTGGGTATACAATTAGACAGACATAGGCCCTGCTCTTTTAGTGTCTAATGAAGATTATAGGAAAATAAACAGAAGACAGGACAGTATAGGATGCAATCTCTATATATACATATACAGGGTGAGGGCATAGTACCCATATGTAAGGAGTTAGGGAAAGCTTCTTGAAGAAATTGAAATTTCAAGTCAAAAAGAGCATGTGTAGAAGTCTTAAGACAAAAAAAAAAAAAAAAAGGAAACAATAAAATTAGGGCATGTGAACAACACACTATTCTGAGATGAACCGGCAGAGGTCATATCATAAATTATAAAGCATATTAAGGAATATAACCTTTATTCTGAGAGCATTGGGAAACGAAACAATAAAATTAATGTATTTAAAAATTACTCTGGATTTTTTTTTTAAATTTCAAAAAATATCTGTAAAATCCTAGCTAGCATTATACTTACTGATAAAATAATAAATGTTTTTTCTCTTAAAGTTAGGATCAAGAAAAATGTGTCCACTATCATCAATCCTACTAATTATGTCGGAGATCACAGATAATGCACAACAAGTAAATGAAATAAAAGGTCTAAATATTGGAAAGAAAAAGTAAAATTGATTTACTTTGCAGTTGCCACATTTTGTTCATAGACATTCCAAAGTATTCTACCTACAAAATCTTAGAAATAATGAGTAGATTTAGCAAAGCTACAGGTTATAGGGTTAATATACAAAGTCAATTGTACATCTTATTTTAAACAATACCATAATGATACACACACATCCAAAATCATAAAATATCATAAGAATAAATCTGCTAAAATATGCACAAGACTTCTACCCTGAAAACTATAAAACTTTATTGAGAGATTTAAAGGTCTAAATAAATTCATATATATTTCTCTAAATTGAAAGACTCATTGTTTAAATGTTAATTCTACTTAAATTGTTCAATAATTTAAGTGGAATGAAATTTAAAACTCAGATTTTTGTGCTTGTTTAGGAATGTGTGCATGTGTATGTTAACAAGTTGATTTTTAAAGCATATAACAAAATATAGAGAACCTCCAATAGCCTAAAAAGGAATTTAGACCCTTATTTTATACCATAAACAAAAAATAATTTTAAATGAATTAAAATCTTAAATCTCAAAAGTATAGACAATAAAGCTTCCAGAAGAAGACTTAGACATCTTCATAGCCTCAAGGTAAGACAGAAAACTAAAAGTACAACATATAAAATAAAATAATAATACATTGGTCCTCATTAAAATTAGTTACTTAAGCCCTAAAATCATCATCAAAAGAACAAATGAGAAGAAATCTTTATAATTCATATATCTCACAAGCACTTATATCTGGGAAAACCAAGATATTGAGTGCACATGCCCACCAATGGACTTGTTAGGTATATTTAGCTTTATTAATAAAAGCCCTAAACTGAAAACAATCCATCAATAGACAGAAACATAAATGAACTGTGAACTATTTATACAATGGAATACTACATGGCAACAAAAAGGAAGAAATATGTGTATATATATATATATTTAATGTGAATATTTACATGTTTATATATTTATATGTATACATATAAATATATATGTATATTTTTATTCTCATATTATTATACTGTCATCCTTCTAATGGTTGGTGATTTTCTCCATCATTGTGTCATTATAACATATTTGGCATTAATTGATCAAGTTTAAGAGAATTAATAAACAAGATAAAATCACATTAAGAAAAATTGTTCATTATCATGAGTTGTGAGTTGAATTTATCAGAAATGCACTTATCTCCTTAATTTAGAGGAAAGAAAAGGATGATATTTTACACTAATAAATTTTCAAATAGCATTTTATTTTTGAAAACATGGAAATATTCTCATGTACAGCTATTCAGTATAAACTTTTCTTTGCATAACTGCTATACTTTGGTGAATCTGACTTAGTGCTAAAAATCTATAGTACAGTCAAGTTAAATTAAGAATCATTTTAGACTTAATCATTGTATTAACATGCTCTTCAGCTTTACTCAACATTGCTGTAAGTAAGGATACGAAGTTGAAAATAAATATGTTTACTGGTACTTTCATTAGACCCTAAGGAAAACTTTGAAATTTTGAAATAAAATGCTCTACTTTACCATCAGTAACTTCCAAATATGCTTTTGTGATGATACTTCCGGCAACGTTTAAAGTCTGGCAGATATAATAACCTACGTCAGATCGCTGGACATTAGTAATAGTGAGGTCACCAGTCTGGGAGACTGAAAAACGGCTGGATGACTGTGGTGGCTGATATGAGAAAAGCAGATTCTGTAATCCAGGATTTGGGAGGAAAGAATAACAATAGGTTAATTTCTAGGCTCTGATATTTTGGTACGTATATATGTTTATAATAGATATATAAACATGTACACAAACACACAGACCACACATATATGTACACAAATAAGCTAAATATTGTTTCTTTACATGCTCACATATATAGATATGCACACACATAAATATATAAGATTTACTAATCTAGTCAAATAGGTTATTAAAAATTGTAAATAAATTCTAAATATTGATATATGCTTTTATAATTATCAGTTTCAAATAATACTAGATTTCAAAGGCTATTTGGTATCTTTAGAGTTAAGAGTTTTAGATATTTAACCAAAGGAGAGTTAAAAACTTTGCATGTGTGTGCGTGTGTATTTGTGTTTGTGACTATTAGGATTATAAACACTGTCTTTTAATATATAAACAAAATTAAAATTTAAGTACAGTCTGATAAGCTAAAGGATATAATTTTGGCACCGATAACAAGTATCTCTATTAGCCCTCCACTATAAAATATCAGTGGCCTCTATCAAATTAACAATTTCTTGTTTCCCTTGAACATATATTGAATTTAAGAATTCATAACGGGGCTTTATTTCTGCAGAAAGTTATCTTAAATACAAAGTAAAAATAAGATATTATTTTGTAGTACAAATTTCTCACTATGAATTGAAATATTATGTTTGTCAGAGGGACACATTATGTCATAGAATTTCAGGAAATAAAAAATATCAACATTTTTTCTAAAAAAAAAAGTTGCCCCCTTTTAAGTATTTTATTGAAAATCTGAATTCATGGTTTCTTTTGAAAATATCAGAAGATCTAAAAATCCTGGACCTGAATTTCCACATGGCAACCATTTGCTGGTGCCAAATAGCCACTGTTCCTTCTCAGTGGGGTATCTGGGCGTAGGCTAGTTGCCTTGCAAGATACATCATTTTTTAAGGTTTAACTACTAAACCATGGACATATGTTCAATGACAAAATTTTAGAAAAAAAGGAAAGTGTATCATTAAAGCAAACCAAATCAAATCAAAATTATCTTGAAATTTGATATAAAGTTTAACTTAATAAGTTATTAAAATGACTAAATGATTCATTTAAATATTACTCTATTAAAAAGAACTTCTAGTGGATTTACTATTATTGCTACACAGATTTTCTTATATAACATACTTTCAATTCTTCCTGCTTAACTAAAATTTTTTTTTCTTATCTTTAATTAGCTATCAGTAAACTTAGTCCTTTGAGGCCAAATGGAATGTGTTAGAATCAAACAACTGACTAGAACTCAAATGATGGCCTAGATACCATAATCAAATTAATATTTGCCTAACAAAATGAAACAAAAGTAAGCTTGATAGTATTGCTTACAAAACATTAGTGAGTGCAGTCAGTAAACTACCTATATGTTATTTATAAGAGCACATATAAGCAAGGCCATAAAACAATGCACCCCAAATTGATAAAGCAAAAAATAAAAGAGGTTAGGAATAACTATTAAAAATGAATGAGAATCATTTTTTTTATAAGAATCAGAAACAAAAGGGAAGGAAATCCTTTATTGAAGAAGGTAAGTCATTAAGAGATAAGACAAAGATGTACATTTAAAAAAATATTTTAAAATTTCCTATTATTTTAAAAGTAAAATTATTTCAAAATTTCCTTTTCATTAAGCTGAAGCCCAATAGCGAACTTAAGAGTTAGTAAGAGAATAGATCTCTATATTCCAGTTTCAAGGTTTATAGAAAATTATGGTTCATAAAATGTTTAGATAGTAGGATTTGATAGGAAGCAGGATATCGTATACGATTGTTATCAAAGAATTAGAATATACTGAACTATATTTAACATGACATCTATGTTAAAGAGAATTCCATATAGTTCAATCAATGTCTTCACTCTTTATGTTTTAACTGATATTTAAAACATAAAGAAATGAAGAAGACACTTCAAATTCCTGGTACTTTCAGAGAAATTGCACTGAATAATTAACTCTTTTTTAAGCGTCTTTAAAGCTCTTTTAATATATATATACAGATAGATATCTGAATAACAGAAAAAAACTAATTGAGTTATGTTTAGAAAGACGTTTTTTAATGTGGCTGAATTGGTAATAAAGGTAAATTCTATGTAATAAAATAGTTATTATTATATGTACTAACCTGTGTACCAAAACTAGGAAGGGAAATTGCTTTGAGAATGCAAAAAATGAAGGAAATTTGGTCTTCTCTCTCATTGCTAAATTTTCTACAACACTCAGGAAATTTTTCAATTCTCTTAAAGTGACAGCTGTATGACTAAATAAAATGTTGTTTTTCTTTATATCTAGCATTCATCTTTGCTGATTGAAACAACAGACCAAGCTCATACCTGACTCCCCTCTCTCCTCCAAAAAATAGCTGGTTGGGGATTTCCAGTTGCTTCACACTGAAAAGTTACAGTTCGTCCCAAGGCAACAACCTGGTCACGGGGTTTCACAACAAAATGCGGAGGTTCTAAAGGAAATGAAACAAAGTACACTGAATAAAAACATGTAGTTATTGTCCTAATTGAGACAATCTGCTGATATATCAAGTACTGTTGTTATTTTATACAACTCGTTATGTACTATAGTACATAATGTACCAATTCTCATTTTTAATTCAATTGAAACTAAATTGTTAAATTGTTAATTCCATTTATAGAATGGAATAGGGTTTTGTGAAAAGGTTTTTTATTACCTGACTTAAGATTAACTGTATGAAAAGAGTCTCTGAGATACAATTTGACCCTTTACATTCAAAGTACATTTGAAATTTGTATGAATAAATACCTTTTCTCATTTAGAGTTGCTTAAAGATGAATGGACTTTAATCATACACAGAAGGACTTCCTGATGTAGGTAGTTCCTAAATTACTTTAAAAGCTCCCGGAATGCTACCATGCAAATGCTAACCATTTAAAATTCTCAGTCCAATAACTCGAATAGAAATGAATTTGAAGCTATAGTGGAGTCGAATGCTTCCTTCATTTACATAGGCAAGGGCATGTTCAAACAGAATATGTATGGAAATGAGGGCAAATTTGAAACATCTGCTCATCCTGACATTATAAATACTGCCAGCTTTGTACAAACTGTTTGATTTATACAGACTTAAATGGCCACTTCATCCAGCGGTAAATAGAGTGTCAGAAAATTGTGTCAGTTAACATTGAGAGCAATGGCAGCTGAAAACATTAGGTGTGCTGATGGAGTCACTCCTGAAAAAAAAAAAAAAAAATGCTTGTTTGGGCCGTGCTTTATGCTTGGAGAAATGTGTACTGAATGTAAGTCTTTTTACCTACTGTTTACACTTTTCAAATTCATTTCTTATCAGCTGTCTGAAACACCTAATTATGCTCCTCTCTTGTCTCAGGTCAAACTGAAGTGAACGTTTCAAGCCAGACATTAAACAGTTTATACAGGATACAGTTCTTCTAATCCACTTTTTAAGACTGCTCTATTGTTTCTAACGTTTTCTTTAAAAGTACTTTTAGTTACTTATGTCAGTCACTTAGGATAACTCGGTAAAATGAATGAATGTGAATCAAAAAATTATATTCAGAATATGTCCACAAATGCTACCACTCTGCTCACAAGATTATGATTTCTTTGTTAATAAAGGTGAAGATTTAAAAGGGTATTCTTTCTCTTGTAAATATTTTCTGGTCAATTATAGCTAAGACATATATACAACTACTTATATATTATATATAAAGTTTATAAATTTATATAAATATATATAAATTGAAATATAAACTTCTTAAAAAAGGGATATGTAAAGCAACTTGTCAAAGATTACATGGTGGCAAAACTGAAGAGAGCAATTAGATATCCTAACTTCTTCTAAACTCCCTTTTTATTTTTAATTGCGGTTTAGTAGAAATTATACCATTTGACTAGAAAATTATAGGAGACCTGAAGAATCAGGTCAAATGCCTTCAAATGTCCTGTAACTTTATAGGGAAGAAAATAAAAAGTTAGGAGGTATAGTTTAGGTTCAATTTGGTAAAGCTGAAGTTCTAGCTTATAATTTTTTTAAAATGTTGATTGTAATTGAGTGCTTCACTCATGAATTTAGCAAACACTATCATTATCTAGGTATAATAACAGGCATGTGCATCATTGCTTGAGGATTTTCCTCCATATGCATCCATACAGGAGTATTTGATTCCTTCGTTAAGGATTGAAAAAATTGATATAGATATCAGAAGAAAACATTGTAAAGATTGACTGGATAATAAACTAAAGCCAGAAAAGATTTTGGTTCGTTTCAATGAAAGAAAACCAAATGATTAATTAAATGAATGGAAGAATATGACTTTCCAATATGCAGGGAATTTGAGTAGGAAAATATAAATGTTTAAATCACTTAGACAAGTAAAAAACTTCGGGTGGTCTCTTTCCTAACTCTCAGAAGCATGTGTAATAATGTGTTCCAGAATCCATGTTTCTTTTATGAAATGCCAACTTTCTTCAAACCTCAAAGACTTATTTGGGAACAAGGGGATACAAACCCTTATGCTAACTACATTTATTCTACAGCAATACTTCCACACAGGATATTTGCCTGGAAATGAATTTACTATATTTTGTAGGCGGATTCTTGAGCCAACATCAACAGTGACATCAGCCACAAGATATGTCTTAGAAATACAACTTTTAAAAAATCCTTTTCTACATGTATGCTAAATATCAGATGTAGACATATCTCTAAAAATAATTTAAATGGGTTAAATATGCCTATCTATCAATCTATCATCATCACCTATGTAGACTGCGAAGGTCATCCGTCCTATACATCTACTTAATGTTTATGATAAAATGTTGAAATATTTTTTAAGGCTCCAACATTTAAACTTGATATAACCAAAAATATATAATCATGTTATTAATGTCACATACAGTCAGTGCTGAAAATTTAGAAAATTAGGCAAGCAAATAAAAAAAAAAAAAGAAAAACTACACTGTAATTTGACTATGCAAATTGGGTCATATTGTTTTAAAATATTCTCCAACAATCTTATTTTAATCACTGTTTAATCCATATACAAATTGCCTTAAATTATTTAACCAATCTATTGGTTTTAAATTTGAATTGTTCCTAACTTTCACTATTAAAAACAGTTGTGTTTAACATCCTTCTCAGTTATACTCAAGATTATTTCACCTGACACTTCTCTAATAGGGCACTTTCCTCCCAAATCTCACAACACTGAGCATTAACATCTTTGTCAAAAGAACAGAATCTCCTCTTAATTATCATTTTTAATTCAGCAACCTTAAACATTTACCTTCACATTACCTCGTCATTGGTATCTTATTTGTTGAGATTGCATTTTTATGTTAATCTATTTGATTTCTAAGAAGTATTTATAGGCTAAAATTTTATCCATTTCTCATACACCTTGTAGATACATATTTCCATTTTGTTAACAGTCTTTCTAATCTGGTTAGGCATTTTTCTTACTCTGTCAATAAAATTATATAATATAGATTATACAATACATATTAAATTATATTATGTAAGTATTCACCTCAATTCTCATCCCATACTTTTGTCTTTATTTTTTATGTTTAAATTTTAACCATCTATATTTGTGTATATATAGTAGTATATAGAAAGCTATTTTTTCAAATATCTCATTAATGCATCATCATTATTGAACAATTCATCCTACCTATATTAATACGAAGTAATGTATTTATAATATTTGTATTGCTTTGTAACTTAAAAAGTAGTTAGATTCTTTTAGGATCAAAATTATTCCCTGGCACATTCATGCAAAATTTTCCAAAAATGGTGTTCCAGCATCCATGTGAATGGATCTTCCACAACATGCTAATTACGAAAGTACTTAGAGATCTAATGACTATTTATTTGAGGACAAATGTTTATCAAAGTAAATTTTAATACATTTGAGGTACATCATGTAGTTATTTCTTACATAAAATGGGATGAATCTGATACATAGAAATGAAAATGAATCTAAAAAGCCCTAAGTACAAGGTTATTTATCAACAGGGCTTTTAATGACTATTATAAAACAATAGTTACAAAAACTCAGATAGACAAACATGAATACATAAACATACTTTGGAGCAAAGAAAAAAAATTGTTCTCTGGGCACCTATTTTGGTTTGTTTGTTCTTCTTATGAGGTATAAGTTGAAATAGTACTTAACCAAGTTACAGTCATATTACTTATTTTATCACTTATTTAAGGAGAGAAAAAATAAAAGGATGCAGATCACATATCATTTAATAAGACATAAAGTTAGCAACCCCATTACCTTTACTCTTTGTCAGTTACCCATACTTCCTGCAGAGTTTATTCTGTGCAGTCTGTCTTTGTTGCCAATGAACAAGTGAAACATGGAGGCTGATTGGTTGAAGGACATGGAAGGGTATGGATGGAAAGGGGAAGAGAAGTTCCAGTCACAGTGACACGGTGATTAGAAGATGGCCAATAAAATGTCAACTTACCAGACCCAACTAAAACAAAAGAAAAAGAAAACATGGAATAAATTAAAATAAAGAAAAAGAAAAAAAAAAGAAAAAGTAATAAGATTTGACTTAACAGTGATCTTTCTTTTAAAATAAAATAAAGAACACATTAATATTTGGATAGATGGCTCATACTGTCCATGAATGAATATTTGTTAGCATTTTAAGTATAGTCATGAATAATTTAAGAAAAATAGAAATGAATCTTAAAATCTCTTAAATGATTAAATGGTTGAGCTACAATGGATGACAGCTATAAAATCATAAAATGATTTTCAATGACTTTATATTTTGCTACCATATGGCAGGGTTAGAAACTACACATATAATGGGTTTAAAAAACTGTAAATCTTAACTGCTAATGCTACATAGTATAGAAATCAAACATCTTAATCAAAGATAAAGTTAAGTGTTAAATTCTCTAACCCCACTATCAGATTAATTTTTTATAGTTTCATGCCACCAATGATATTTTATTAAACCCCTGTTTCTCATACTTGAATATGCATACAAAAATCACCCTAAAATCTCATTAAAATACAGATTATGATTCTATAGGTCAGGAGTGTGGTCTGAGATTTGCATTTCTAACAACCACTCAGGTGCTGCTGGTTCATGACCATAGGGTGAATAGCAAGGTTACTCAAAGGTGTTACATTTAAATTCTTGCATACACTGAATTGAGAGGACACACAGAAAAAATGTGAACACATATTGAAAATAGAAAGAAACTTTACAACTCTATCTAATAAAGTCATAATCACATTACCTGTTTTCAATGCTGAAACACAGAGTATTTTAACATATTACATAATACATATTTTAAATCCTGGAAAAATGGTATTGCTCTCTCAGAAACAAAGGTAATTATCACTGTCAAATGCAGAACTTTTTCATAATAGCCCCACAGACACCCATTGTGTATTTGAGTAAATACACTTTACTCAAATAATTCCCATGTCTTTCAGCAATTCAAAATTAATTAGACTTGATATACTTTCCTATAGTTTAAATAAATAAACTATGCCAAGCACTGCTGCTGTGAAATGGTAAAGTTTTAAAACAGAGACAGAAAGTTCTCTTGCCTATTGTTACCATGTATGAAAAACTAAAGGTAACTCAGAAACATTTTTAACTCACAGTTTCCCTTCAATGTGAGTGAAATAACGTCTTTATTTTTCACTCGAAAGGTACACACACACACACACACACACACACACACACACACAACCTTTAAGCATAATTTTTCATTCACTCAGGCAAGAAAAGAAAAGAAAAAAATCTTTCTAATTTACTCAAAGATAATGTTTTCTCATAGTATCGACTATGCTATCTAGATTTAAAAACACTGAGCGAATCGAACTTGGTTCCACTTCTTGAAACCTCAAAGATAAATGTTTTTAAATGACAAGAAGAAATATTTAGAAACTACAAGAAAGAGAACCTGACAAACTGTAGCAACAAAATTTTGCTTTGGAAAAACAAAAAGTTGTAGAGTCATTTTTTGGGGTAATCTGTGAAAATAAATTCATCTAATTAGACTGATGCAGTTAAAAATCAAGGCTTATTTAAAGTCGAAGACTTAAGGAATGATTTCTAAATATTTTCTAGTCATATATTTTTAGTAATTTAAAATTCCTTAAACATTTCAAAAATACTCAACATGTTACAAATAAGAAAAAGACCAGGAAGCAGCTCAAAAAAATATTTTTTCTTTGCTTATAGGTTTTACCAGTGATTAGGTCATAGGGGTTGAATCTTTTATTAATTAAAATCCAATGTGTTTAAGAACTTCAAGCTAAATATTTGCATATCATATCAATGACAAATAATAACTAAAAGCATTTCATAGTTTATTAAGGACACTGAAAATTATCTAAAAAATAACACCTAACATAGAAGCTACTAAAACGTCAAAGATTTTTGAGAGAATCTTATCTTAAATTATCGTTTTAGCTTTTTTCTTTTTTTTTAATTTATTTTAATTAGTTTCAAGTACACAGTACGTTGGTTAGACATTTACATAGTTTATAAAATGATCCCCCTAATTGCTCCTTCTCTCTTCTGGTTTTCCACCTAGCCAATATATTAATGCTAACTACATTCCCTATGCCGTGCTCCTCATCCCCATGACCATCTATCAACTACCAATTTGCACTTCTTTAACTCTTCACCCCATTCTCCTAGCCCCCCAACTCCTCTCTGTCGCCAAATTATCCTCTATATTTGTGAGTCTGTTTTTGATTAGTTTGTTCTTTTTGTTCTTCAGATTCCGCATGTAAGTGAAATCATATGGTATTTATCTTTCTCTGTCTGACTTATTTCACTCAGCATAATAACCTCTAGGTCCATCCATGTCATTGCAAATGGTAGGATTTCATTTTTTTTAATGGCTGAGTAATATTCCATTGTATATATGAGCTATAACTTCTTTACCCAATTGTTTGTTGATGGGCATTTAGGTTGCTTCCATATCTTGGCTATTGTAAATTTTGTTGCCATGAATATTGGGGTGCATAGATCTTTATGAATTATTGTTTTAGTTTTCTTTGGATAAATACCCAGAAGTACAATTGCTGGGTCAAAGGGTATATCCATTTTTAACTTTTTGAGAAACCTCCAGACTGTTTTCCATAGCGGCTATACCAATTTGCAATCCCATCAACAATATATGAGCATTCCCTTTTGTCCACATCCTCACCAAGACTTGTTCTTTGATTTATTGATGATAGCCATTCTGACAGGTGTGAGGTGATATTTCATTGCAGTTTTAATTTGCATTCTCTGATGATTAGTGACTTTAAGCATCTTTTCATATGTCTATTAGCCATCTATACTTCCTCTTTGGAGAAGTATCTGTTCAAGTCCTCTGCCCATTTTTTAATTGGATTGTTTGTTTTTTGTTGTTGTTGAGTTGTGCAAGTTCTTTATATATTTTGGATATTAACCTCTTATCAGATGTATCATTAGCGAATATCTTCTCCCAATCAGTCAGTTGTCTTTTTGTTTCATTGATGGTTCCGTTTGCTGTGCAAAAACTTTTTAGTTTGATGTAGTCCCATTTGTTTATTTTTTCTTTTGTTTCCCTTGCCCCGGGAAATATATCCAAAAAGAAATTACTGTTAGTAATATCAGAGAGTTTACTGCCTATGTTTTCTTGTAGAAGTTTTATGGTTTATTTAAGTCTTTGATCCATTTTGTGTCTATTCTTGTATACTGTGTAAGAAGGTGGTCCAGTTTCTTTTCTTTCTTTCTTTCTTTTTTTTTTTTTTTTTGCATGTATATCCAATTTTCCCAACACCAATTATTGAAGAGGCTGTCTTTACCCCATTGTACATTCTTACCTCCTTTGTCATATATTAAGTGAGCATATAGGCGTGGATTTATTTCTGGGCTCTCTATTCTGTTCCATTGATCAATATAACTATTTTTATGCCAGTCCCATGCTGTTTTGATGACTGTAGCCTTGTAGTATATTTCGATATCAGGTAGTGTGAAACCTCCAACATTGTTCTTCTTTCTCAAGATTGCTGTAGCTATTCGGGGTCTTTTATGGTTCCATATAAATTTTAGGATTATTTGTTCTAGCTCTCTGAAAAATACCATTGGTATTTTGATAGGAATTGCACTGACTCTATACATTGTTGTGGGTAGTATGGCCATTTTAATGATGTTGATTCTTCCTGCCCATGAACATGGTATATGCTTCCATTTATTTGTACCTTCTTCAGTTTCTTTTTCCAATAACTTAGAATTTCCTGAGAAGAGGTCTTTTACCTTCTTGGTAAATTTGATTCTCAGGTATTTTATAGTTTTCTATAAGATCATTTTAGCTTTTAACGACCGTGATTCTTAGGAAATTATTCCTCTTCTCTGTCATAATTCACCCCCACCTTTCATTTGTTCTAGTTTCAGTAAACAAATAAATGCCATGGATATCCTCCACATAAAATTCTTATACTTATTTGAAGGAAATTATTACCAAAGACTTCCTCTTCTAAAAAATAAGTTACAGAAATTTCTTGAACTTTTTTTTCAGATTTCCCCATTCTCCATATTTGTCTAAGGGTCAGGTCAAAAGATTTTATTTCCATACAGAGGGCAAGGACCTTCTGTACCCATCTGTATGTGCAGTACCCATTAGTGTCCAGTTAACTATGTCCAGAAAGAATCAGAGAAAATCAGAGTCATTTGATCCTGTTCATTGTCTTCTAAAATTTGTGATTTATGAGTGGCTTCACTCCTACTCTCCTCATAACTCTTCTCAATTTCTTTCTTTCTACTTTAAAGGCTAGGAACACCTCTATCTAACTCCTCTTTCTCCCTAAGAAAGGGGAAAAGCCTGTCTGTTTCTATCTGTAATAAAACAATAAAACTCTAAAATGTTACTGCTGGGAATGACCTTAGAAATTACCAGTCTAACCTTATCCTTTTTTGCAGGAGAAATGAAGACTCTAAATTGTCAAATAACCTTCTCAAGGTCACAGATGACTAATCAAAGACTGCTTTCCAGGCATCTTGACTAAATCCCAGACTTTGTACAAATTTTCCTGCTGGTTAACCAGTTTGGGGAGAATTATATGAAGTAAGATACAAAATGTATTTGATTTTCCATTTAAACTGGCATAAACTGTTTAACCTAAAATCATTACTACCAAAATTATTACTACTTACATAAAAAAAAACATTTTTTAAAGAATTCTTTATAATATTCAAAATCTTTTAAGAATGTTTAGCTATAGTTTTAAAAAGACATGGAAAACTGACAGGTGAGAAGAAAGCCGGACTTAAAGCCTCTTGAAAAGTTTATCTTTTAGGAAAAGAAAGTAATGCAATAATTTCTTAAGGGTGAATCAATTTTAATTATATCACTTAAAATCATTGTAAACTGAATAAAATAATAGACTTTGAAACATGAGAAGAAATAATATTTTCACAAAAAGTTTTTAAAGTAAATATGTCAAATAGGTAAAAATCACTTTTAAAACTAAATATATTTTTAAAAAACATTAAAACTTAGTATTTATTTTTTCAACATATGAACATTATGCGGATTACAATGTCTCCAGTAACAACTACACACACACACACACACACACACACACACACACACATACATACACACAGAAGAAAGTTTAGATGGGTGTGAGGGATTGGAGAACTTGCCACAAGACTGAGTTTGTATAGAAAGCATATTATTTTCACCTAGATTATATTTTCTTGGAGTGGGGAGAGAAAGGGAGTTACGGAAAGTCCAAATATATATATACACACTCTCACACATTTATATAATAGATATAAATTACATAATTATAAAACTCTTGCTCTGTTTTTTGCATCTAAAAAAAAAATAAGGATAGTTTCCTAAAATAGTGGGAGGTAAATACAAATCTTATGTACCAATAGTTTGAAAAAAAAACTGTTTAAAAGTTTGAGACAATTTAGTCTCTCTCTCTCTCTCTCTTTCTCTCACTAACACACACACACACACACACACACACTCGCACACACACACTCTCTCTCTCTCTTAGAGTAAGAGACTTTCTTCCTTTTTTGAATGCTACATCAAAGGACTCCAAATTATTTAATTACTTTGAAATCTTCTATATTCTAAGAATGTACATTGTTCAGAAAATAATATTTAGGTATAAATAAGATAAGCTAAGGAAGCAAAAATGGAATGAGGAAGGAAAGAAGGGAGAGAGGAAGAGAGAAAGAAAAGACTAATTTCTTCTATCTGCTAGTAATATTCAGAAGAGATGAGTCAGAAAGATGATAAATGTTTGAAAAAGCTTGAGGAAGAGACTTTTTTGGCCTGAGAAAATAAGTTATCTGGACGGAATCTTAAGAAGTCTTCGGATTAGGTCTAATATATACAAGGACCAGCCAATCTTAGTCCAGAAGAGAAGATAATGGGCCTAAATAATAGCATGAATGACTTAGGAAAAGTATAGGAAGAAGCAGTTAACAGTAAAGGTCACTGAACCATGAATTGGTTGACAACTGTGATGTCTCTAGAGGTCGTTAAAAATGGGATTTATATCCATTTGGTCATGTTTGTTTAGCTATAACCCTGTCTGGTAAAGGAATAGAGCAGTTGACTCAAAGTGCTTTCTAGGCTATGATTTTAAGAGTGTGGAAATTCAGAAGCAAAGCAAGAGAACAAACATATTCCTCTGCTCACAGTAATTTCCCTTAAAATTATTTATATACAAATGTATATTCTACTAGAAAATGCCCTCAAAAATATTCTATTCAGTTAATATTATCTTAAGTTGATGAAGTACTTCATACACATAGCTCATATGATAAATCCAAAAGACATTAGAAAATTCCAAGAAAGTAAAAAGTTTGCATAATTGGCACAACATTAATATTAAGATTTTGGTACTTTTAAATGGAGATCTCAATTTTTCTGAATGGGTTATAAATGAAATCACCTTGACTAGGGAATTCTGCTATTTTATAGACATTAGTTTTCATTATTAGTAGCTAAATTCTAAGGGATTCTAAAATTGATGTGATCTGTTTTCATTCTTATATATAGTGCTTTTTGAACAGAAGGGCACAATTAACAAATCTGATAAATTAGAACTCTGAATACCAAATTCCAGAAGACCATGAGTGGAGAAAAAGTAGTGAGTTATAAGATTTTCAGGGTAAGAAACACATTTTTATTAAAACAGAGGAACACTAAAATTTTCAAGTAGTGAAGCTTTCTGAATTTCAGCTGACAAAATCTAGTCACTGTTATGCTGGAGAAATTATATGTATAGACACTTATGAAAGATATCTAATAATTAAAAGCTATCAGGATATTTTAATACTAATTATAATATCTTTTGGGGCAGAAGATTGTGTTTAACATAAAAGTCTGTCATTATGTCTTTTAACTTTTCAGACGTAAAAATAGTTATTGAGGAACATTTTTAGAACATATTTAATGGATATATCAAATACTATGAACTTTTCCCTTCCATCCAAATCTTACATTATTCTATAGATCGATGGTTCTGGAGATAATTCTGGTGCCAAAACTGAAGGAGAGGGGGCAAGGAGGGTTGCTACTGGCGTCTAGTGGACAGAGTCCAGGGATGCTAATAAACATACTATAATGTCCAAAATGTCTCCCCACGACAAAGAATGATCCAGCCCCAAATGTCAACAGTGCCAGGACTGAGAAACCTTGCAAAGATTATTCAATATAAAGTTGAACAGAATAGTAACAAATAATTATTTCTCCAAAAAATGTACCTTGCATAATGCCTGACATATCATAGATACTCAGGAAAAAGCTAATATTCTCCCTCTTCTCCTTCTGCTTCAAAACATGTGTCAACTGTACTAAAAAACAGTTTTAAGCAGTGCAACCTACTTATTTGCCTACTAAGGAGGCTGAGATTGAAATGCAACTAACCAGCAACCTATAACAATGTGTATGCCACCTGGCATAGAAGCTCAGGAGCATAATTTTGATGGTAATATTCACTAAATCAATTTAGAAAGCCAGAAACCTAGATCTTTCCTCTCCCTCCTACTTGAGATATACAACCCATTAGCAAATTCCATTGCTTTTATTTTGTAACTATTTCTCCATTACATCCACCTCTTTCTATTCCTATTACCACCACTCTGGCCCAAGCTATCCAATAGTGCTCACCTGAACTACTGTCTTTCTTTCATCTAATCCAATTTCACAATGTAGCCAGAGTGATTAAGAAAAATACTAAACTAATCTGATTATAGTACTTTTTTGCTTAAAATCTTTTAATATTTTCCCATTACTCTTAAAATAGCGAGAAAAATTCTTAACATGGATTGCTATGTAACTCTTCAGTGTCTTCTCCTATCGCATCTTGTCCTATAGCTCCCTAACTTAGCTCCACAGGCCTTCTTTTAGTCCTTAAGAACACTATTCTCCATCTTACCTCTGGTTCTGTTTATGCTGTATCCTCCTCCTTTACCTATTTAATTCCTACTCACCTTAGTTCTCAGCTCAAAAAAAAAAAATACATCTTCAAGAAGCTATCTCTAAATTTGATATTAAATACTATACATTTTCATAGCAACCTTAGCTTTTCTCCCAGAGCACTTATTGTACTTTTAATCACATATTTGTGTGATTATTCTATAAATGTCTGTTTCCCATACTAGCCTATAAGCTTCATGAGGGTACATATTTCAATATATCATTTGCCATAATTTCTTTGGCACTTAACCAAGTTGAATACATTGTTCACATTATAAATATCAGTTAAAAGAATGAACAAATGACAATAATATACCCATAGCCTAGTTGAGAGCACTTTCTCCCCACCTAGCATAACTAAATCTTTACAAATACACATTCTACTGCCAATACTGTATTTATTTGTGCATATTTCTTTTCTTCATTAGGTTATAATAAACTCCATGAAGGCAGCATCCATGCCTTATTTACCTGTGCATCCTTCAGTGTCAGTATACTGTTTTGTACACAGAAAGTGCTCAAAAATTTATTTGAAAAATTGGACTGCCTATCTTCAAATAGCATATTTCATGGCAGGTCTACAGTTAAGATATATGATGCTATAATAATAAAATTATTCTACTGACATATGACTTTGGATCAAGATTCTGTCCAAAAGTAACTAGGTCTATTCTGCACATGTCACATAACCTTTCTAAATCTCAGTTCAGTGAAGAGCCATCAATATTAGCTAACTATGTGTTAGATCATGCACTAGAAACAATCTCAACAAATCAATAGAAAAGAGTTCGATGTACCAATTTTGTAAAGGGTGGAAGGTGATGATTAAGTACCTTTCTTAGGGTCACACATCAGGTAGATTGGAGGATTAGACTTTAGATATGCACAACTCTTAAAATCCTTTTTATTTTTGTTAAATTGCATGACTTGTTTGTTTTTAAAAAATAGTTAAACCTTATTCTAATGTAATTTTGGTTCTGAAATGTTTTGGCTCCATCGCCTAAACAAAATAACTGTCGTTAAGAAGTTATTTACATTCAACATCTTTTCATGACAAAAATTTTCAAAGTGGATATAGAAAGAACTTATCTCAACTTGACAAAGACTATCTATGGCAAGCTCCACAGCAAACATAATACTTAATGGTTAAAAGCTGAAAGCTTTTCCCCCAAGATCAAGAACAAGAAAAGGATGACAACTCTTACCACTATTATTCAATATAGTATTGGAAGTTTTATCCATAGAAATCAGTCAAGAAAAAAAATAAAAGGCACCCAAATTAGAAAGGAAGAAGTAAAACCATTACTATTTGAAAATGACATGACATTATATATAGAAAACACTAACGAATCCACAAAACGATAGAATAAAATAATTCAATAAAGTAGTAGAATACAAAATTAATATACAGAAATCCATCACATTTTTATATACTAATAATGAACAATCAGAAAGAGAAATTAAGAAAACAATCTCATTTACAATTGTATCTGAAAGAATAAAGTATCTAGGAAAAAATTTAATTAAGGAGGTAAAAAATCTGTACTTGCAAAGCTATGAGACATCAAATAAATAGATTGAAGAGAACACAAATAAATGGAAGAATATACTGTACTCATGAATTATAATAATTGATGTTATTAAAATAGCCATACTACCCAAAGCAATCCACAGAGTCAATGCAATCCTTTATCAAAATACCAATGAAATTCTTCTCAGAAATAGAACAAATTTATGTGAAATCACAAAAGACCCTGAACAGCCAAAGCAATCTTGAGAGAGAAAAATAAAGTTGGAGGTATCACACTCCCTGATTTCAAACTATACTACAAAACTATAATAATCAAAAGATTATGGTACTGGCACCAAAAAAAAAAAGAAGAAGAAAAGCAGACACATATATCAGTGGAACAGAATAGAGAGTCTAGAAATAAACCCTCATTTATATGGTCAACCAATCAGCAACAAAGAAGACAAGAATATACAATGGAGAAAGAACAGTCATTTCAACAACTGATATTGGGAAAACTGGACAGATATGTGCAAATAATTAAACCGGATCCCTCTCTTCCACAATATAAATATACAAACCCTCAAAATGGATTAAACATTTAAAAATAAGGCCTGAAACTATTAAAACTCCTAGCAGAAAACACAGGTAGTAAACTATTGACGTCAGTCTGAGTAATATTTTTTGGATATATCCGTTTGAACAAAAGAAACAAAAGCAAACATAAACAAATGGAACTTCATCAAACTAAAAAGCTACTATAAAGCAAGGGAAACCATCAACAAAACCAAAAGACAACTTACTGAATGAGAGAATATATTAGTAAATAATAATTTGACAGGAAGTCAATATCCAAAGTATATGAAGAACTTATATAACTCAATAACAACAACAAAATAACATTGTGATAAAAAAAAAATGGGCAGAGGACATGAAAAGACCTTTCTCCAAAGAAGACATACAGATAGCCAAGAGACATATAAAAAATATTTATCATTGTTAATCATCAGGGAAATGGAAATCAACACCACAGTGAGACACCACCTCACACCAGTCAGAATGGCTATTATCAGAGAGTCAGCAAATAACATATGATGGCAAGGATGTGGAGAAAAGGGAACCCTTGTGCACTGTTGGTAGAACTGAAAATTGGTGCAGCCACTACATAAAATAGTATGGAGATTCCTAAAAAAAAAAAAACTTAAAATAGATCTACCATATAACTCAACATTCCTCTTCTGTGTATTTATCCAAAGAAAATAAAAGTACTAATTTGTTCATTGCAGCATTATTTACAATAGCCAAGATACAGAAGCAACCTAGATATCCATTGATAGATGAATATATTAAGAAGATGTGGTACATATATCCAATGGAATATTAATGCAGAAATAAAAAAGAATAAAATTTTGCCATTTGTCATTTGTATGGTCCTAGAAGCTAAGTGGGCTAAGTCAGACAAAGAAAGACAAATACTGTATGCTTTCATTTATATGTGGAATCTAAAATATCATAAACTCATAGAAATGGAGACCACAGGGATGGCTTCTAGAGGGGAGAAGAATGAGAAATGGGTGGAAAAGATGAAAGAGAATATAGTCAATACTATTGTGATACATTTGCACAGTGACAGATGATCACTAGAATTAGTGGGATGAACACATTGTAAGGTATAAAAATGTAGAATGACTATATTGTACACTTGAAACTAATATAAGTACTATAATATTATATGCCGACTATTTAAATTTAAATAAATTAATAAATAGTTTTCAAAGGAAATCATCAGCAAAATGAAAAGGCAATCTACTGAATGGGAAAAAATATTTGCAAATCATATATCTTCGAATAAGGGCTTAATATCAAAATTATATAAAGAACTCATATGTCAATAGCAAGAAAACAAACAATCTAATTAAAAAACGAGCAGAGGATCTGAATAGATATTTTTTCCAAAGAAGACATGCAGATAGCCAAAATGACTAATCAAGATGCTTAACATCACTAATCATCTGGGAAATGCAAATCAAAAATGCATATCACCTTACACCCATTAGAATGGGTAATATCAAAAAGACAAGAAATAACTATTGGCAAGGATATAGAGAGAAAGGATCACATGTGTATTGTTAGTGGGATCACAAATTGGTACAGCCACTGTAGCAAATAATATGGAGGTTTCTCAAAAAATACATATATATATATATATATATATATATAGAACTACCCATATGATCCAGCAATACCACCTTTAATTATTTATCCAAAGAAACAAAATACTTGTTTGAAAAGATATATGCACCCCAATGTTAACTGCAGCATTAGTTACAATAGCCAATATATGGAAACAACTTAAGTGTTCATAAATAGATGAATGGATAAAGAAATGTGGTATGTATACACCACGGACTATTATTCACTCATAAAAAATAAGTAAATCCTGCTATTTGAAACCACATGGATGAAACTCGAGGCCATTATGCTAAGTGAAATATATCAGAGAAATACAAATATCATATGATATCACTTACATGTAGAATTTATAAAAATGCTTATAGATACAGAGAACAGATTAGATTGATGGGGTTGCAATGGGTAAAGGGGGGTTAAAAGGTACAAGCTTCCAATTATAAAATCAATGTCATGAGAATGGAATGCACAGCATGGAAACTATAGCTAATAATAATACATTGCATATTGGACAGGATGTGGAGAAAAAGGAACACTCATATACTGCTGGTGGGAATGTAAACTGGCACAGCCACCATATGGCTCAGCAAATTCCTCTCCTGGATATCTACCTGAAATATTTGAAAACATTTAGTCATAAAGATATAAGTACCCCTATGTTCACTACTGCATTTTGCACGGTAGGCAAGACATGGAAGCAACTTAAGTGTCCTTCGAGGGATGATTGGTTAAAGGAGATGTGGTGTGTGTGTGTGTGTGTGTGTGTGTGTGTGTGTGTGTGATGGAATACTACTCAGCCATAAAAAAGGATAAAACATTGCTATTTGTGACAGCATGGATGGATCTTGAGAGTATCATGTGAAGTAAAGTAAGTCAGATGGAAAAAAAAAGAACCATATGATTTCACTCGTATGTGGGATATAAAACAGAAAGCAACAAACGAACAAAAAAACAAACTCATAGACACAGACAACAGTATGGTGGTCACCAGAGAAGGAGGCCGAAGAGAGGATTTCAAGGATAAAGGGGGTTTAAATATATGGTGACGGAAGGAGATTAGACATTTACTAATGACCTAAAAAGAACACTGTTTGAAATAACTATTTCATCCCCCCACAAAGTTAACTTTTTAAAAGCCCCTTTATAAAATGGCCATATCTATCAGTTTTAATTGTGCAATGCTCTAAATTTTCTCCTAATAACGACTGCACAAAATAAATACCCTAAAGCTACAGCTAACTTTAATGACCATTTATGGATTTTCCAACCTTTATAATTCTGGTACTAAGCAATTACTCGCTATATTTTGTCTTATATTTATTTTAGTATTTTCTACAGATGCGTTTATAATGGCACATTATTTCTGAAATCCTGAGAATAACAGGTTAAAAGCAAATGAAAGTGTTCATGGTGCTTTAATTAGTTTTATAAAATTTAGGTATGATATAGTCACTTCCAATTTATACAGAATCTTTTAAAATATAATTTTAAAATAGTGTATCATATTTTTAAATTACTGAACTAAGGCTAAAAAGATGCCAGCATCTGCTTAATTATAAAGTGTAACTATTCTCCTAATGACCCTGATGTCTGAAATATGCGGGAATGATTTGTGAATCTACAAGAATAAATCCTGTTCTACATAATTATCAATGCTGTGTATACCTATAAAATATTTAATTAAAAAATCAATTCATTGGATGGATAAAAAGTCAAATTTTTAATTGTTTTGCATATTTAATTTATCCAGGTCCATCATAAGAAAAAGGTGCCCTTAATGTCAATTATTTGCTTTATAATTATTCTCCTTTAAATAATGAATAATATCGATCACTATTTCCTAACCATTCCAGATAAAATAAATATATCAGTGCGAATTAGCTTAGAATTAATTATTTTACATTAAATGATACACAACATCACAAAATAATCATAAGTCTTAAGGTTATGTGAGATTGCTGGTAATGTATCTAATGTTTTAAATTGAGCTACCCATCAATGACTAGTGCAAAAAATAAATATATTTCTCCAAATTTTATTCTCAGGCTAAGTTATTCAGATTGTACAGATTCACACAACTTGATTACATATTTCCATGTTGATGCCATTATTTCAGAATGTAGGTTGTTAAAGACAGTTGCTAAGTCATACATCTATATAACTGGGCCAGGAGAAAACCTTACCCACTGTTACGTAGATAAATAAATCATAGTAAAGCTCAGTACATTAACGGAAGGCCCATGATGTGCTATTTACTTGTATGGTGCTATGTCATTATTTGTCACAGACTCATCTTATGTATCAATTATTTCTTGTACCTGACTGCTCTACTATTTCTTCAAATACTTGCTTGGAACATACATTAAGAGAGAGTTTCAAATTCTCTGTAGGAAGGCCATGTGGTGAATGCTTTTCCTTTAGATTATTTTTAAAGATTTATATCAGTTTGTTTGAAATAACTAAAAGTAACCAAAAACCTTTACGAGTAAATGAAAGAAATCTAAGAGAATGTCACATCTTCAACAGTCATTAGGGTTAAAATGGCTATTTCTGAAAGGCTATAAGAACACAAAAAATTCTTTATCATTCCTACAAAAAAAAAAAAGGAAAAGAATCATAGGGCTATAATACTGCTGGGTTTCAATCAAATCAAATAGCATGAAAAAAAAAAAAGTCAGCAGGAGTGGAGCTCAGCGTCCTATTTACACCACTGGATCAGAATAGTTTGGAAAGGGAGCCATTCTCACAAATCATTCTCTTGTTAAATTCTGTAGTGGGACTTCATTAAACCTCTTGGCTGAAGGCATTTTACTCTCAGTCTGCTCACAAAAAGCTCTGCTGGCAATACTGATTCTTTAAAGGTCTCCACTAACACATTGTCTTCTTGGGTTTTCTTTTTACAATCTCAAATCTCTTTTTCTCATCAGCCTTTAAAATTGTCTATTGATTTTTTAAATCATTATTTTAACCACAAAATAAACAGCGACAACAACAAATCATAAAAAATCCACAACAAATCTTATAAGGCATTCTGAATAAGACTTGAGTTCAGTATGAAAAGTAGCAATACATACATAAAGGAGTTGGCAAATAAATATAACATTGTGATGTGTGTGCATTATAATATATAATATATATACTATAATTTTATATATAAAATATAGAATTGCAATATATAAAAAGGTGTGTGTGTGTGTGTGTGTGTGTGTGTGTGTGTGTGTGTGTGTGAGAATATCTCCCAACCTCTGAAGAGCTATTTACTATAGTACCTCTGATTTTACTAGGCCTTTGTGGATTATTGCCATATGTTATGAAGAATCATTCTCCAATGAACCAGTCTGCTCTATCTTGTCAGAGTCTGGCAAACATATCACACACATTTCAAGGTTCTTAATGTCATCAAGAAAAGCTTTGGGGGTCTTATAATATGTGTTTCATCAAAATGCTGATGAACTCACAGTTCTTAACTAAGATCTTGGATTGTAGTAAACCTAACTTGAACCTGCAAAAAGGCCCCTTGACACTATTAGTTTTGGCTTTGACTCAAATAACCGTGTTAATGGTCAGAAACAATGTACTATTATACTGCTAGCTTTTCTGAAATCAGCAATTTAAGCAAACTGTTCCAACAAATGATTTAAATGAAGTCTACATCAAAGGAAGGAAATTCAGAACTTAAAGGCCCATTTTCTCTCTCATTACTTCTTTTATGCCTAGATATCATACGAACTCTAAAAGTCATATGACTCTTACACAAAGATCTCATATACTGATAGAAAGCTAAACATAATGAATCCTGTATATGGAAACCACCAGTTTACAAAATAAGGCTTCTTTACCCCAGAGTTGTTTTTTGAATGCCAAGTTTATTAAAATTTATCCTCTAGTACTGGCATTGAAATCCACAGTAAGCTATATTGTTTTACATAAATTTTAATTACACATTCTGAAATAATTATTCATTGATCCATAGGAGAAAAAAATAGAAAAAAAATTCACACGCACATACACACACAGAGTATGTTACACTGCATAAGATTAACCGTGTGTTTTGGTTATCTTCAAAGTTGTTACTTCGCATCTTAGAAAATGATCAAATGCACAGATACACATTTCTTTTAATGGGTTATACCTTCTGATCCATTTTCAAGACTATTAAAGTTTTAAGTTATATGTAAGTTATTACTGGGGACCATCTATCCAAATTATTTTTATCTCCAGCTAATTAAATTGTTCCAATATATGAATTGTATTTATAAAAGAAGCAGTGAAGGGATTCAACATTGATTCTGTCAGGAAATTTAGTAGCATTGAACATACCAGAAAGAATAATAATTATGTTTAAAGATCAAAAGAAATTATGTTAATTATAGATGTGGTTAATTAAAAAAACTCATTATTATGTCTCGAATGCATGTGTATGCATGTGCATCATATATAGATAATACAAACAAAAAGGATTTTTAACCAAAAGCAGATTTTTTTTTGTATTATACCTCACTTATCTACTATTCCCTGAGATAACTAGAATAAAAATTGACATGTATTAACCATTGTTACGGAAGCCTTGATAGTCACTGTTTATTAAAAAAGTACTTACTGCATATCTATGTAAAGTATTTTGGAAGACGCACACATGATTCAGACCCAAATTTTGAACTATAGCTAGTGATAGGCAGCTAAGAGCACTAAAAGTACACCAAGTCCTGATTCTGACACATATAAAATCACATCACTGAGGTGACCTCCTCCTCTTTTATGTCATCATCACTTCTACTTTTATTGAGCATTTAAATGCTTCAAAGAACGTGCTAAATATTTCATAGTTATGAGCTCATTTAATCCTCACAATAATCTTATGAGAGAGACATTTTCAGCCCCATTTTACTAATGAGAAAACTTAAAATAAAAAATTTAATAACTTGTACGTTTAGCATTTGAATCCAAGTGTGTCTGTTGAAAAACACCGTGCTATTAGTTCTGTTTTACAGAATATTTTCTAGCATCAGCACCAGCAGCAGAAGAAGAAGGAGGAGGAAAAGGAAGAGGAGAAAAGATGTCTCTTTAAAACACCTTCCAAAGAAATACTAAGGAGTAATTTTCAAAGATAGATATCAATATCAACAAGTTACAGAAAACAATTTTTGCAGAAAAGTAAAACAATTACCAAACTTTACAATAAGTAGCTATTAAAAAATAAACAAATCTCTATGGAAAAAATAAATATTACTGAGAATCTGATGGATTTTTAATTATTTAGGAAGAATTTGATGAGAAAAATAATCACAACAATAATTTCTTCTGCATAAGCAATTTGTAATCCACAAACTATTTTGTGAGAATAATTATTTTATTATCTTAATTTATTTCATATCAGCTCATTGATGTTTATATTATACATATATTCATTTTTTTGAACAGATGAGAACACTGAAACCTAGAGCAGAAGTGATTTGCTCAGGATCCTACAGCTGACATGTAGGGCAGCTCTTGATTCACTCACACAGATAATGATGTATGAGCACCAAGGATGCCCCTAAGACTGCAGCAAACAACGAGACTAAGAAAGTAAAGAAAACAAAGTGTGCCTCTAAGGAACTCCTAGTCAAGTGAGGCAGACATAGGAATGCAATAAGGGTGACAACTGCATTCAATTGGTACACGAATGGGGTATCCTTAACCTGCACTGGAGTAGGGGCTGTCTGCAAAGCTTCTTGAAGGATGCATATCTAAGCTGAGTCCAACAATAGGAATATTTAGCAAGTATAAGATGGGTAAGTAGGGGGAAAGACATTTTAGATCAAGGGACCAATATAAATAAAAGCCCAGAAGTAAGCTACACAGTATGTGCATGGAAAAAAATATCTAAACAATACAGTGATATTAGACTGGAGGAAGAAGCAACAGAGGGAGCTAGGTAGCCAGGCAGAGCACTAGTTAAGTGCTTTAGACATTATCCTAGAGAGATGGGAACCATGACAATTTTTTTTTGGATAGAACTAATCTAACTAGATTTGTGTTTTCGGTAGAAGACCATTGTGTGAAGAACAGATTCTTGGGACAAATTGGAGGCAAGAAAGGAATGAATTAAAGTAATTATAAAAAGGTAAGAGAGTCGTTAAATATTTAAAAGGCAATTTGTGATGGTTGGCTTATGATAAATGAGAGAGTAAAGCATGACCCCACAACACCCCAGCTATCTACTGGTGTGCATCTACAGATTGCATTGCCTTCAACTGAATAGAGAATATGAGCGAATTCAGCTTCTGATGCCTAGTCTGCTCCCATTTTCACCGTATCAGTATTATTTCCCAGTAAATAATCACACTCTGGGTTAGCTACTACTGTTGTACTGTTCAAATCCTAGTTCACTGGGACATAACATAGATGTCAATTATAAACTTCAGTGCCTGAGATATTTTAGCAAAGCTTCTTGTTTGAAGCATGTGGTTCGCTAGCATGCAAGGAAAGAAGCTCTAGAAAACATCCCATTAGTAGTAATTAAGTCAGCCAAAAGATAGCATGTCTTTTTTTTTTCTACCTTTGTATCTCCCTGGTCTCATGTCAATCTCATACTTTAAGGCTCAGCTTTCCAGAAGTTGTCAGTGGCTAATCAATCCTAATGAGGAAGTGTTGTGTTCCTTCACTGCATAGTCGGCATAAATATGTATGTGAAACATCAGACAAAATAAGAATTCTTCAGAAGATAATGCATATCTTTTGGATGATTCATTTGAACATTCCTATTGTATGCCAACAATATAAATTTAAAGGAATAGCAACATCATTCATGATACCATATTTTATAATTTAAAAAAACAAAATGGGGTGAGGTTGAAAGAACAGAGTAATTTCACATCAAGGGAAGAAAAACATGGACAAGCACTTATGAGAAAAGAGCCGAGATTTCACAGAAATCCTATTCGTCTGGCAGCAGAGCATCTCCTGGTTCAGAGATGTTTGGCATCTGCCTTTTCTTTTAATAGAGCAGTTGCTGAAAGGGCAGAAAAGCAACTGTTTCTTGAGCTTGAAAGAATAAACTGGTCCCTGTGAGGGGCCTGCAGAGTGCAGTGGCGTGTGAACTAAGATCTAAATGTCCAGTTTCCTGTGTCTCACTGGCCCAGCACTCAGGGCTAAAGGGAAACAGGAGGACTAAGTGTATTTTTGTTCCTGTTGAAAGAGAGACAAGCGAAACTGGGATTAGATTTTCTTAATGGTTCAACTCAATGAAGATATTATGTGATTGCTTGGAAAATGGCTGGTGTGTGGAAGTACGTTTTCAGTTTGGTTTCCTGTGACAGACACAGTCATGGAAACACGATCACTCTGGTGATAGAGAGTCACATATTTACTTTGGAAGTTAAATTGTAACAGTAACAAGAGCTGCTTTATCTGTAAAGTTGGAAAGAGAGTGGAAAGATTAATAATACCATCTAGTTTGCCTGTTTAAGCAATGAATATCACTGAAGCAAAGAGCCATAAGAAATCTTAGAGGAGATGGATAAACTTGAAAGTGGGAGAAATTTAGAGTTTAAACTATTTGTGGCCTTATCATCTATCTTTCTTTTGGGATACCACCCTTCAAAATGAAATTATTTAAAAAGCTATCAACGTGATCATCATAAATAATTACTAATTTAAAAGGTTTGTTATTAATACTATAGTAAATAAAATTATATTTTTTCTTTATTTTCTTTTTCATTGTTTTGAAGCTGCATCCACCATGCTTTTCTTAAAAGCTAGCTACCTTCAGCCAAAGGTGAGGAAAAAAAGCACTTGCTTTTTAAATTAACCATGAATTGGTTCAAAAATTAAAACAAGTAACAAAATTAAGTTGGCTATCATGTGATTCCAAAAACCCCAAGCCCCATATGGCAAGCATTTAATAAAGACCCAATCAGTTTAGATTAAGATAGTAAAACATAAAACAAACCTGTGACCATTCTTGGAATACCAAGCAGAGGCATAAATTTTAGCAGTTTCAATGGTATACTGTTTAAAAACCTGGCAGGGAGCCTCTATGCATCTATTCTGTTCTGGTTAGATTTTATATTTTATAGGTATGTCACAACCTATAAAATGGTTATAAATACCTGGTATATATCTTTTTTCCTTAAAAGATGGGATCATTATGCAATATGAAACGCTAGTTCAGAAGATAACTCTTTTCTACAAAGGCAGAGCCAGCAATCCTAACACTTGTCAAAATGAGATATTAAAGTGAAAATATAACAATGGAAAAAATAAAAATTGAGGTAAGATGTCTTTAAAAAGATGCCTCATTTTGTCTGTATATTTTACATTTACAAAGAGAATTCCTGAGGAGGTATATAGATATTATACATATGGAGGAAATACAGACAAACAAACATGAAGTATAAATGCTACGGCATGGATCGTTTAAATTTATAGGTAATAAACCTTTGCTTATTTCAGAAAATGACAGACTATCAAGTTCAGGTCAACTACATTTTCTGGTTAACTGAGTGTTAAGTAGAAATACTTTTCCTGTTGTAATCATTCCAAACAGTATTACTTAACCATTTTTTACTGGTAATGTAATAAACATTAATTATTTTTCAATAGGTGAAATTACTGCAGAGCCTTTGAGTCTCATTCTGACAATTAGTTTCACTGATATACCAAAATGGACATGCAGGTTAATGAAATTGGGATGTTCTTTTTATTGACTAAATTTTACAGAGGCTTGGATGTACATATTTTTAATCAGAAACTTCCTAATAGCTCCAACATTTACTATGATTTGCCTCTTTTCCAAGTAAAATTAAATCATCTATGTTATAAATAATCAATATTTAGATTTGGCTCAATGGCTTTCACATTCTGCTGACCAAGAAGAAGTAATCCAATCAATTATACGTGAGATATATTAGTATAGGTTTTAGGGCTACAGCGACTTACTATTAACAGGGTGTGACCTCATATTTTACTCATGGTTTGGTGCGCTTTTTGAAGCTTCCAAGTGGTCATAAAGGAGCAATTTTTTGCGGATATTTGCTCATTGATAATCTTACTAGTCTTAGAATGAATTAATTACCAGGAAATATCCCTAATTTGTAGAAAGATAACCTGAAATGCTGAGTCCAAATAATAGGAAAACAGTCACTCTTGGAGGCAAGAGAATCAAAATTGAGGTCAAATACCCTGTGCTGAAAGTTTTTCCTTTAACAATAACATTCCATTGCACATAAAATGTAATAGTTTTTCAATCATTTCTATTCCCAAATGGTCATAATTTTCATTAATTTATCCAGGTATTTTGCCAAACTTCAACACAAGTCTAATACTAGTTTTGACAGCACTAACAAGATCCAACACATTTACTATAAAAGCCAATAAGGTGTTTTTTAATGAAAATGTAATATTTTATATTTGAGAAGAGTTTTAAGTAATATCAGGTAATAAATTATCATGACTATATTAGCATTTATGATTCCCCGTTTACAATAGCAGAAAGAGAACTACCTGTCTAGATTTATCCGAATATTATTTTTCTTACTAATTAACCACTAATTATTAAAATTAAGCAATAAAACTATCAATAGTAATAACACTAATTTAAATATAATGCTTTTTATTTATAAAACATTTACTCTGTAACAATGTTAAACATTATAAACAAATATATATATATATATAGATATAGATATATATACTTATGTTATATATATATAAAAAATCTTTATAAAAATTCTGTGAGGTTTATATACAATACCCATTTTATACCTGGGGAAACTTTCTGAGGCTCAGGAAGTTTAAATAACCTTTTCCAGGTCACATGGTTGGTAAACGATATAGACAGAATTCAACTAAATTCTATCTGATGCCAAAGTCTATGCTCTGAGCTACACAATTCTTTGTAACACACTTTTTCCAGCTCTGGTAATTCCCAAACTCTAAAGAAAAGTTTTAAAGCCTTTTATTCCTTCTATTAGCTCATTAGGGGTAACTTCAATTCAGGGATTCACAAGCTTGCTTATTTAAAAATTAGTAATGAAAACAAATTTCTGTGCCTCAATTCAGATCTCCTAAATTGGGTGCTCCAGGCACATGCCTGATAACCGGTATATTTAACAAGTTTCAGATAAGTTTAAGTATTAAATTCAGACAGTAAACTTCAAATAAGTTTAGGACACTCTGCCTTGTCCTAAGTTTTACAGAGCTCCTTTTCAAACACAGATCCCAGCAGCCCTCATAGATGACAACCTATTCAAATTTCATCCAACTGAATCTACTGTTGGCACTCAGGATCAAAGCCACCAGAAACTGCTTGAATTCCTTCTTAGGACATCCCCGTGATATTTCTACCATTCAAGCAGAAAGCTGGAGTCCATATACATATTTCAAATTGTAATAAGTATTTATTAAATAGAGTGTCTACTAGATGCTCAGTACCAAGCTAAGCAATGTGAATGGTAGGTGCACAAGTAGAAAAACCAAAGAAATCCTTAAAGTTAAGGAAGGGATATTTAAGGAAATATATACAGGTAGAGTCTCCAAAAGAGCAGAATTGGGATCTTAAGAGAAAAAAAAAAAAGGAAAATAAAAAGAAGTAATTTTCAAATTAATTTTTTAAATATTATAACTAATCATGCCCGTATTGAGGGTGAAAAATCAGTCACCGGTATTTGAGAGTTTTTCCCCATAACTTCTACTTGAAGCTCAGAACTTTGTTGCCCAACATCAGTTCTCAAAATTAGATAGCCATTGTATGAAGAGTGAGGAAAGGGAAAATTATTTCTAATCCTATACTGACTAAAAAAGCATCTTCTAAAAATAAACCACAAATAAAATGCATAAATCAAAAACAACTACAGTACTGAATTTTCTGTTATAATTGTTTCCTGCTATAAATGGATTCATTTCTGATTAGTTTCCTTTGTAGTAACTAGTAATTGTCTACATTTAATCTTAAATGAAGGAAAAAGATATGACTTCTCAAGTTTCCTTTGACAGGGTTCCCCCCCCCTTTTTTAGCTATCTTTTACAGTTGGGAATCATATTTTTTTCTTTGACATATTCTGTATATTATTCTAGCATGTTAAAGATATTTTAACAGATATTAATATGTATATTTTAATATTTAAATAAAATACCTTCTCAACTATAAACAGATCTCTCATAAGTTTATAGAAAACCCAATGCAGTTGAAATAAGAACTAAGTTTCTCAAGTTATTTTCTGGATTTCATCATTTGTACCTAATTTCCATTGAAATGCTAGCATAGGGAGTAAGAATTCCATATGGAAAACTTATGGCTGAATTAGCTTTGGAATTGAATTTAAAGTTGCAAGAAGAAACTCTTTTGATTTCAATGTCTACTGTAGACACAACAGAATGGCTATTATTTATAAAAGCATCAGACTCTCAAGGTAAAGTACTTTAAAACATAAAGTGCAGTACTACATCTCTCTGACTAATGTGATAGACAATCAGCCTTCCTTCCACAATTGCCTGGAGACAGACACACCTTTTCATGTCTTGAATTCATCCCAAGCTACTTCCACTCCCTCTGGAGGGCTTTTGAACTTGAATCTGACATCTCTTAAATTTATGCTTTCTCTAAATGTAAAGGGGTTTTCTTTTCTTACAGTTTTAGCCTTAATGTGGAATTCAAGTCTAACTTAGATTAAAGAGGAATAGTCTAGGTCTTAGAAATTCAATGTTTGTTCTTGATCTTTTCCTTTTTTAAAAAAAAAAAAATTCTTTTGTTTTTATGAGGTTCAGCTAAAAACCTCAAAGTGAGACGTAATGGCTTTAGAGACAGGAAGGAAATATTCTTTATTCTTTTTTTTTTTTATTTCTACTGTAAAAAGCCCGCAAGGCTATTTTATAGAAAGCCCACAGTAGAAGCACTCCCTCAAAAGCCACCTTTTTCTTCATAATAGCCTTAGAGGAGACAGTGTTAGAAAAGTGACAGCACCAAGTGATGCTAATGTCAGACCAAGAAACGAGCTAAATGGTTTATGGCTAAGATCCCTGTTTACTCTATATACTTGTCAAAATGGGGAATTTTTTTCACCAACAAAATTTTTTTTGAGGGTCACTGTCACTCAAACCACAATAAACAATTTGTCCCTAAAAAGAAAAAAAAAAAATGAGAGAAAATTCTCAGATGAGACATAGTAAAAATAACCAGTATGACATCATGGAGAAAGGAGAAAAGGGATTATGAGAATGAAAAACATCTGGATTATGAATACAAAGGAGGTGACAGACCATTTCTATATATCAGTTTAAGACATGACTCTGACGTTCGAAAACTTGTAGCCACAGAATATGGCATCATAAAAAAGCAAATAATAAATCTTTATCAAAATTAGAGTATGCACTTCATTCAATAAATATATATTGAGTGTCTGCTTTATCACAGGCATTGTGTGCAAGGAAAAAGACTGCAAAAGTCTCTACTCTATGGATAGATCTTACATTCTAGAGGGGAATAGAATCTTCTCATTTTTGTGTTCCGAATTGTACAGATCCTTGAAAGTACATGATCTAAGGGAATGGTAGATTTGTTTGCATTCAAAGACAAAGTTTTTGGCAATAGCTGTTATTTAATTAAGATATTAAAAGGGTTCTACGTTTGAAGACCCTTCTCTACTTGTCCAAGACAGAACTCTACATAATTTTGAAAATTTAATTCAATTTCCTATAACAAACACTTATAGAGCTCCCACAGGCAAAATAATTTCTTTAAAATATGTTTGAAATAAAATATTTCTAGCACTATTAAAGCCTATATTTAATACAGATTACTCTAATGAATAATGTTTTCTTCAAATATCAACATCATATTTCTTATAATAAAACAACCACAGAGTATTGTTCCCTAAACCTTACCTTGGACAGTCAAAGTAGCTGATGCTTCAGCTTTTCCAACCATATTTTCTGCAACACAAGTATATGAGCCCATGTCACCAGCCATTACCTTCCGAATTTTCAAGGTATGATCATCTCTGATTTCATACCTAGTGACATAACAAAAGAAAGCAGTTAAGTCACTTTCTATTTGAAGGATCTCATCATTATAAGACACACCTATGCATCAAATCACATACTATATTCTCTTTAGAAAATTTAAAATAAAATGTAAAATGTGGCATTCCTCTAAGTCAGCATGCAGATAGAAAAGATCTTGTTTTTACATTTAAATGTGTTTAAATATCAAACTACTTTCTAAAAAAAATTGGGGAAAATTTGGCCCTTACTTGTTTTATTTCCTCAATCTACTGTACTCATACTAAAATTAAAGAATAGTGACCACTCAGTTCTTACTATATGGCAGTCTTTAAGTATTTTACAGATTTTACTTTTTAAAATTCTTATAACCATTGCATGAAGAATCACGTAACCTGGCTAGTTGAATAACAGAGTTGATATTTGAACCCAGATAGTCTCATCCTAGAGCTCACTTTCCTCGTCTCATCTTCTTTCTCAAATGTTGGGCTCCCCTTTAAGTTTTACTTTAACTCTTTTATTTAACATAATATCCATGAGTTATATTATCTATTATAGTTTATATATTGACCAAACGCTCAAACATTTCCACCCCTATTTCATCTAAGCTCCAAATTCATAATCTCAACTGATTAATAATTAGACATTATATCCCACAGGCGCCTAATAGTTAATACGTTAAATAAAAATCTCTTTTCTTACCCTATCGCATTAACAAACTCCTTCTCCTAACACAATCTACCTAGCTTCCTTCAGCAGTCCCCTATGTCGTACAAATCATCTGATTCATAGGGGCCACTATGGACCTCTATTTCGATCTCATCTCTTAGTTCAGACCATTCATATCTCTTACATGGACAACAACAAGAAGGGTGCCCCGATACTAGTCTCTCTCCACGTTAATGTAATATCCATAGTATTAAAATAAATATTTTCTCTAATCAGTTCATAGTATTCTCCCTTACCTCATCAGTGTACAGAAAACATAATTCAAAATACTTCAGTCTATTAATACACACCCCTGATAATTTGGCCTTAATATTTCTAACCTGATATCCCTTACCTTCTTGCCACATGCCCTCTGAGCTAGCCATGCTAAGCCTTCTACCATTCAGAACATGAGATATTCTCTCTCAGATTTGCATACACACTGTGATGTCTTTTTTCCAGGAATACTCTTCTCCTCTTTCTTGCTTACCCAATATTTTTTCCAAAGCATTGCTTACATGTCACTTTTCTTTGAGAACTCTGTCCTGATTGCCTGCTCTGACATGTCTACCTTTATACGTGACGCAAGGGTTTGCTGCTTTATTCTCTATCTATTCATACACGTATCCTTTGTGAGCTCCTTGAGAGCAGAAAGTATTAGTCTAAGACACTGTTCTAATCCCAAAACCTAGCAAAGGCTCAACATATGCTTATTGAAGGACAAGATACACTCATCCTTTAGGCAAAGGCAGCCTAAAAACAATATCTGAAAGCTTCATTTCGTTGCCTTGTTCCCTAAGGCTATGAGTATATCTCTGCTCCTAGCCAATTTAAGGACTTGACACATATCAAGAAACTGACTTCTTTTACTATTCCCTGGTGATGCTGTAGCTAAGGAAAAAGCAGCTCATTTTTTAATAGGTTCACAGCTATACTTTTAGTGCTGTACTCTCTTCCTTTCCCTACCAATGCCCACATAAGAAATTGGTATTAACCGTGGCCTGATTAAAAAGAGAAACCTGTTTAAGGAATATCACATTTTACTAAAGTTCCCTGGGCACGCCAGGGTCATGAATGCATAGTTCTTATCTGAAACCCTCAGAGAAAGCATGGCAACCTCCAGATTCTAATCATCTCTAGTGCAGTGTCTGGCCCCTTATCAAGAAATCTAGAGGAGACTGTTCTAACGACACGTATGTGAACATTGGTCTGATGAGAACTGTAGGAATTCTGAGTGGATTAATCACATCATTAAATTCTGGTCTGTACCTGGATTTGGGCAGTTCTCCATCATCCTTCCTCCATCGTACTGTAGGCACAGGGTCACCTCGGGCCTCACATTTAAATTCCGCACTGTCATCCACAGTTACTGCCAAGTTACTAGGTCTCTTCACAAATGATGGTCTCTCTAAAATTAGAAAAAGTCATCTCAAGAAAAAATAGATGAGCACACTGAAAATTATTTCGTATGTTCAGCCAGAATAGATTTATAATTTAAAACACTATTTCACATAGTTCCCTACTTTTGGAAGCTCCTCCCTAGGTTTAATGTTTTCTCCTAGTTTTCCTCATGTCTTGGCTACTTTGTCTCAGGCTGCTTTATTGATTCCTTCTCTCCTCTTCCCACTCCCCAAAATGTTGGTTCACCTTCGAGAAAGGTCATTTCTTCCTCTCTTGTATAAAGATACTAAATAATAATAAAGTATAAGCTTTATAGTGAGCAAATAAGATAAAACTGTACTTACCTAAAACAGTTAGTTCTGCTACTTCACTCTCACGTTCTCCAACCATGTTGGTACCAACACAAACATATTTTCCAGCATCACTTTTGCGAGTGTAAGTAATCATGAGCTTTCCTCCTCGTATCTTAAAAAAAAGTTTCACATGCACATTATTAAAATTGCTTCAGCTATGTTTATATGATAGAGGTCTTTGTAAGTGAAGTCTACTTTCTAAGCATATAAACAAAGCATAATTATATCAAAAAGCTGATGTGTAGTACTTGCTATATTTAGAGGTAGTGACTTTAAACATAATTTATTCCAAAGGTACAATATAAAAGAGGCAAAACATTTCTACTTACCTATATTTCTTGTAAAGTTATTATATTCTATATAACTAGAAATTTGTGTTTTCAAACCAGCCAAGTTATTTCATAATATTTAGTTAAATGAAAACAAACAAACAAAAATTATATGAATAGTTTGGTTAGCAAGTACAAGAAAGAAAAATGAAATTCTTAATACCATATGACTATAATTAATATGTAAATACATATTAGCTATAAATGATTTCAAGAATGCATATTCTAGTATTATAAGATGTGGAAATAAAAATGTCTCTAATTACTTAATTTGCTAGAGTTGTTTTAAAGAACTACATCTTAATTACCAGAACATTGCAAAACTTGACATGTCCCCAAAAATATAGGCGCTGCTGCTGCCCAGTTTCTTGGGGACTTTGGAGGCGGAGCCTGACTGGATCCCAGTAAATAATCTGGAAAGCCATTCTGGTACACTCTTGACCATTTAATTATTTGAAGAAGAATCAATTACAAACATAAGCAGACTCTCAGTACAATACGTAGGCTGAAGCTAACCATGAATTAAGACTGGGATGTGGAAACTGAACTATCTTTACTTAATTTAATATGTGTTTGGTGGGGAGCTAAGTTCAATTACACATAAATATCTGTAATGCTCTGAACCTTAGAAAGATTCTCTCAGGGAGAACTTCCAGGATGTTTATTCATGGAGGTTTTGACCTCACAGTTATTTTGCACTGTGCATCAATTAAATTTTAAAAAATGGGGGGAAGGGGTAGGAAAAAAGGAAGGGAGGGAACCATTCAAACAGAGTTGTTTTTCATCATACACTAGAAGTTTATTGAAACTACTACTTTATAAAGGGGGGGGGCCATACTCTTTTGTAATGCCTAAATTGCTTTATTTTAATCCAGACACCTGAACTAAAGCTAGATACTTTGACCAAGTCTTTATGTATTTGAACAAACCAAATATTAGAAGAGCAGCTTTTTTGAGATATTACAAATTCTATGTTTATTAAAGTTTTAATTACTGATCAAAATGTGAAACTAAACAACAAAATTGTTCTAGTCAAATCCAGAACCAGAATACAAAAGATGAAATTCCTGCAACTGAAAATTATTAGAAGAGCAGTTTTAATTTCTGTGGCTTTAGAACTTGATAGTGTTTTACTTAGAAAATGATCATGATTTACTAGGTACCACAATAGAAACCATCCAGGGACTTTTCTCCGCATTGCTCATGACTCTTTCTCTCAGACTGAGAGTTATGCCTGCAAACAGTAGTCACTCAAAAAATTTTTGTGTAATGAAAACTGCTTTCATAAACAAAATCTAGCCTGTTATCCAATTAAGTATTCCTATAAAGGTTTATAGCAGTTACAAAATATGTTAATAATAGTTTTATATACTAATCTAAATTTTCAAACAGAATCATACAAAAAAAGTCACATGAAAAAATATGTTCCAAAAGTTAAATATCAATACACTGTGAGCATTCTCTCTCTCTCTCCCTCTCTCTCTCTCTCTCCCTCCCTTCTCTCTGTCTCTCTGTCTCTGTCTCTGTCTCTCTGTCTCTCATATAAATACTCTCTCTCTCTCTCTCACACACACACACACACACACACAGATATAGATATAGATAAAGTAGAATCATGTGATACATGCTATTCTGGAAGCTAAATTTTCAACTCAATAATATATTTAGAATATTTTTACATTTTAAATATTGAAGACATTGCAGATCCTCAGCATCAAGTTCAATGACTACATAGTATTCTATTATAAAATATGGATTTACCATATCTTAACCAAACTATTTACTTATCGATAGATGTTTAAAGTATTTTATTTTTCCCTCTGAGAAACAGCACTAAAATCTGTATCCTTTTGCATATATCTCTTCTCACATGTGCAATTATCTCCTTAGAAGGGCTCAAAGTGGGATTCTTAAATGTATACACAATCTTAAGACTATTGGTTCATAAGGCTAACTATTTTATGTTTTTTAAGGTTGCTTATGTGAGAATATGTCATTTAAATTTTGGTCTTTAGCATAACCCTTCCGTAAAAGTATGAGAGGAAACTGTTATAACTTCATTTTTCACTTACGAGACTAGCATCTCCCACATACCTCTGCTATACCCATGATCACAATATGTTTTAATTATGCTTTTAATTGTCAGCTTTCCTCCCTAGCTATGAACTCTGATACAGAGAAGTACATCAAATTCCTCTTTATAGCCCCAGGATCTGTCAAAATGACTAGTAAATAATAAAATGTTTGTGGAAGAAAGGTGACTTGCCCAATGTCACGCAGCACGTTGGAACATTTTAGGCAAAATAAGGGTTTTGGCTATATGAGATGCACAAATGACAAGAAATACACAGCCAGAGCTCTGTTATCACAATTGCTGTTTAATAAATTTGAGCTCTTGAGGTTCAGAAAACGAGTGTCATAATAATCGAGATCTTCTAAGAATATCTGTTATAACCTTTAACCATGTACTTATTTTGAAACACTCACATAAACATTTCCAAAATGTTAGGGAAACAAAATCATTCCAGCAGGAAGGAAGGTGACAAATTCTGTTCCTGATACAGAAAGTAAATGATCTGTGCTGTGGTTCTATACATTTCTTTTTCAGTTCTTTAACTTTGGACAAGATGTTGAGTCTCCTTCTATGCCTCTGAATCTAACTTTAAATGTTCTTGCATATTTAGGCGGTCAGTTCATTTCTGACTGGATCGTACATTAATAAATAATAGTTATAGCAAAATAAGAGAAATTAAACAAATGTTTTTATTTTTTTTTTGTTCTAAAAGCTAAGTCAATGAGTTATGTCTACAGTAAAATAAGGCTTTAGGAATAATTTTAAAAGATACTCAAATAAGTAGAAAAATGAGAGTCAAACAATAATAAAATAAAAATAATTTTCAACAGTACAGATTTCTTTTATGGTTTCAGTATAACATAAAACTAATTTACTTTTACAAATCTTAAATACTTGGGAAAGTTGAGTTTTAAATGAACTTGCTTGTGCGCATGTGGAGCACCAATTAACATTATATATTACAGTTCAGTGCTATTATATTTTGAAAGAATCTGTGTAAATGGAGGAGGGGAATTTAGTTAACAAGAGTTATGAGGAGACTGTCAGGAGATTCTCAAACATGGAAAAATTCCAATATTTAGATGAATGGGAGGAAACAATAACTGAGGTGAACCAGAAATTCAAGAAAGCTCTAAAGTCTTAAAGAGTATGTTGTGCACACCCTATTACTATAGCCCCAACTGTGTATTATACTTGGCTTAATCTTGGAAACATTTTCTAACTCAATCTACCAGGAGACTTATACTATGTGAACACAAAACTAAGTTTTGGTTCTAATTATAAATAGAAGAATCATTATTGCCTCGTAAAAAATTATTTTACAAACTTTCTTGCTAAATCGTATCTATTGTTCAAATTAAAAGCAACTCACCAGACATTTTAAAAAATATTTTATCTGTAGTTTATAAGTAAACAAACTGTAAGAGTATAGACCAGTATGGCAAATTTTTTTCTGCAAGAATTTGTTTTTAATGAATCAATTATTTTGAGTTTTTTTTCATTAGTACCATAATGTGACTAAAAGCATACATTTATCATGGCTGTTCATTTATATATAATTTCTGTATCAATAAAAAAACAATTAATATGACTATTGAGGCCTGAAAATAAAAATATATATATATATTAAATTTAGAAAACATTTTGAGAAAAATGCATTTTTTTCTTGTAACAATAGCATATATATTAATCATTCATGGTTAAATGAAGTCAACTAAATGGCACCTTTGTTTTTCCATTCAAGGTATTCTTTACCAACATGATTAAGGTTGGAACCAAAATCAAAATCAAAATATACTAAGTTTCTTTGTTTTTAATTTCTAAATCCCAGATAATCTTTTAAATTGATCAAAAGTAGATGCATCCACATAAGAAAGCAAAATCAGCATGGGTCCTGGAGCCAGACTGCCTCTTAGTATATATATGTGACTTCAGGCAAGGTACTAACTTCTCTGTACCTCTGTTTTTCATCTCTAAAATGGGAATATTATTTATACCCATCTCCAAGGATGTTATGAGAATTATATGAAATAAATAATAAAAAGCACTTAGAAAAATGCCTGTCTATAATTTATTATTATTATTATTATTATTATTATTATTATTATTATTATTATTATTATTATATGATGCTTATTTATTTAATGATTTAAGAGACATTTGCCTAAACAAAAACAATCTTTCTTTGTTAGGCTACATCCAGAAGCTTTTTATTTAGATTATTACTAGCACATCTTCCAATTGGTTTTGTCAGAAATGTATATTTGCACCAATACAGCAAAGCCTTAGAAACAAGTAATTCTTAGGTTGAACGTGTTTTTCTTATTTTCTCTAAAACAGTGATTCTCTATGAGTGATGTTTGGCAATGATATTTTTAGTTGTCAGTACTGGGAAGAGGAGACAGGGCGTTACTGACACCTAGTGGGTTCAGGCCAGGAAGGCTGCTAAATAATATGCAATGCACAGAGGTGTCCTCCACAGTAAAAAATTATCACACCCAAAATTTTAATAGCAGCGCTGAGGTTGAGAAACTTTTTTCTAAAGACCTGGCTCTGACCTAAGGATAAATACTGAATTAAAATGACAAAAGGAAAAAGTGGGTTAAAATTAGGTAATCAATAAATGTTTATTTTATTTGGGAAATCATTGCCTAAATTTCTAAGTTTAATATAGATACCAGCACACAACTTCCACTCCATCAATAAGACAATTTCATTATAAAATACTGCATTCCATTCTATACTCACTGGCGATAATGGTTAAGGATTCCAAAGTAGATGCTACAACTTAAATGGAAGAATAAAAACAAGCCTCGCTAAACCTGGGAGAAATTTTTTTCCTAAGGGATGACAGAGACAGAAATTGACAAAAGTGAAGAAAAGAAATAAGGTAAATGGAGAAATTTTAAAAAATGGATGAAAATGATAGTTTTCAATTTCTATAAATAGAAATTGATTTTGGCATTATGCCAATGGCTGAACTGAAACAAAGCTAACCAAAAGCTCTAATTGTATTCTGTATGGTCACAAATGTGGACTATATGGTGGTTTGTTCTCTTCAATAAACAAAAGAAAAAAAACCCATAGTACTATAACCTGATCAAATATAAGATACCAGCTTTCAAGTAGTACCTACTAGTAACAATCACAGTTTATGTTGTCATAAAAATATTGATTAGAAAGGGTGACTTTATACATTCTAAATCTTAATGCACTTTTGGAAGCCAAAAAATTGATGCTTCCTCCATCTACACAGAAAGAAAAACAATGTCTAAAACATACAAAACACTATAAATGTGGAAATAGCACTATTTAAAACAAGCTAAGAAATATTTCTTGGCAGGTCTCTTCCTGCATCTGGATCTGACAGCCAAATTGTAAACCTATCAAAAACGAGTTTGTATAATGAACAGACACAATGTTAAACACTGCACTGCAGCAGCACTACTTTAATTAACATAATCCTGGTAGTGGAGAAGCAGAATTTTTTAAGCTTTCAGACAATATGCTGGCATCTAGCCTATGTCAAAAATCCAAGGCAGAGGTCCTACTTCCTCATTATCATACACCTTACCAGCCCACAGTGGTAACCACATTAGAAGCCTGCATTTCCATAAGCTCTAGACAGTTCTTAAAGGGGGGTGGCTTGGCTATCTGCATACTTGATGAAAACAAAACAAAACAAAAATATCCCCCTAGTCTTGCTCCTTTTTCAGAAAGAGACATAGGAGAAGAAAGAAGAAGGTGGTGAACAATTTTAAATTTTTAAATATTTTACATTTTATATTTTTCTTCGGAACAGCCTCAGATTTCAAAAAGAAAATGTTTTAGAGACATTAAGGTATGGGATACCTCAATGTACTTGATATATAGGCTTCTCATATACCAGTATTTTCCCTTTAAGAACCTGTAAATGATTATTTTCCTTAGGGGTAAGAAGTCTTTTCCCCTAGTACCTAAAGACTTTTCTGAAGCAGTTGAAAATCTCTTTCTAGTTGCTTTCATCTCCTTTACGGAATTGTTGACAGAGAAACAAGATAATATAGAAAAATCAGATGTAAGATGTAGCTTTGTTAGGTAGCCCCCAAAGGTAACAGCTTTTCAACCAAAGTAAAGAGGATCATTTTATTTTCCTGGTAAGCATAAAAACTAAAATCAGAATTCTTATTTCCAGACTACAAGAAGAAATTTTTTTTTTCTTTGCACACAAACAAGCATGCTTTCTTTCAAACTGTAAATTAAGTAAGCTTTTTGACTGGTTATTCTAAAGAGTATAGAGCTTACCCTGCAATCAATACTTAAAATCAGAAATAAAGATGAACTTAAAATGAACTCCTTGGTATGTCTTCATTTTCTACCCTAAAGCAAGTCAGATGATTTGTAGTATCTGTTACACAGAATTTTTTTTTTTTTTTAGGCATCACCCGCACAATGTTATCCATACACCTCTAGGTTAACATACTAAACCAACTGGGGCTAATTAACTAGTTGGGCTACACAAGATCTTTTCTGCTTTTAATTACATTAACCTAATATGACTTGAATTCAGCAGACCAAAAACAAAACCACTAATTATATTAAGGGCTTCAAAGATGACTCAGATTGCTAACCACCAAAATGTCATATAATTTATCTCATTTCCTTTAATAGATTTTGTACTCAAAATCTGTGTTCCTTACTAGAAATATTATTTTTAAAATACATCCTAATAAATTAAAAGAATACAGATTTAGAATGTTAAAGAAATACATTTAAAAATATATATATATACATACGCACATATATATGATATGCATAGGTGTCATCATACCAATGAGAAATTGAGAAGTATTTAATTTTTATAATTTTCTAAAAGATTAAAGCCTCAGAAATGTTCATTTACAGTAACCTTGCTTGATAAGCAGGATTAATATGATGAGTAAAATTTTTAGAGCAGCAGGGTATAGAAATTATTTTTTCCTGAAAAACTTGATTCTTTACCACTGTTTCATACTATTTTGCAAAGTCAGTGACATAAGAAGTTTTGATTTATAGCCTAGTATATCATCCTTAAACAATTCAGTACTCTCTTTGGCCAGATTACCTCTTCATAGCAATGCTGTCAATTCTGCCTGGATCTTTGACCTACAGAACAGATATCAAGCTGTTGTGAACTAGAGAAGTATTTTGCATGAGTTTAAGACTTCTTAATGACAATGAGATTCAGGTACCCCAGATGGCCAGTCATAGCCCCTGGACATTGTCTTTGGTGAAATAAACTACAGGGTAGTTTTGGATGGTCCCTAAGGACTCTTTTCAAAAGAGACATGAAGAAGAGTCACAATAATAGCTTTTATTTCTTTAAAATTTAGCATTCATTCAACAACAACAATAAAAATAAACCAAAAAAGATATCTTGTTTGAACAGGGAGCAGAGAGAGGGAAAAGTGAAATAATACCTATTATTTGCAATCTGACTGCAAAAGTGTTATCAACCTTTAAATGTAAACAATTCAGATTAAAGAATATCTTCTAATATATACTACAGTTATCTTTAAAAACAATCATGCTTTATTGCATTCTAAATTAGGGAAAACACTGGTGGTAGCATAACTATATTGTACGAGTGATAGACAAAGGATTGGAAAAAATACATGTCTCATAGTAATCAAAAAAAATTATAACCAAGTAAAAGATTCAAATCTTACACAATATCAAAGAAATTACAGTATTTCATATCTGGCAATATTTCTTGCTCATATCCCCAGATAAGTAGTTCAGTAAGAATAGTTAATAGAGAAGTCATGTCTAGAATTAATTTTATGTTTTTACTAATTACAGTTTAATATCATATGATGCACTTCACATTTCTGAATATACACATGAATAATTTTGTTGTTTCACTCTTTATTTTTTATCATTAAACTTATAATGTAATTTTTAAAAATTAATTAATTTTTTATGGTGACATTGGTTAATGAAATCCAGTAAGTTTCCGCTGTACATTTTAACAGTAAGGCATATATATATTTATTTGGGAGGTGAACATATATATATACATATATATGTATACCATATATATATATACATATATGTATATATATATACATATATGTATACCATATAAATATATGTATACCATATATATATATGGTATACATATATTTATACTGTGTGTTCACCTCCCATAGTTAGATTTCTTTCTGTCACCACATATTTGACTGTTTCACTCTTTAAAACCTAAATTTCGATGTAGTTTGTAATCAGGTAAAATTCAAATTTTCAATAAATATTTATTTTCAAAAATCACTGATATAAAACAATTTACATATCTACTACTCTAATTACCCATCAGTACTTTTTTTAAAAACAAATTTCAAGGAATTAATTTTTATTTATTTTATTTCTTTATACTAATCTTGTCACATAAAAGTAATTTTTTTGAAAATAATATCACATATCCATGAGCATAAGATTTCAAATTTAAGTCTCAAACTTAAATTTTATTTTAGATAAAGATACAAACAATAAACCAAGGTCAGCCAAATCACAGTTATTCCTCCTAGCTAACAAAGTTTATTATTATTTTTACATTTCATAAAGATTATTATCCCTCAACTAATTTTCTGAAAATTTTTCACCTCCCCTATTCCTATTTCATTCTGGTTCACAGAGACTTTAAACTGAGAGGAGGGAGAGGGAGAAAGAGAGGCAGGAGGAGAAGGGGGCGGATGGGAAAGACAAAATGAATTGTTTTAACTATTAACCACTCAGGCCTTTTGATTACACATGATCTACTTCCATGCTGCTCATCCAAAGGCTGTTAGTTAAAGCTGCCATGTGCTTATTACCATATCATACTTTAATATTGACTTGTGACACAAACTGAAAGCAACTTTACCTTAAAAAAGGGTTAAATGAAGAAAAATAGATTATATGCTAATATGTACTTTTTTTTTTTCAATAGGTTACGAAAACAAAATTAATTCAGTCAAACTTCAATCATATTGTAAAGAGTTTTCTTTCGCCCGGGTTTTACTAATTCATTTACTTGTCCACCCTTATACAAAGCTCATTTCCTCTCTTAGAGCCTACTTAAAGTGTAAATAATGTTCTTGGGGTTTGCAAACAAAACAAAACAAAACAAAATATAACAAAAAGATACCTACATAAGTACATATTCATTATAAAGAAAATATGAAAATGACAACTTGAAAGCAATCAAATGACCATTCTACATTTTACTTGGTGACATTAAAAGGGACAGCATTACAAGGAGAAAACCATAACTTGTATGTCTTTCAACCGTTCTCTTGGGAGTGGAATGGAGAGGAAAAGTAGGTAATTAGGATCTCTCCATTGGCGTTCCACATTTGCTTTGGTTTACATGCATAGAAGAGAATATGATCCAATTTCATTTGTTTGCTGGTGCACTCTACAGTACTATTTAAAAACCAACATGATTTCAGCCAGGAGTTTAAACACACTTGATCATCAGAGAGAAGCAACAAGAGACTCATGCAGAAATAGCAATTATCCCAGTGGGAACGCGTGGCTCTCTACACAGCTTGGTGAGCTGCCAGCTGAGAAACACAGGCCTGGGAGAATTTCTGCTTAGGACTATGGCAGCTGCATTTCTCTGTTATTTCCGTTTCTCCTACTATTCATGTCTACCTCATAATGATTTATAAATTGGTAGTTGGCTGTTTGCTGCTGCAGAAGCACACCCATGATAATATGATTATAGATTACATAGAAGAAGTGCTGTATTGCTAATTGCAGGTAAGTAGGAGCCACCCTGCAGAGAGACATAGTTAAGTTAAAGGGAGAGGATAATTTTCTTTGTGAAGGTATAAATTATTACCTTTCTATATCTATCTAGTTTATAATACCAGAGGACTTTTTCATGAATCCCAATTTTAATAAAGAATAATAGAAGAAACAGTCTCCTTAAAACACACCTATTTTGCTTGCTTAAGTGTAGCTCAAAGTCCACATGAAGATTTGAATTTGGCTATTTCTCCTGCACACCCATTTTGTTGAGCCAGTCAGTTGTGTAGCCTAAAGCAATTAACTGAAAAAGCCCTCTCTAATTTGTCGTATTCCAAACCAGGGGCAGACTGCTGACTGCTGGTGAAATGGAGAGCAGATGAAGCAGGGAAGACTTTTCACTGACTCCCCAGGTATCTGATTCCCAAGTCCTTAAGATCAGAACCTAAAGTGAATCAATCCTATAAAAAGGAGGCAATAAAAAAGTGGTTTTGGAAGAAAATAGCCTCTGTTATCTATCTCCTAAAAATAAGAAAATAGATTGACTCTTATCGCTATGAAAATTCTAGGTATAACAGGATAGTATTCTGCATGCATATGAAAAATTAATTTAGCTCATAGCTATTAAAGTTAATGTATTCGTTCCTTCACAGGTCTTATGAAACAACGTCCTGCTGTTTTAAAGGTAAAAACAAAGTCTTATGGGCAATTTTCATTTCCTGCAAAACCAGGTTTGCTTTTTATCACCTCGTCCAACCATCTGGCTATAATTCTGAATTTACATATAGTCACTGTTAGGACAGCCTGAAAAAAAAAATCAATGAAGGAATTACAACTATACTCTGGAAATAAAGATGATAAATGCTCTTAGTATTTGAGGGGAGAAAAGCTCATTTCCAAACACTTGGTTCTTTCAAGTTACAAGTACACCAGCTGAAAATACTATCCAAACAGTAAATCCCTTTTTTTCTTCCATGGATTCTTATGTTTAGCTCTTCTCTATAGTTTTGTTCTAGTGTGGGAATTTCTCTCACCACCAAATGCCTTGCTAAGATAATACCTTTTCCAGACATTGTGTATAATTTGTTTACTCTTGAAATTTAAATTAACTTATATTCTAAAAAAGACACATAACCATGACCAAGCCAAATCAAGGTTGAGTATGAAAGTGTCTTGGATTCAGAAATCGAAGAATTCCATAAATCCAATTTCTCAGATCTTGAAAAATCTGATAGTGTGCCTTCTATGTGGGTGTCGTGCTAGAGATTAGATATGACAAGCTCTTTGCCATCACAGAAATTATACTTTCTGTGGAAGGCAAGAAACATAAAATCAGTGTTTATTTATTTATTTATTTTTTTTTTATTTTATGGACTTTACTTGTTTCTTAATCTTCTCACTGACTGACATCTCTCCCACCAGAAACTTTTCCACCACTTAATACTGAAACTTCCCAATTAAGTTTGTATGGAAGCAACCTAGAATTCACTCAAAATTCAGATTTAGGAGTAGAGGAATTCAAAACTCGGAGATCCTTAAAACTATTAATACTTTTTGCACATTTTCTATTCACTATGTTTTTGTATTGAGCAGGGAACTGAACAGTCTGAGAAAGACTGTCTCAAACAAATACCACTCCAAATGATATTCAAAATATTCTTCACATAGATCCCTCTTTTCTCTTTCATTTTCACAGATAGTAATAGAAATATAAAGCAGCCGGATGCATTTATTTTTATTTATTTGTCTATGAGTTATGATGAAGTCTTAGGAAACAAGAGGAAATGCGTATGGATAATTTTGAAGCTTAATGTGACCCACCAAAGAGTTTGTTTACGCTCTAACTCAAACCTTTATTCCCAAGATTTTACTCTAGTCCTCACATGTATAAATTATCCAACTTGCTTTCTGTTAGGAAGTGTGCAGATATATTTGCATTTGTTTTAACATGTGCAGTGATGGGGAGTGGGATGTTATTATCTCTATCTTATCATGTGTCCCTTATGAAGTGAAGCATACATTAGCCAAATAACTGAGCTAGGTTCTGGCATAGTTTTGTATGTCTTCAATAAACGAGAGTGAAGCAACTGACCATATGGACATTTAATCTCTGACCCTGTTCTGAAGAGCCCTGACTCTAATCAATTAGGCTTGTCACTTACAAGTCTCTTCTTGCTCTTCTTCAATAGGGCAATTTAGGATTAAAATACCAAAGATTGGGAATGAATGTTTACTCCAATTTGTAGCCACTTTAAGAACAGTCTTACTTGTATAGAAACATAATAAAGAGTATTAAATGCTTTTATTGATTTGTTTGCAAATTAAAAATGTTTATATAATTATCCTCTTAATTTCTTTACTTAATTTCAGTCATCTCTTAAAAAAAAGTTTGATATTTTAAAATTTATGTTAAAATATTCTATTTTATATTGTCTTTTAAAAGACAAATTTAAATTCTGATTATTTTATTCCAAAATAATAAATTTAGATTCTCTTATGTTTCAATAGAAGTTTTAAAGGACTTAATGATTGTAAAAATCTAACACATTAAAAAAATACTATATCCTAAGTGTAAAATGCCTTTGACAGCTTTTTCCACAAATGAAAAATACATCAGTGAATTGGTGGTAAATTTACTAACATATTTAAACAACAATGTGGATTATTATTGTTATAATTAATAACAAGTGTGTTGTATTGTCTGTCATCTGCTGTATACATGACTTTGCTGCATATGTTATCTTTCATGTTTACAAGTCTCACAGGGGAGGTATATTTTCCTACTTTGAGATGAGAAAAATAAGGTTTAAAATGATCAGAACCATCCTCCAGATCATTTAGTAAGTATTTGGAGCTCCTTCTTTATAGATCTAAAGTAATGGTTATACAGAGTATGTTTTTTTGGACAGAAAAAAGAGCTCATATGTTCCTTCCTTCTCACTTCACAAACTACAAATTAGGAACATCATGTAAATGTTTAGATCCTGAAACCCAAGGCTTGGGGAAGAAATAGGTGCTATTAGCGGATCTCCCTGAGTTAGATTGATGGTCTTCCTTCCATCATACTCTATATTTAAGCCTGACTGATCTGGATATCCAACCTAAATGCCATTGGTCCATCTAGCTGCTAGTGGGGAAAAAATGTGCGTGTTTACACTTCACATGTGTATGTATTCTTTTTAAGAGATGTAATTAGGTAAATTTTTACATTAGTTCCTACAGAGGAATGACTCTTCCCATATAAACATGCACTTATTACAATGGAATGTTTAAAACTTAAACAGAATATTTATAAGCTTCCTTAATAAAGATGAGAAAATACAACATGATCTTTTATCAGCATGGTACATAGGCAATATGATGATATGATACATCTAGGTGAGAGAAGAGTGACACCATAAATGTTAAAAGGCAAAGAAATAAGAAATAATGAATTCTTTAGTTAATTACACTTTATCCACTTCAGGAGACAAATTTTCACTATTTTCAGCCAGTATTACACAGATCAAGCTCAAGTGCTCTTGAAATTTTTTCATACAAGATAATGCTGACTTAGTCACGAGATAACGGTGACTTAAACATGAGCCTGTTTCTTGTGTGATCAGCCTTTAAAGCTTTGTGATAGCCTAGATTTGTAAGATTTAAAAGAGAAAACCTGTGTCATCTGTTAATAATTTTGTTAATGTGCACTAGATTATTTTACAAGTGTACAATTTATCATATTATCGAATTCTTCGGGTTTAAAAAGATAAAAATTAAAGTGGTCAGCTGTTACCAATAGTACCAATTAACACTTTTAAAGCAAGTAGGCTTTAAACAAAAGAAATGCGGAATCTGCATTAGATTAGAGACGACATCACCTCAGCATAAGACAGGGAATTATTCTTTAAGAGAGCATCTAAATAAAAGTGATAATATGAAGAAGATAAATAGATAAGGTCAATCTTAGCCAATTATAAATAATGAAAAGGAAATCTAAACCCTTTTAAAGTCTTCAGATTAAAAATAATTTAAAATTTAAAATCTTAATTTGATTTCTGTATCTTGGGCCATGTTTTAAGGAAAGAATGCCTTGTGCAAACAAGTGCATTTTTGAATTTATGATTATTCTTTGAAATTACAATTCATTCTGCCTGTGGTAAACCGGAAAACAAAATATCTGGGCCACTGTGAACAAACACAAAAAATATAAGCAAAGAGAAAAGTAAGCTTTTAAAAAACAGATTTACTAAAAAGTATTCTGATATCGTTTTCTCATACATTTTCCAAATTACAGGTAAGATTTATAAGCATTGTTTTAAGATAAATTTTAAAACTATATCTTTAGAGAAACATTTCATCTGTAATTAATAGAACATTGAAAATAAAATAAATTGGTTAGAATACCATCCTTGAAATCTGAAAAGGTTGTATTTTTAATTTGGAAAACTACTTTAACCTATAATTAAAGTGTTCCCAGACAGTGTTCCACTAGTCCTTGGCTATTTGGAGAAATTTAATGGCCTGATCGAATATATCAAATTGCTTAAAAAGTGAAGAAACACAGCTGCTTGAGGAGTATACATTATCAGGGAAAAACACAGGGAAAAGTAATATTTGTAAATCAGCTTTCTATGTTAGGATATCAAGCTTATCTGAATTTTCTATTATAGGCTTTGCCATCTGACCATGTGTGTTCATTTTGTAGTTATTAATACTTCTTGTTAGTATACTGTATTGATAATTACTTTGAATTATGAGTATAACTTTTTTTTTTTGTTGTGATTACTCAAATTTCTGAGACATGTGCAACTTCTTATAAGATCTATTCTAATTAAGGGTCACGGATGCTAAAAAGCAGCATACATCCATATCAGGATTTGGTCCATGAACTTCAGGAGTTGGTGGAATTCCACCTGGAAGGCAGCTCAGGCAGATCTGCTAGGCATTCCTCCATGTCATCTAATGTTGCTCTGGCTGAAACTAACATTTGAGTGGGGCTGAATTTGGGAGGAAAATAATCAAATCTGTTTTTGAGGAAATCTATTTGGAAAAAAAAATCAGAAGGCTAGAATCATCTCAAGAGATTAAAAAAAAATACGGACAATCAACATGTAACACAAAACAGGAGAAAACATAAATGACGTACAATATCAAAGCTCTTCAAGATTATTCTAATTTTTCACATTTGTTGAATTTTACTCATACTGAAGTTTATTACGCCACTTAGAGGGAATTTGAACATTTTTTAGTAAGTTGTTTCCTGAAGTCACCAAAGATTATTTGTTGGACTAGAAAATATTTAGCCTCTGCTATTTTATCTCCGCATCCAGACATACTTAATCCTCTCTGTAGGATCTGAGTCAGTTTGTATGGAATTTATAAGAATTTTATTAGCAATTGTAACTAGGTGTTTCAAGGGACCCAGACAAAAATGGGCATGTAGACTATTAATTATAAAACCCCAAAAAGATATATCTTATACAAATGGAGATTCGTATATAACATTGATCAAAACATGATATATCACAATTATATCACTGTGTTCTTTTTCTTTTCTTTTCTTTTTTGGTCCACTATATGTCTACTTCAAAAGGGTTCTTTTTAATTCTGAAGTTAAAAATCTCTGGTCTCTCATCTCTCCAAGTTATTACTATCAATGCAGAATGAACATCAGCTGGAAATCAAGACAAGAATCCTTAAAATAACATCTTATAATGAGGTTGTCACTGATAATCCTCAAAACACTTACACTGCTCTGGTTTGATTTTTATAATGATCCTGATAAATAGCCAGGAGAGATATTATCTTAATATTTTCATCAATTAAGAAACTTGACCAAGGTCTAATTATTAGTGCAGACATAAGAGATCTTCCCAAGATGACCATAAGTTAAGTTTAACACACTACGTAAATTACTGTAATTTATTTTTATTTTTTGAATGAGATTTTAAAGCTACTTCAGATAGACAATTACTAAAGATGAACTTAGATATGTTCTTAATAACATACTTGATAAAGCAAAAATATGCACAGAATTATTAATCAAATTTATGCAACGTCACGTTTGTACCCAATGCATAAATAAGCAGGGAAATTTGTTAAACCCTATATATTGAAAATACTACTTTCTATACTGATACTAAGATAGGAAATAATGAATTTAGGATACGAAACAAGTGACAAAACTGTATGAGAAGAATCCAGGAAAACACTTTACCTGTGGATTTTTTTGTTAGGACATATCTTCATCAAACTTTGTACTGTTTTAGAGGGTTGATCAGGGCTAGCTTAAAGAATGGTGTTGAGAGGTCTGGCTCTTACACCCAATTCATAGCACAGATCCATTAAGTGACTCAGGGCAAATCACCTTCCCTGGTTTTCTGTTTCTTCTTAAAAAATGAGGGAGCTTGCTTATTCACAGTCTCTCTAGTTAGCTCCATCTCTAAAATTCTGTGAGTATCTGTAAGTCACACTTACAGAAATATGTTTACTCACATAATTAAACTGTGTAACATATCTTCCTTCTCTTACTGTTAAGCCAATGAAAACCCATGCTGCAGAAGAAAGAAATGGTGTGGATGACACCTCCTTCTCATTTTATAGGAGAATAAGAAAATAAATATATAAGTATATATAGAAATACAATCAACTATGTTAGGATTAGCAACTTTAATAGAGTTCTGGGTATGCTTAAAGACATTATTTTGATTTATATTTCATTTATTTAACATTTTCTCAAGAAATAATGTATTGACCTTCTACCATAAGACAGACACAGGGAATAAGTTGGCCTTTATGTGTCTTATGTATGTTAGATGAGTAATGTATAAATAATGAGCTGCAACAGCTTAAAAGAGAAATAACGAAAGGAAAAGGGACATATAACAACAGGAAAATAAATCTAGAGTGGGTGTGCAGAGTGGGGTTTTGCAGAAGGCTCCATTGAAGAAGTTGCCTTTAAACGTTGAAACTTGAAAAACGAGTGAATTAGACAAAGGGGGTATAGAGAGAATAGCATATGCAAAAACTCTAGTAATTTGGCTTTTTAAGCTTTTGGTATCCAATCTTTTAAATGCACGTCTAACACACAAATAATAAAAAGCCATAGCAACAACCAAATGCTCACTGGAATTATGTTTATAATTATATTGTCATCTAAAGTAATTTGTGTGTTAAAACTGAGAATGCATTACTTTATTACAATCTTTTCAAAAGTGTACTTGGACTTCATAAGCAAGTCCAAAATGTTTGGCTTTCATTTTTCTAGTTTCAGTGTCCAAACATGATTAGTATATGTGTAATTATTTAAAGAGAATTACAAGTTTTTGGAAAGGTTCAGGATGTTCCTCAGGAAGATTAACCAGCCTTCCTCAACCAGCATAGCTCATTTGAATCACAGCATTTCTCAATAACCCCAGGAATTGTACATAACTAGAACTGTTTTGGCAACACAGGGGAAAAGTCATTTTATTATACACAGTGACTACCTTAGGGCACTAAGGCTTAATTCTCTTGTAGAATCTCCAGTTCATTATTACATTGCACAATAAAGGTGTACATAGGATTCAAATTAGTTTTCTAATATTGGTATTAGTCTAAACACTATTTATTCATAATATTCACCAATGCTAAATATTCATGGTGAGTCTGTAAAACTGGAAATTTTCTCACAGTCGTGAATCAGCTATAGCTAGAACTGATTAGATGAGATATAAATGCTGAATCTCTTTTCATATACATGTAAATAGTTTTCTTTTTTATTTGGAAGAGTTGAAATTGCTGTGACACAAACAGTTCCTGATTTTCCTTTTCCGTCACGGTTTTGATGACTAAATACATTCAGAGTTCAGACAGGTACACAACCAACAATAATAACAAAAACACCTGGTACTAAGCGGTATAGAGCGTGTCACCATTTACGGTGACATTTGACATGTATTCTCTCACTGGATTCTCACAATGACACTGTGAACCAATATAGGTATTATGAGACAATTAATTTCACAAATGGAAACAATGTAATTTATAGAGATCAAAATGTCCACAAGATCACACATTTAAAAGGTGTTGAAGCCTGAAGTTACAATGTGGTCTTACAATGTCTAAGATTGTTTTATTCTACTAATCCACTGTTTTTCAATCACTAAACTTGAAAATTAATAGTCCATAAATATTCTCTTATACTCATTTTTTCATTCCTGTGATTTATATTATAAAATTTATTTGACTTAAATTTAAATCATGGGTAACATTTTTTATTTCTTAAAAAAAGATAAAATATATAATGTTTATGACTAAGTAAATGGACACAAGAAAAATCCTGGTTCACTATACCGGTTTCCTTTGACCTTCATGTAACAGAACTATATATTTATTTCACAGGTACACAAATTTAACTTCTTAGGAAAAAAGGGCTCTATGACATCAGCTACATTAAGTATGTTGATTTCCTCTAGGGGAGGAGAGAGGAAAAAGGAAGCAACAGACATTGAACAATGAAAGAAATTGGAAGACCAGAGGAGAGCACTAATCGAAGGAAGGGAGAAAGAGCAGATGGCGGAGGAAGGAGACATGTGGGAATTTGGGGAAAGGAAGCAATTGGCAAGGAGAAGGCTAAATGCCAAATTTGCAAAGGATCTGGAGGACACTGGGGGTTTGATGGGATGTGAGTCAGCTGCTTTTTACCGAAATATCACACCAACAAGAGCAATCAAAGAAACCTATAAAGACACACAGGAAGCAGAAAAGGACTGGAAAAAGAACTGATGACATGTTGCATTTTAACAATTGTACCTCTTTACCGTGGGAGAAGGAAGTGTTAAATAATTTTTGTATGTATAACTGAATCTTTCTCCTAACCTCATTCATAATGTTCTGATCCTTAATTTACTTACGAAAGAAATCATATACTTAAATTAAAACTCTTTTATTTATATTTAACTACTTTTTACTTACCTTGTATGAATGCAATTTCTCATTCATACATAAATCAATTCCTTTAAGCTGTCTAGGCTTAGGGTAACCAACTGTCCCAGTTTTCCCAGAACTGAGGGTTTTTCCCCAGGACTAGAGATTTTCAGTGCTAACACCAGGATAGTTCCCAGCAAACCAAGATGGTTGGTTATCCCATCTAAGTGAAACCTTAAGAAAATGCTACTAACTGGGCTTGCTCATTATGTTAAAGCACATTAATGATATGAATTTTTTCCCATATTTTCCAAAAATAGAATGAATTAAATCTTAATATAATTATGTGATAAATAGATAAAATTGACAATAAAATGGTTTCTAATTGGACTGTGGTTTTGATGAAAATAAATAACATAATAAAATTGTTTCCCCATAATCCAAATTATTTTTTTCAGTTAAGTAAAATAAAGTCTGTAAGACATATAGAATATTCGTAGCTTGCTATATTGAGGACAGATAGAAAAAAGAATAAAAAAATTCAAGGTACAGATTATCTCAAGGAATAACTCAAGTCATTCAAAAATGCTTATGTTACAAAGTCACATACATAGAAGATGGAAAAAGCATCTGTTATTCACCTTTAAATTTTAGCTTAAAAGCTAAGAATTTCAAACATGAAAAGATGAACATCTTTTAAGCTCTTCTTTTAAACACTAAAATAAAATTATTCACGATAAATGACAGTCAAAAGTTATTATGAAGAAACTAACTCTAGAATTTCAGAATTAGTCCAGGTAGATCTCACTATTTACAATGTATTGTTATTGTGTTAGTTTTTACCATATTTTATTGTACCTATACAAAACTCCATCAATATTTCCTTAAACTCAATTTTCCATTCAGTACATATTTTCTCAGAATTGCTTAAATTTTGAGCAGTAACTTTTGAAATGTATACAGTCGATATTAGAACTTGGCTAATCCACAATTTTGACAATTAACTATAAAGCTCATTCAGTTGAATCATTCAATGATTCAGGACAGTTTTTAAATATACACCGTCTTTCCCTAAATGCCAAATGGTGAACAATTATTTATCATCCTCTTTAGGCAATCTCCTAATGCCTTTTAATATTAAGACTTCTGTGTCCAAAATAAATAATTTTAGTTTGTCTGAGCTATCTATAACTTTTGGTTGAACTTGATCATTTCTAAGTCATCTTTTATTAAATCATTAAATATCAAAATTTTATAGATCTTTGCTATGTTATAGTTTTCATTACTGGACAAAATATAGACTAAATCTCAAAAGTACCAAACATACTTTCAAGACAACCATAACATCTCTTGTGTGAACTAACCTATCTAGACCCTTGCAAACTTAGAGATAATATTTCATTAATGGAAACTAAGAGTTGCTGTCATTCGGATTTGAAATTTGCATTGATAGCAAATTACATATGTGACAAAATGTATAGGACCAAATAAGAAATGTTTTAAGTGAACAAAAGCCAGTTGCTCCCATAATTATACCTCTAGACCATTTGAAATTAACCACTGTATTAGCGAAATTGTGGTATTTATCCAACAGGGTTGTTATCAAGATTAATTGAGTCAGTATATACAAAGGGCTTAGAATAAAGCCTGGCACATATTAAGTGCTACATTAAAGGTTTACTATTATCATCTCTTCCCACTCCCTTTCCCCTTCATCTTTCTCTCTTCTCCTTCTCCTCCTTTTATCCTTTTCTCCTCCTCCTCTTCCTTTTTCTTCTCCAGGAGACTAAGCTACTGCTATAAGTAGCCATAATGGAAAAAAATGGCTTTTGAATTTTTAAGGGGCTTAAATGAAAAAATATAAAGCATGTGGTACATGGCAGGGACTTGAAATACGATAGCTATTGTTATTACTGCATACTGGAGTAGTAAAATGTTGGTATCCCTGCAATAACCATTTCTAAAACTTGACACATTTGTTTGAAAAACTTCAGATTGAAAAATGGAGTGGTTATTTTTCAATTTGTTTTCATGATAGATAAGCAGAAGTGTTTGTAACATTCCATAAACATTTATTGTATATTTATTATGTTCCAGGTATTGAGAATTTACTATTGTTTCTATAAATATTCATTTACTAATCCAAATCAAAATATCTAGTCATAAATCATCAGATCTCATATAGAAACACATGTAATTGTCATTTTGTTTTATTAAAATAATGGTATCGATTTGCTATCCCAATTTATTATATGTTGAGGTAAACTATTTAGCCACTGTTTTGTTAGTTATCAGCTAGGTACTATTGAATAGCTTAATATTTTAGTTTATGAACACATTTCTTTTTATGCTTATATTAATTAATTAAATAAGTTTTACTTACAAGCTATCTTTTATGAGAGATTGGCTATATTTTCTTCTGTCTCTATGCCTGCAATTCCTATAGCTACCACCAAGAGGATACTCACCTCCCACAGACCCAAAAGAAAGATATGGGAAACTTATCCTTCAGACATTGTGCAAGCGTTTGTAACTCCAAAAACTGTTCTAATTTGTAACATACTTTAATTTTCACTAAGATAATAATATCAAAATCACTTAAGTCAATAAATATAAAATAAGTGACAATTTTTAAAATAAATTTAGTACTTTTCCATGTTTTTCTATCAGTAACTTTCTCTTCTCTTATCACCAATGACTATTCACTCCATTCAGATCCAAAACCATACTAAATTTTTTTCTTGGGACTTTTGGAGTCTGTTTGGCAGCTTTTATTAAACATAATCCTGTTATTGACCATCTTCGTTCAAAATTAAAGTATTTTATAATCTAGGAACATATTTGTGATATCTACTTTCGAACATATTTACCTTTTTAATTCAAGGGCAATTTTAGTTTTTATACTGAACAAATTTTTTTTCTATATTTAGCATTACATTTTTTTCTTCCCAATCTTAATTTTCTCAATTTTACAACTTATAAAATAATTTTGAATATTAAATACAATATTTCCAAAATGTGATGTAATGAAATAAAATGTCTATTGTTCTTTGTCAGATATGTCTGAATGTTGTTCTACATCAAAAAGGAGTCGTTGGCCCTCTGATTCATCTCTCTATGAGAAAATTTCATTTATTAATTAATAATGGTTATGACTAATTCTCAGACATTTGAAGTAAATCTATTTAATCAATCCTGCCATTTCAACTACTTCTATTTCTAACTCTAAATATTTATGTTTAGGAAAAAAGAAAAGAAAGGAAGAACACTAGAGACAAATATCATCTAAGGCCTCCTTCAAATTATTCTAAGAAATATGTGCCAAAGGAGTTCTAAAAGATTCTCCTGTCAGTTAGGAAAACATGAAAATGCTATTTACATATTCCTGGTTTATAATCATTATAGATCTAAAATTTGGCTCAGAATCTAGGTCAATGTAAAGAGAAATGACAACATCAAAAAATACAGGTGCAGCTACAATTCAATTACTATTTCCCCTTTTTTGTAGGATGTGTCTTTGTTCTCACAGCTGGGAGAGTCATACTTTACATTTTCAACAAAGAAAGCCACCACATTAAAGAACTCTAGAAATTCCTATGACCAGAACTGTAGCAATAACCGTGCAATCTTCACTTGCCTTTCATAAAGATATTGCATGCTTTAATTTCTGTTCGTCTATACTCAACACATTTGGCAAAGTACATTAACAATAGAAATGAAAATAGTCATTTGAAAACACAGCTTAGGAAAGAAGACACACATAAAATATCTAATAACCTATATCTCTTAAGAATTTACAAAATAAAAAAAACTACTTTAAATTTTTGAAAAAATAAAAGGATTGGAAATAATGTCAGGCATTCTGTTTCTGTTTTAACTTTCTGTTTTAATTACTCAATTTTAGTTTGCCTAAAGGAAGAAAATAAAACAAAACCAATTATGATCTAAATTTTAAACACAAACTGTTGATTTTTAATCTATTCATTTCCCTGCATATATAAATGTGCTTTTTACCTCTAGTGTTTTATCAGTTTAACAGTCATAATTTATATAAAACACACAGATGGTCTCAGAAATAGTAAAAGTTTCAGATGTTACGACTTCGTAGCATATGGAACATTATCATGAATCATCACTTTGGAAGCATCTAAATGATTTTAAAATTATTTATACATTAACATCTTGGCATCATTTCATAGTTATAAGTTATTACAACTTTAAATTGTTTAATTCCTGATCGGTGGCGGTTCTTGTAATATTGATTCTAAACTACTAATACGTTGGGGAACTGGTACTTTTTAATTACAGTATACCATCCTCTAGACAGCAGAAGGTAAACAAAGATCCTAAAATAAATTAAACATTTTGGCATAAACCATAATATTTTTTTCTAATTCATATATGACACAATAGGATGTTCAAAGGCTTTATAAAAAAAATCAAATTTACCATAGTGGATTTAAACTGTTAACGTCACAAAAAATGCACAAATACACATAAAACAAAAACTTTCTGGTAAATTCCATTTTCTTGTTTTTAAGATGACTCCCATTTTCATCAGAACAGGCTACATTAGTCTGTGGAAAGAAATTCTCTGTGATTTAACACAACAAAGATTTATTTCTTATTTGTTCTACGTGTCCATCATGAGAAGACAGAAGAGTGGGGTGGAAAGTTTTGCTACACATGACTCAGGGGCCCAGGCTCTTTGGGTGGCTTCCATGTTTGAGCTGCACTACCTGAAACATGCAGCCTTCTTGAATGCCACGTGGGAAAGAAAGTGCTAGAGGCACACTTGGTAGCATTTAATTTTTACTCACAGCCCATGAAGCTGAACTAGTCAAATTGGTCTGCCCAATAGCAAGGAAGCTGGGAAGTAGAGTCTTTCATCTGCCCAGAATGAGGGAAGGATTGCACAATAATAAGTACTTGTTATATCTACCTCAACTCAATTTTTTCTGCAGGCTTAACCTCAACTCTGAATTTCTGAGTCATGTTTCCAACTGCCTCTTTGAGATTTACACATGAATATCTAATAAGAATTTCAAAATTACAGTGTTTATAACTGAGCACTTGATACCTTCCAAAATTTTCTCCTTCTACAATTAATGGCATCTCAGTTAATGGCATCTCTATCTTTTCGGTTGCTCGGACCAATCTAGTAAGGCAATCCTCGACTCGTCTCTCTTTCTCACTAGCCATATCCAATCTTTTAGCAAATTCTGATGGCTATTGCTTCACAGCAGATCCAGAACCTAACCACTCCTCACTAACTCCGATCCTAGTAGACTGGTCCAAACCACTATTTTCCTCCTGCCTAGATTACTGCAAAAGCTCCCAGCATGTCTCCCTGCTTCTGCCATTATTACACTTCAGTGTGTTCTCAAGACAGCTGAGGATTCTGTTGAAAAATCTCTGATGCTTTACACCTCACTCAGGGAAAAGAAAAACTATTTACAAGGCCTATAAGATCTGGCTAATTGTTACCCCCAATGCTACCTCTTCCAAATCTCAACTTTGCTCTCTCTACTCAACCAACATTGACCACCACTTTGCTCCTTTTTGAATATGTTAGGTATGTATGTCCTGCCTTAGGGTCTTTAAACTTAGTGTTTGGTCTGCTTAGAACATTTTTCCCGATTCCCGTATAGTTCTCTCCCTCGATTTTTAGATCTTTATGTAAGCATTCTCTGCTTATCCTATCTAAAATTGAGATCTTACCCCAATCCTAATTAATGTCTACTCCTTTACTACTTCATTTTTATAGAGCTTATTATAGTGTAACATACTAGATATCAGTATCTATTTTGCCTTTATATGTATACTCAGTCACAGAATATAAACTTCAGAAGGGTATTTACTTCTAAATAGCTATTTAATACTGTACTTCTAATACTGAGAATTTTATCATTTATTTGTATTACACACACATAGGTAATCAGGGAAGACATGAAGGAGGTGAATAATAATGGTTTCAGTATGTTTAAATCATTAGCTCAAGGAAATGGGAATTAAAAATAATGATCTTTTAATGTCTTAAAATATGTTTTTAAGAGAAAATATTATCTTCATTGTGCATAAATCTAAAAGAGATGTTATCACTAATACGAGAAGCTTTTGTTTCTGTACTCCCCATTCCCCTGTCCTCTGGACTCCATTTCCCAAAATCAGTGTTTTCACAAATAGTTTACTTTGTCATTAGACTTTTCAGCACCTCTTAAAAGTAGAGCTAGGTTATTCTTACTCCAATTCTTAGAATTATAAAAATCCATTGAGAGACTCATTCTAATTCAGATCAGGAAAAATACTTGATTTTCAAGGTCCTTAAAACCTTGTCTACTGCAATCGTCTCTATTTTTTACACTATTTCATTCTCATGATAATCTACTAATTGGTTGTTCATAAATAGTGCAAGCATTTACTAGGAATACGTGGTCTGTGTTATAACTTTGTTCTTATACACTTAGCACACGCACTCTCCTGAGGAACTTTTAATCTTGGACAATGAATTCACAATAGACAGAGAATGTGTGCAGAACAAAGAAAATAATAAAGGGAGATACTGTACAATTGTAGAATCAATGAGAGCTCAGTTATTAAGATGCTTTAGTGAACTCCTTACAAGATAGAAAATATGAAGAAAAAAATAAGTCACAGAATCACTGATGTCAAGAAGAAAATGCATATTACTACAGAGAGCATGCTTCTCTTCTTGTATCACAATAGGAATTTGAAATCCATTAATCCAGTCAACACAATTTTATTTTGGAATGAGTAAATTCATCACTACCTATCATTTAGATAAGATTTTATTTTTCAGAAACAGTATTATACTCTATAGAACAAAAAAACAATTTAAAAAGTAGAAAGAGAAAAAAATCCTGAAGTAACTTCAGAGGTCTTCTGGAAACATATATGTTACTGATTTTGTTTTTTTTTTTACAATTTTTACTGTAACACAAGGAAATGTGATATGTCCTGAGTTATGATAATAATTAAGTCACACATAAAAGTGTTAACTTTAAGACATTAACCTAGAAATTATAGTTTTCTTTTACTACTCTCTAAACTGACATGAATTTTTCTCACTTATTTTCATATCAATACTGAGAGAATTAAACTATATTTATTTTAAAAGAAAAATTAAAAATGGGATATAATACAACCATTTATTTAAAAAAAAAACACTTTTTCTCTTTCTTTGGTGAAAATACATATGGTTAGATCTATAAATGTTCACCACTGCTGAATTAAATACTCACAGTTATTCTTTCATCTTTATCATCCAATGGAGAGCCATCTTTCTTCCACGAAATGGTAGGTTCAGGATGGCCTCGTGGAGGCTGGCATTCCATCACTGCAGGCTCCCCCACTGCCACCATGACATCGGAAGGATTTTGTCTGAAGTCATCCCGCAGTACTGCAGCAACAAGATTAAATCATTATACTCAATAGTGATATATACAGTCCTTATCACAGAAATTCAGCAAAAGAGACAGTTATAATAAACTACTACTAATAGCAACCTCAACGCATTTTGGAGAATTTATGTCTATATACAGACATATGCAATTCAATAAAAATATCTGACATTCGATATACACAACAGGGATAATTTGATATTTTCATAGACCAGTGTGCAAGTGTATTTTGCTGCTTAGTGCCTTAAGTTAGATGGTTAACATCTAACTTAACTTTAACTTGCATTTCTTTTCTGCAAACTGCCTATATTTTCTCATCCCTGTGCTAATGAATATAACTGAATCCTCCTTTTACTTACACGACTCACTGGGATGATGCTTTCTATTATTAAATGAATTTACAAAATCCTATATTTTTCTTTTGCAATTTTCTACTTTTCCTTCCTCTATACCAACTAAATACGTGCATACATCTGAGTAAACCTTAATATCCACTCAAATAAAACTGGTTTTTAATCTGCATATTGAGACAACTTGGGTACACTATGACCATGTGAACACTTAGAAAATGCTACTTCAAAGAGAAGACTTATGTCCTCGTCTTTAGAAAGAAAAGTAAAAGGAAACAGAAAAGGAAATATGATCACATCACACTGCTGTAATTCTAACTTCGATTAATAAGATACATAGACACAAAAGGTAATCCCTGTTGAACTGCTATTACTGCATAATAAAAAAACAGAGTATAAAGACTTTCACTATTTATAAACTTATGTTACGATTAGGTGTTATGACTATACCACAAATAAAATATAAAGTTTATAGAAAAAGCAAATGAAACTGACCTTAATAGTGTGCGCCTTTACAGGATCATATTATTAATCTAAGATAATATCTCTGAAAATTTTTAACAACCTTGCAAAATGCAAAAGTAAAATACTTTTCAAATAAAAATAAATAATTTGCACAATCTTTCTACTTGGTGAGCTTACAACCAATTGTAACATGATATCTTATTTACAAATTTAGATCATATTTCAAATAAACCAATGACTAATAAAATGTGTTTCAAAAATATCAAAGGTCTAAGTCAGATAAATCAAAATTTCTTTCCAATTTACTATATTATTTGAGTTTTTCAGTATATAATGAAAAGCTAACAAAATGTAATCCATTAAAGATTGTTGCTTAGATAACGCTCATGTAATTATTTTTGCAGCTGTAAAGCATAAAACTCTAGTATTGCCTATGGCTACAGGCAACTCTACATGCAGTTATGAATTTAAGATTTTTTTCACTTTTCTATTAAAGCAACTTTTCTTCCTTCTTCTGAGCATTTCTTTTTGGGAAAAAATAGTATGCGTCACATTATAAAATGATTTGAACTTTTAGTTAAATTATCCAACTTTCTTAAATTATATGTATATTTAAATAATTAAAAATTGAATTCAAATGATTGACAGTATCTTGGCAGAAAAAACAACGACATCCATATATATTCTCAAATATGAGAAATACTTTTTGAAAAAATACTTTTTGAAAAAACCTTTTCTCTAGCATCCCTATCAATCAAAGTGTATATTTTGATAATACAAAATAAAATAGATAATATGAAATTCTAAAATCTGTAACTAACTTTTGAAAAGATTTAATATTAATAACAAATGTAATATATTCTAGATATCACCTAGAATGTTGATAAAACAAACCACTAACCATTCTAATATTACATTTTTTCCATATTTATGTAATTGTTTCTCATTTACAGGTTGGTATATGTAATTTGGCTCAACTGTTTCTTCATGTTTTTCATTCTGTACATTATAAAAGAGCATACACTTCATTGAATCTTTTAATTTCCTGAAAATATTTTGTCTAAAAAAGTGTTTAACTAAAAGCTATCCTTTAAAATAAAACAAAACATATAATCATGTATCTTTCTGAAAAGCTAGATATCAATTTTAATACAATTCTCAGAATAAGTAACCATGTTTTCAGGAAAGGATTCTAAAATTCAGTGGTGACTTTCCAATCTATTTCGATGATGTTGAGAAGTCAGAGGCAAAGTGGAAAAAAAAGTTAGATAAATTTTTTCGAGTATTACAGAGAATTTAATATTTGTAACAAACTCTTAATGAGCCCTGAGGAAAATTTTAGAACTAAATAAAACATAAAATTATTAACAGGTAGGGAGAGGTCTTTGACAACATCTATTCCATCTCCTGAAATAGAGGCAACTGACTCCTGAGAAACATCATTAGCTTGTGTTAACTGTCAGGAAGAGATTGGAAAAAACATAGATCCCAATTTCCAATACAGTGATCTTTTTGTTTTTTAAACCATGTCCCATTTTACTGTAAAATGCAATTCTCCTATCTAATCCATTGTATTTCCAACAAATCCACTTCATTATTGCAGAAGGCTTGGTGTTTGGTGATCATACATCGGGGTACTGCAATTTCATGATTACTTAGTTTTGGTAAGGCTCAAGTGCTCCTAAAATTAATTTGGTTCCTTAATCATGTGGTGAACATCTGTGAACTAAAATGCTTTTAGTTTCATGAATCACAGAATCTCAGTGTAGTTAAAGGCCTGAGCGATGTGTGATACAAAGTTTTTCTTTTGGAAGTTAGTTAATTTAAGCCTCTTTGGGAGGGGAGAGGAGCACATCACATAGATAATGATGATGATGATGATAACGTTAGCAATAATAATAATAATAATAACAATGATGTTAGCAACAGCAGATGTTTATTGAACATTTACTACGTAAAGAACCATGCAAGTACCTACTCGTTTAGTCCTCGTAACAAGGTTATGATAAAGTGAATTTATTCATTTCATTTTATGAATGAAGAATTTGTAAATATTTAGCAGCAAAGCCAGAACACGGATCTCCAGTCCACCAAGGATTCTTCTCTATCAACTTGCCTACCTATCTGGTTTTATCTTGACATAATGTTCACAATTCTAAATTCATGGTACAATTAACATTTCATCCTTTTTCCATTAGAAAAGTTGAGTAAGAAACGTCCCTTCTGAAAGTGAGCTGGCTGTCTTTGAATATATTCTGCATTCTTGTATTTTCTCAGATGTTTCCATTTTGGAAGAGTCCACTTCAAACTTTCAGTGGCATGTTAAGAATTACAATTCATCATTCAGATTATGTATGATGTGCTAACTCTTCTCAATGATTCTGCTTTATTTCAACAACAAAATGACTAAAAATAAACTGCACAGTAATAAGTGTTTTAATTAAATATGGGCATTTTAATTAGAACTGGGTATCTTGGGAAAAACAGAGGAAGATAATATGCAGCCCTGGGATTTTTTTTTCCTATTTAAAAGACTACACTTTGTCAACGAAATCCTGCAGCAAATAGTAGTAAGCTGTCAACTGTGGAAATTAAAAATAATCAATACAATCCTTTCAAAATAAAGTATACTAGAGGAAAAATAGATGAAGAATTATATTCCCAAAGGAAATTAATGAAGTATATTCTCAAAGACACTTTATAGAATCAGTAACAGCAAAAATCTGTTTCAAAGTATCACTTAATGCTTTCAAAATTACTAATAACTCACCTAGTCTTTAATTTTGAGTAGGGAATATATTACTCACTTCTATGATACTTTTAATTCTCTATCTAAATGCCCATTTACATGCTGACATAAAGAAATGTTATCTAATTTCAAATTACCATTCTTTCATTCAACACATTTGTACTGAATATATATTTTGTACCTGGCACCTATGCTATAACTTTGGCATTTGCTTTGCAGTGAAGTTTACATAAATGCTGATGTCTATCAAGAAACAACATTAATCTTCATCTTGTCAAAAAATGACAATAGGGTTTTATTGTAGTTATTTTGTATTAAGAAATATGTTTTGGGGGCTAGATAAAAAAGTATATCATAAAGGCTTTTAGAACTATTTGCATTGCCACCAGTAAGCTCACAACATTCTCCAGAAGAGCAAAGTGTTATCTGGGATACAGATGTATTCAAAATTCTTTAACATTTCTTAAAATAAATAATAATTTCAAACTTTTTAAACCATTCCAACAAAAAAGACGGATGTACAGAAATATACCTTAACCTGTTGAAAACTAAAATGATAACATGTAAAATAATATTCCATGAGGTATTATCCACATATGACATCATCTAAGGCTAAGAAATTTGATTTTTAAAATGATGCATGCAAACATCAATTCTATATACATCTATAATTTAATCATGACTGTTTCCTAAAAATACATATTCACTTTTTAAAATCTGACAGTGAATATATCTATGAATGCTCTTCAATAATTATGTCATCTTCTATTTAATGTTTTTTTTTATATATAGTATGCAACATTATTTTTAAACCTTAAATTATGCTGTGGTTCAAATCTTGGAAGAAAATATGCTAGTAAAAGCACTTATTTTCTTAACTACTAGAGCTTTGAAGATTTCACAAACCTCTTATGCACTACCCTAGGAAAGTGGTATTTTTCCCCAAAAAATTATACCTTCTGAAAAGTTATATATTATTGATGAATGTTAAAGATCACTCACCCTTAACATGAATTTAAACCACTACAAATAGAAGGAGAAGCTATTACCAGAATAAAACTAATTAATAACAATTTATTTGTTTCTTAAAGTAACATATGATGCAGCAGCAAGCTTATATAAACAGTCATATGCCTGTGTTCTGCTGGGCTGCAGCAATGGGGATACCCCACTCCTGGTCTTTTAATGGTAAGAAGTACTTCCAGAGTGGGTCTAAGCTTAGACCACATTTACTTTTTACAGAAACATGGACACTATAACAGTGCTTTCTATGAAAAGCCCTCATGGCTATCTGCAGTTAATGTTTCATGGTTTAATTATTTCACTTCAGGTATCAACAACACTATAAGGCATTCTTTCGTATTTATTACAACAACACTAAGTTATCAAGACAAAAGGAAGGTAAGTTTGGCATACTAGATTTAAGTTGAAATCTATAATGTTTACATCAATAAGAATCAACATTTATATAGTTAATATTTGGGAGACTTGAAGTCTGGGAGACCATAAAAAAATGTACTGCCGAAGTAAGTCAAGTTGCTAAAATCCCATGTTCTAACTTAAAAATGTCAGTAGCTTACTAGATGTTTGCATTTTATACACTTTAAACTAAACTATAACTTAAACAAATTTATTAATAAAAATGCAGCATTTGTAAAACGCTATTTTGTAAGGTATTATTTGTAAATATATTTATTGAGGAATCAAAAACCAGAAGTCAGAAATTTCAGAATCACAACACGTAGCCTTCAGCTATGCTGTGATATTAGTCACAGTGACTCAGTTATTTCCATATAAAACAGAAGGTTTTAGACTATATCTTGCTAGGGTTATTATGAAGACTAATTATTTGGTGTTTGTACAGGACTTGCCATTTATATGGTGCATTACATCTGCAAAGAAGTATTACTATTACTCACTATGTAAGGAATTGCCAAATTTTTCAGCTGCCAGTACAAATGGGAAGGAGGACAAAGAATACCATTGATGAGGGTTTCTAAGTGCCAGAGCAAAAGTCACACTCAGGAGTAGCCTGGCAGGGTTAAAAAAAAAAAAAACACAGACACATGAGGCTATGGGACTTTGATTGGGGTAAGACAGACATGTGTTCTTTCTTTCATAAAATTTAACTTTCTATTTAGTACACTGTACTAAGAGAGTCCTTTATCAAAGAAATATACTTATGTATTTATTGTCTGGCTCTTTGTATACATATGTCAGCTCCATGAGAACAGGGAGTTTGTCTTTATCACTATATATCCAGTGTCCAGAACAAGGCCCAAGACATAGTAGATGTTTAGTCAATGTTTATGATACACCTACTGCGTGCTAGGTATTATGTATGAAACAGTACTATGATCAGCATGCATCCTCTGCTCATAGTGCTCAAGGTATAGGGGAGTAAATAGACAATATTAAAATAAACAGCCGCATAAATATAAAATTATAATTGTGATACATGCCAACTAACAAGGAACATAATTTATCTTGGTGAGGGAACACAGGAAATAACAGTAAGGCTGAAGTTTGAAAAATTAGTACAAGTTATCCAAGAAAAGTGCATTGTAGGCAGAGGAAATAATCCAGTTGAAGAAAAACCTTGGTACAGTAAATGAACTTGAAAAGACTTGGACCCTGTGCAGTGGGACAAGTTGACAGCAATGCAACAGGAGGTTGGCAGAGGAGGTAGAGACCAGATTTGCCCCTGTACGCAGCAGTGGTGATAAAGGGTCACCTTTTATTTTAATTCCCATGGGAAGCCACTTCAGTGGCTTTTAAACACAGCTGCCTCATGATGGAATTATCATATTTAAATATTCATTATGGCTGTTCTGTGAATAAAATGGAGAGGGACATAAGAATGGAAGTGGAGAGTCCAATTAGAAGACTATAAGCAGTAATTAAATGGAAAATGAAGATGGTTTTATACTAGTATGATGATACTGGATTTGATGCAAAGGGAGGCAGAGTAGAGGTACAAAGTGGAGGTAAAAATCAAAATGACTTCTCGACGGGTTGAACTGACAGAGATAAAGACCCCAACAATGATACCCAGGTTTTTTATTTAAGTAACTGAACATTTCATTTTAAGGTATAGGAGAACGGATAGACAATATACAAATAAATCCTCCCATGAGAAAGAATAGGAATATTATATTAATATAATATTAATATATATATGGCACGATTTGAGTATACAGGGATAATATGAAATCTATTTTATAGATATATCATTTCATATAATTTTAATTGAAAAATTGAAACAAAATTAATGTATCTTGATTATATACACATATATATAAACGTGGTTATATATGTATGTATATGTGTGATATGTATTATATATATCTATATTACCACTAATAACTGATATACTGTAATGACATCCATATTAATGGAAAATTAGAATAGAATCTCAGTCATTTCGTTCTGAGACTAAAAACAACTCAGAACGCTATAAGGCATTTCTCAGGACTGCCATAGATTAAGCTTAGTTTACTATTTAAGTATAAGAGAATCGATGACATATTAAATGTTATTACATGATTAGAATAATCGGAGAGTTCATACTGTCAGAACTTTATAAACTCTAAGACATAATAAAGTTCCCTGGAAAAATGCTCAATCGTCACTCAATAGGATTTATTTGTGATTAACTCATTTATTCATTCAATAAAAATACTAGGTGTATTTGGAGGTTACGGCTAATAAGATACAAGACATAGATGTCTGCTTTGAAAGCACTTATTTCAGGGTTTTATTCCTCTCTTTTTTTTCCTTTTTTCACAGAATGCTTGGTTCAACTGACATTTTAGACAGTTTGTATATTTAAAAAGTTTAATATGCAAAACAGATAAAGAAGATATTCTTTCACTTCCCGATCTGGAGCTATCCTGCAGAAGAATTCAAGTCTAGTGTTAAACTGACAAATGAGAGGTTAAATAAATTTCCCTAGCACTTATAGCTATATTGTATGCACCTAGTAAGTGGTAAATTTGGGCTCTGCACATGAATTTAGTTGGATACCAAAACCTGAGCCTTTAGTACTAAACTCTATTGGCCATCTAGGACTGTTGTTCCCTACCTTTTTGGCACCAGGGACCTGTCTCCTATGAGAGTCTAAAGCTTGATGATCTGAGGTGGAGCTGAGGTGGTGATGCTAGTGCTGGGGAGCGGCTGCAAATACAGTTGAAGCTTCAATCACTTGCCCACTGCTCACTTCCTGCTGTGTGGCCTAGTTCCTAACAGGCACGGGATCAGTACCAATCTCAGGCCTGGGGTTTGGGGACCCCTGCTCTAAGAGACAGATATTCAGACCTGCGTGCCTCCTTAGTGGTATACAAGATAAATCCCCTTTGGTGCCATTTTAAGATATAACCAGCTTTCATCGTCACATTGAAATGAAATGTAGAGTTCTTCAATCCTCACATTTAAAATAATGCCTTAAAAGGCCTATATAATTGTAGCTTAAAAAATCATAACTTTATATAATCTAAGTACAAACTCCTCCACTTCCACCCCCACCCCCAATTGCAAATGAAGACCTGAAGTCAAAAGCTAAAAGGACTCAAGATTATACAATGAGTTACTAGACATGTTAGAAGTAGATCTTCAAATAATTGTTTTCATACTTTGCTTTCAAAAAGACATGTATTTTTTAAAGTGCCTGAGAAAAGACAAGAATGTTTTCTGATTGAATGTTTGCTTGCAAAACAAAGGTGGTTGTAAAAAAAAAGAACCACATATTTCTTTACCCTCTCAAGCCTAAGATACCAGCATCCAAACAGGAGAAAAGTTAAAGGGAGTTCTCACATTTTATGGAGAATCTAATGGCAGTCTCAAGGGAGAAAAATCCTATTTAAAATGATCTTGTTAAAACCTCCCTAGTAATTGGGAAGAGCCAGAGAAAATAGCTATTGGATTAAAACAAAACAAAACAATTCTGACTAAGGTATCTTTGTGCAGCATAATTAAAATGTCAATTATAACATTCCCCCCACCAACCAAAAGGAACATTTAAGTGATAGGAAAAAAAAATAAGTCTAAATAGCACACACAGACACATCAACTAAACAAAGGCTCTTTAATTGGTGACGATCTGCCCTAAATCACTGTTACTATTCCCTAACATAACTTTCAGATCTATTAATTCCTTGTATCTTTTCCTATCAGGATCTGTCCAGAGGCTTTGGAATAATAATACCAAGTGTGTAACAGTTTTCAATCTCAAAGAAACACACAAGCATGCAATTGTGTAGCCGTGCTGAGCTGCCTTTTCCTAACAAACTAAACACAGGCCTTGGGAGAGTTCTTTCAGCCTCCAGATCTCTGGCAGACAAAGTTTAAAACCTGCTGATAACAGGAGTCATGCTAATAAGCCCTCACTAAAGGTAGTAAGAAGTAAATTAATAGAAAAGCAAATCACTTTATAACATTAAAAATGGTATCTTTACCAGTAAAACTCTATTTTATACAATGTAAAATTTATGCCTACTCGGGAAGTATTAGAAGCAAAAGAAAAAAAAAATGTTGAACATGATAAAAATAAATAAATAATGCCTTTTCAAAATATAAATTTTTGAATTACATATCATTGCTAAGTGCTATTTGGGTGCGTGTTCCTATTTTTATGTCAGATCATGTAAATGGAAACTTTAGAATGGAGGATGATTCCTTGTTACACAAAGCACATCTTCCACAGCTCTATACCTGAACTTCAGTTGTAAATCCCAGGTGAGTTTACTATATGCAAAACACATGCAATCAGCAATCCAGAAAGCTAATCCAAGTTCTGGAGGGCAATACCAGTCAGTGAGGCAATGATAAAGCCCTCTGGCCAAAGTTTCTTCCCAAAGGTTCTAGATCAGAGCAGCTAAAAACTACTTTATAATTCTTTTTTTAAAAAAATCATAATTTTTCTAGATATTAAGAAACCTTTTGTGTGTTGTTAGCTACTATACCTGAGAAGGCCTAATTCATTGGTCCTCACAAACCTTTACTGGTGTCCCCTAGAATAATTTGAAAGACCATGAACTCTTACTTCAAAACCAATATTTAAAAGTTTATATGGTTGTAAAATTTAATATGTCTGGCATATCACAGACATTAAATTCAAAATAAAACTGTTTTGCCTCTTCTAAGTGCATCTGATGAATAAAAGTCACCATTACGTTCATGCCCACCATGTTCCATTTAAACATACATATAAGCTCTTTAAGTTGTAAATTTTATTATTCATTTTTCTCTGTGAACTTGTATTTCCATTCCAATTGCCACCCAATTTTAGCCTCATACAATATGCTTTTATGCTTGAAAGAGTTATTGTTGTTGCTTATTGATCTGCCTACTACAATTCTCAGCTTCCGAAATAAGGAACTTCTCTTGTGTTTGCCACCCTGGGTTTTTACTCCTCTGCAGGTACACCATAGAGATATTCTGGTGTCTGAACACTGTGTCTTTCTTTTATAAAGTGAAAGAAGGCTGAACAGAAAAAGAGATGGGAAAGGGGAATTCCACAGCAAGACATGTGCAGGCACATAGCCTTTAGGAAGGACATATAGAAAGAGTGAGACTCTGGAAAATGCCAAACAACCATGTCCCTGCACACCTTTGAAATGTACAGGTATTATGGTTTGAAAACCAATGCTCTAAATAAAAGCCCCATACCCACTAATCTAGTCATCAGCTTTGAGATAACAAGTTAGCAATTCATCTCTATTACAATCGGGGCCACTACCTAAAGCCCTAGCATGTACAGGATCTCATAAATGAACATGAATTTAACTCCTTGAACAAAATTTTAGTTAAATTTTATAAATAAGTTGATGCTTCTATGTTTTATATTCTTATAAAATTTAAAGGAAAACAATTTAAACCAAATATAATTATTATGTTTATTGAGTTCAGTAAATCATCTGAGGTCTAATAGATTAAAGTATAATCTTAAATGATCAATATAGTCAAAACAGAATCAAACAGGCAAAAACTCACTTCAATGGGTGAAGAGGGCCAATGCTTTCTCTGGAGATTTTAAGATCTCTGCTTATAATGAGGAACAAATGGTTCTAGTTGCCCAGTTTTTGAAAATATCCTGCAATCAACTTAAATAACTATAAAACCATTAGCAACTCCAAGAAACTCAAATAAATACAAAGAAACCTTTGAGTTTCTCTATATGGCTGGCACCTTTGGATTACTTTTCTTCTTTAACAGACCCCAGTTGGACTAGCAACATTTCTTGTAAATTAAACAAATGTATAAAGTTTTATTTTTCCACAAGGAGCAGCTGGAACTCCTAATTTTTTTGACTATTTTTTATTCTTTTTATTTTCTAAGTGCTAAAACTTGTTACTATTTTTATTGAACCAAATAGTTAATAACTAGTCAATAATATATCTGATTATCATAAAACTTTTTTCTGTACTTTAAATATTTTGATAAACCTGTTTCCTAAATATTTGCTAGGCTCTTTAACATAGATGTAATACAAGTTCCCTTTCAACATCAACACTTCTTTAAGAGTTGAAATACAAACTAAACAAAGAATAGCAAATTTATCTGTCGATATTTAATCATATATACTTCATCAACTATTGGAAGGACATACAAATCTGGTTATTCACAGTGTACAACCTTCTAAGTTGCAATTAACAACAATTCATTTTGACAAAAGAAGGTGTACTTGATGACAATATAATTTAAAAGTCTCACTAAAATCAATATTATAACTTCCTAGGGACAAAAATAAATATTTTTTACATTGTAAAATTCAGGATTTTTAAAGTAAACTTGATGCCAAGTTAATTTGTTGTTTCTATCTTTAATCATGTATATTATATCTCAAGGAGCTTAATTTCATTTAAAAAATCTACATAACTGCAATACATTTATTTTCAAAATGGAGATATTTACTTTATCAATAATAATAATAATAATGCAATAATAATAATCGATAATAACGATACATTTTCCAGTTAAAATCTTGATTTTTTTCTAGGTCTAAATATACTTTCTTGACTCTGTTAATATATCTTTTACGTAAGTAAAGGGCTTACTTTAGTAATTTTTAATTGACAAAGACCTATGATTTAATAGAAATGAAGTTATGAACTTAAAAATATTGTGAAGCAATCCCATGGTCTTAATGAGCAAAAAGTTAAATTATATAAAGGATGATTTATTAATTAAAAAAATTAAAAAGCATAGCAAAACATAACCTAAATTCTAAAAGGTAAGAAATAATGAAATTAAAAATACATTGTTCCTCTTACTCTCAATCATATTTCTATTTGCTACTTTGTTTGTTTAACCATTTTAAATTTGCTGTTTCAAAAGCGAAGTTTATATGAACATATGATAATCTGGGATGCACATAAGTTAATGTAATGATATCATTAAACAAGTGATGTGACAGCATTTCTGAATCACACATTCCTTACACTGATTTTTTTTTTCTTTTGTGTTCTCAAGGTCAGAACTAGAGAAAAATTTTTACTTTAGTTTTACTTAACAATTTTCTCTTTAAACTTCCAAAAATAAAAGGTAACAACCAAAATTTCATATAAGGAAAAATCAGCTATGTTTAATTTTTCTGGCTGAAAATATAACATTTTAAGATTATCAACTTTATGGTCTTTACTAATCAAACTATTTGTGCTGTTTAAACAATTAAATAATGAAAATAACATTATTTCTCTTTGCTTAGAAACAAAAGAATCAAAGGAAAGGCATTTCAAAGCATCACAATCAGTGAAGGAAAAATCACAACCAGTAATTATACAATGTTCTAGGATTTGAAAGAATCATAGACATGTTAGAAAAAGGCAATTAAATATAGAAGAAGATGAAATAAGTACCATACCACATGACAAGTGACACAAGAAACATGCATTTTACTCCCAAACACTATAAATAATTGACAGCTCCTATCACTGTAATTAACTGATTTAAGTAATACTTGAAAGAAATATATTACCACATTTCTAACAAGGATACGAGCTGGCTATAAGTCAAGATAGTCAATTAAAATAGCCCAGATGGTATTATAAATTCAATCTTGGGAACAACACAACAAATAAATACAAGTAAAGACATAAGACAAACCAAGTTAATAAATGATTTTCTAGTAGGTTTTTTCTTTTTTCTTTTGGTACTCTAATGCCTAGAAAATAAACTCCTAAACACATTTATGGCAAATACACACGGCCTTTTTTGCAGTGTGAAGCTGTTCATGATATTGTAATCCACGAACACTGCCTCTGATATAAGTAATTTAAGTATGTGATACTTTATCATCTTTGCCATGAAAAAGAAATTCATACCTTAATCTTCTAGATTATAATCAAAATAGAAATATATTTTAAAGCAACTATAACTTTAGCTAACTACATTCACATATCTTCATCACAAAGTGTGATAATACATGCCTACAGACACGACTACGAAATACTACTTTCACTTTACTCCTAACCCAACATCACTGATCTCCTGCTTTTTTATTTTATCTCAGTAAACAAACATTTGAGTTCCATTGTGTGGGAGCACTTGAAAAACTCTAAGTCTCCATGTAAGATTTAGTCAATCTGTAAGATTTTCCTCCCCAAGAACTCAGCAGCCAACCCTCCCTCCCACTACCCTGTTCAGTTCCTACTGGATTGTACGTCTGCATTTCCTAGTTCTTACCTAAGTCCTCAAAGATGGAAATCAGTACATAAAGAGATTTAAAGCCCGAATAGACAGTACAAGTAGTTCAATCAATTACGGTTAGTATGTGAAGTAAAACTGTTATAGGGTGGAGGTGTATGAGATAATTATGTTAAAAGATGTAATTTTAGCCAGAAGCTCCAACTAGAAGCTGACTGTGTCTTGAATAAAGGTTTTTTTTCTCTATTTTTCTTTTTAGAATTCTTTAATTTTTTAGTAAATATATTTGAAATATAACATTGTATAAATTCAAGGTATACAACATGTTCCTTTGACAATATTTTTGTCTATATTCATTATACTATGCATTAGATCACTATGGCTTATTTACTACTTGTTGCAAGTTTGTTCCCTTAAACAACATCTGTCCTATGCCTCTGCAACCCCCAAGCCCTGGTAACCATCATTTTATTCTCTGCTTTTGAGAGTTTGGCTTTTTTAGATTCCACATATGAGAGATATCGTATAGTACTTGTCTTTGTCTGATTTGTCTCACTTAGCATAATGTGCTTGTGGTCCATCCATGTTGTCACAAATGGATGTGGATTTTTCAATAGGTAACTATTTTCATCTTAAAAGCAAAGGAAAATCTTTAATAGATTTTCAGTTTAATTCGATGAGAAGTGATATGTTCTAAAGTGTTATATTTTAGAGGTATGAGAGAAGTAAAAGATAGGCGGCCTAATCTATATTCTATAATCTTATTTTATATGTTTATTTTTTTAATAATACAAACAATGTTTTAGCTAAAAGGAACTTAGAGATCTTTTTAGTCCAAGTCTCCCATTTTACAGATAGAGTTCAGCAAGGTTAAGTAACTTAATGCTAAAATAACCCAAATAGATTAAGAAAGCCGATTGACTTCCAGTTAGATCATCATTATTCACTGATGACTAGAACAGAATCCAAGGATAACGAAGTGTTTTTAACTTAAAAAAATAAAAATAAAAATAAAAATAATAATAATAATAATAATAATAATAATGTGAGATGAAATCGAGTGTGTTTCTGAAGTAGCTCTAACTGGGGCCTTAATGGAAAGCCCTTGGCAACCACAAGATTGCTTCAAGGTGGTTAATTGAGGAGGGGTTGTTTATTTCATAGTTCCTCACCTATGTTGGCGCCAGAAACCAACACTTAGAAGGGAATTATGTTAATATATTTAGCAATATCACTGTACTAAGCTTTGACCATCTGAAGCAATTAAATTTATTCTTATAACAACCATTTAAATGTGGTACTATATCTGTTAGTTTACTTCCAGTTTTGAAAACCTTTTAAGCTTAGGAATTTCATTCTTAGACTCATGAATTTAGGTTGAAGACAATGTCATCATAATCTCTGCCTGTCACAGAGATATAAGGCTTCTATTGATGAAATAAATGGCTTGTTCTGTCATCATGACAGCTGTAACAAGTGACAGCTCTCTTAAGACTGACTACTTACTTTAATTTAATAGGAAAAGTACAAAAAATAATTTCATGGTTTGGGTGATTTTTCTTTAAAAAGTAAAAGACTTAGTATATAGGAAAGTATCATGGTAATTTGATTCCAATCTTAACAACTCTTCAATGAATCAATGTATATTTTATATTTTTTCCAATGTATATTTAAACTAGTGATTTTATTGTTGATATATATATAAGGATCTGTATATCTACATAGATACAGCTATATCTTTCTGTATATCTATTTTTTAAGGTACTGTGTGATTAAGGAAGAGTACTTCCCTATTAATATTTATATGATAATTTCAGACCTTCCTTCAAGGTCTGTATATGGAGATTACGATGGGATACTGTTGCTGCCTACCCAGGGTCTTGCAGGGAAGGCAAATTACTCTTTCATTTGGAACTGAGTTCTATCTAAATGTTTAATTATATATGGAAGAGAGAACAAACTAATCTTGAAATGTTAATTCATTTTTAAGTGAAATGGATGTGGATTTCACAGGAGGAAAAAAATGACTATTTGAAAAAATTTAAATTTAGAAGCATTAAATTTATTATGAAAATAAGTTGCCACTTTAAAAGAAGTATTTATAATTCGATACATACAGTAATCTTGGTTGTTTTACCAAGCGTTGCTTTAAACTAAAAATTATTTTTTTAAACTTAGAAAAAGCCACTTATTGAAAATGATTTTTTTACTAACAGAAATAGTAGGAGAAAAACTGTCTTAAATAGTCTACATAAAGGGAAATAGATAACAAAGTATATATTTAGATTATTATAGTAAGCATTCTTTTCAATCAGACTATCACACTGATCAGGTGGTCACGGAAATGTATAATGCAAGATAAATAGATGGGCAAGCCAAGGAGATCCAGTTTCATTTTATCGTACATTTTAATAGAAGGCAAAGCTAGTTAAACAGATGGCACTCAGGATTTCTCAATGAATTCAGCATCTGTGTGTACATGTTGCATAAATGCCAATTAAAATGTGTCCGAGTAAATTTACATCCCTTGCTGATAGAGAGTAAGCCAATCTTGCTGGCTCAGGATCAAGGTTAAATTTAATCATCTGCTGAATCTGCAGCAAGTTACTCTCAAATTGTACAGAAATTCCCAGTGAAATAATAAAAACAGAACTCCTATTGATTTGTATTTATTTACATTCATAACTCATTTCTAAAGCCTTGGGCCAGAGCTGAAAGGGAATAAAGTTACTATCTGTAGGAGTTGGCCAAGTACATTTTTAACCACATTTCCAACAAATACTTCTTTGATTAAAATGCCTGCCTGAATAAATTTTCCTAACCTCCTCTTTGCAAATTCCTAGTTGAGATAATTTTGTTTCAAAATTATCCTTTCAAAATGATCTTGAACAAAAGAAAAAGGCATGGAGCAGTTGTTCTATCATTTATATAGGAAAAAACGGTCTGCTCCAGAGTGACAGGCAGCCATGGAATTATTTGAAGCAATTCCTCCTAGAGGAACATACAAATGGTTTCAGCCCTGACATCTTTTTGACACAGTCCTTTTCTTTAGCATCCCCTCACTCCGGTTCATATGAACCTACCTAAATGTTTTCAGGCTACTTTAGGCTTGATGTTTTTAATTTTAAACGTTTGCTATCCACATTACTTATTCTAAAGTGAAAAAATTGCCTCATTATTAAAATAGGCATGTCGTTGCAAGGGAATATTACACAGGCAGTAGTTACAATGTTCTTTTTTAAAAAATAAGTAATAAAATGCTCAAAATAAACTGTTAGTTGAAAAAAAAATAACACTTAAAAATAGATATGACAGTCTTTCCAAAACTATGGTCCATTAAACACTAGATCAAAGTGACCTTAATTATACATTTGCTTAAAAAAGTAAGACATTTATGTTTGAAAAACTCTGTGTATTATAGTCACCCTTTGGAGAATCAGAATACATATTAGCATCTTAAAAGTACTGACAAGTCCTGTAGTAAAGAAATAATTTAACTTTGTTGCTTTAGTATTTTCCAAACACTTTTGACCATGACAAGTTTGCTTCATTAATTTTTATAAATTATTTGAGGAACCTCATTGACCTCTTTCTAAAATAAAATCCATAATAATATACTTTGGGAAAGGCCAATGTAAAATACATTTCTAATTTTCTAAAAACACTTAAATATATATATATATATATATATATATATATATATATATACACACACACACACGCACACACACACACACACACACACACACACAGCAGAGGCAAAGAGAAAATAAATCATTATTAGATCCTGAGTAGTGAAATTATAAATGATTTTAATCTCTTTTATAATTTTCTAAGTGATAATTTGTTATATAGTGAACCCATATTGTTCTTATGAAAAAGCACATATTGCACTAAATACCATTCTATTTTATATATTACATAATTACAAATAACTAATAATCTGACATTTAGTCTGTGTAAGGCTTTCTGTCAAAAACTGAATCTCATTTCATTTTCACAAAGGATAATGAAGGGTTTTCCCTATTTTACAAATAGAGAAACCGATATTTTGTTTAATATATAAGGGAACCAGGATTCCATCTCAAGCCAGTTCAACGTCAAAATGTGTACTTTTAACCACTAAGTTCTGTTAAAACCCTGAGGACAAGAATTATGTTTCATATTAGATATTCCTAAAGTACATCATCATATTACCATACAATAATAACCAAATAAAACTAATACTTAACACTTACTCATTGGTTATTAAGTACAGAGTGTGTGTATGTTTTAAACAATAACGCTAACATTTACTGAGTATGTTATGCTGTGCTAAGAATTTGTTGCACATTAATTTCATTAATTCTCACCAGAACCATATGAGTTTACTACTATGATTGTCCTCATTTTACTGGTGAGAAAACTAAGAGATACAGAAGTACAAAAACCAGGATACAAACCATATCAGTTTCATTCTAAAATCAGTGCATTTAATCACTAAATCTATAAAACATCACAGGAAGGATTCACTGTTATCTCGATATGCAAGTTTTAAACTTAGTTCTTTCTTTAGAAGAAAGAAAAAAGCTTAGACAAATTTAGTTGAATTTTCTTACATCAGGGTATAGATATTTATTCATTCTACTCATTCATTTCTTAAAATGATGAAATTAAACTGTTACCTAAAGTGATGAAAAATCCATTATCATAAATCTACTTAGATTTTGGTAAATATTTAAACAGCTTTTCAAAGAAACATATTTGCAAAATAAAATGGTTAAAATGAAGTAGCTTATAGTATTCATATTCTATGATTTTCTAACTTACAGATTTGTATAGGGAAAAAATTGTGATGGCTAAGTTTATACTGCACTCAGTGTGTTGTACTAGATAATCCCCAAAACTCATCCTTTTTCTTCAATTATGTCTTCCTCCCTGCACTCACCCTTAGTAAACTATATCTGGTGTGCAGCGGGTGCACAAAAATGTTGGATGCTGAATAACTTTATTATATATGATGGGGTTCAGAATATACTATCCCAGAATATAACATTTTAAATATTTTAAGCTGAAGAAATTTGAGAATGAGCTGGTAGAAAAAGGATGCTCTGACCTCCCGCTTCTTTCCTGAAGCTGGTCGTAAGACCCTCACGTGAGAGGTGCTCTCCTCACACCTGGAGTAAAGGAACATCCTTATCTCTGAAAATAGAGGCCACTGAGAGGGATATGAACAAACAGGTCTTGCTAATTTTCATCCATTTTACTATCCTCAGCTCATACTCTTTTGTCCTATCATGTTTTTCCATGACTTTGCATTGTTCATCAAACCTAGTATAAAAATGCTCGGGTTTAACTGATTCTTTGGGTCTTCATTTTCTTATGGAGGCTCCTGTGTCACATAAAACTTATATTAAATAAATTTGTATGCTTTTCTCATGTTAATTTGTCTTATGTCAATTCAATTTTCAGGGACCCAGCTGAAGGACTTAGAGGGGTACTAGTAAAAAAAAATAATATTTCCCCCTACACATCTTATTATAACTTTTAGGGCTGAATTAATTTAATGTTGGGTCTCATTTCTATCCTGATACCTTCACTAAGCTTCAATGTCTTGTTTGTCTCTTCATACCTGGAGTCTGGCAATGTTTCTTCCTCAGTAAGGCGATAAATAGATATTTTTAAATGAACAAAATAATCCAATTGATCCCTTAAGAAATCCTGGCAGGTATGCTCATGTTTTTGTTCATTTTCTAAATTAAGAATTTTGTCCAAGGAATTACAGCTAGTACATGACAGATTGGGCTTAATCTAGGTATACTAAATTCTACAGTCAAGTTCTTTCTATTTATTCATTCACTATCATTTAGTTCAGCTCTTATACTACACATGGTCATGAAAACTGCTACAGTCAAAAGTAATTGAAAGTTTAAATACCTACACCATCTTTAATATTTTCAAGGTCAGATGAGCCTTTAAGCTAAGCTTAAATAAATAATTCATTTTGTTTTATTCTTCATTGTAACAAAGATATTCACTAAAACATTATTTAATAGAAAATTATAATCTATCACTTAAAAGTATCAGAAGAAACTCATTTTAACTTCTACATCTTGATACACATTAATTTTTATAAAACAGATGATAAGTAATGCACAATTCAAATTTCTTCCCTTGCTCAACAAAAGTTTAAAAACATCAACAATTAACACTAACGGTCCCTAAAGTGACTCTATTTACTCTGAATAGGTAAAATCATTCAGAAATAACCTTCTATTTGCTAAGTATGAATGACATGAAAATGTATTAAGTATTTATCATTTAATAAACTTCTATCAAATATATATTTAGTCAATATCCACTGGTAATTTGAAAGTACTCTTTAAGCAAATTATAAAATTTAAACTTTAATTAATTTTTTTAATTAATTGAAGAATAGATGTTTTCCAATGTTCCTACATTTAGTATTTGACATTTCTGATTTTTATGCATTATATACTTTGACAAAATACATTATGTGCACATATCCCTTTGGTACAGGATACTAATTTGTTCCCATCATAAAACAAAGCTGATGAACTGGTAAAACATCCAGTAAAATGCTACCTTTTAGCCAGCTTAACCTAATAGGAGTTTTCCACTAAATTACCCAGCCGAACACAAATCTTGGATAATTATATCTCACTAGCTCATGTGAGTAATTGGTAGGGTGGAAAATTGCAGCAAGTATGAAGGTACAGATGTTCATTTTCAGATGACCAAACAAAATAAGGGAGGAAATGTTCTTTTCCATACTGAATTCTATTTATATAATACATTTCGCTCTACTTATGCTTTTCTATTAAAGACACCTCTTCAAATTTCTGATATATAAGTAAAATAATTAAAATAAAATGATACATGTGAGACTATTAAATCACATACTACAAGGTTATTTTCTTTGAATTAGCATTTCGCTCAACATCCAATAATGTAGTTACTACTCTACAAAGAGGCTGAGTTATAGAAAAAGGAGCAATGGCACCTGCCTGTAAATAAGTGCAAAGATTGTTCGACTTCCTGAGAACAGAATACAAACTATCTCAGGTTTAGAGTTCAGAACTTTTCTAATAAGTTTGACTTGTTTTCTTTGGTGTTCTTTCATGCTACTTCAATATACTTTAATATTCTGGCCCTAGTTTTCCTCTATTGTTTACTGCAGAATTATTGTCTGGGAATCATTTTTGGCTTATGTTTAAAACATGTCTTTTCTCAGCTGCCTTAGCTATGCTTTAGCCAGTTTTAGTGGGCAGACTGTTCCAACAGTTCTCAGTGTTTGAGTACTTAGCATCTCATTTCATAGGACTGAGAGAGTGGCTAAGAACAGAATACAGCACTTCTATAAGCTTTCCATTTATATACAATTCTATCCTTCTGAATTTAATGCACACTTATGGGGTCAGAATCTTATCCTATGGTTAAATGTTATATTCCATTATACTATGTTATAATATGTTATATCTGTTTATTTTGTTTATTGTCTCTTTTCCCCACACATCTACAGTCATAAGAAAGGTTTAGTCATAGCACACAGACTAGTGTCAAAGACATAATGGACATTCAATAAATATTGTTCAATGAATGACTGAATGAATGAACCTCACATTCCCCCACCAGGCACTCCTGCCTCTGTGTGACTTGCAATGAGGAACTGAGCCTTGGCAGCCTTTAATATGAGTCTATAAACAAGTAAACCTTTGGTTATTACTGATAAAAAATATATACTCACCAGCTAACATGGTATTTTACTCTACAAATTTATTTATATTAAACTAGAATATATAAATCTGAATAGTATAGAGTTGAAGAGCAGAGACTTGGGAGCCAGACCGCCTGTGCAAAAATCTTGACTCTGCCACTTACTTAGCATGTGACTTTAAACAAGTTACTTAACTATTTGGTTCTTGAATTTTCTCACATATAAAAGAAGGATAATAAAATAGTATTTGATTATAAAAACTTTATCAGAGAATCGTTGCGAAGATTAAATAATATATAACATGTAACACACCTGAAACAGTGTCCAGTACACTGGATAACATCTAGAGATATTAACTATTAGGACTAATATAAGTGTAGTTGCATGTTTTGCTTAATGAATGATAGTGAAAGCTATTTCTTGGATAATTACTATTATTATTAATTCCACTGAGTGTTTGGTTATACTGATCAGGACTGTAGGTTAACTATTCTTAGGTGGACAATAAATTTGTTTCCTGATTATGAAAAGTTGAGTACCAAACTCCTGATGTATGCTGCCCCAATTAGAATATAAATAAACTATGTAGTCACCCTTGGCTATTGATTAAAACAGTAACAATATATTAACATAAATAAGCTATTCTAATTGATTCCATTAATAAACGTTAACTTCTAATGGAGGAAAGAGAAGTTTCAAGAGAAAGTGCACAGCAATGTCATTTGAGGAGGATTTCAAAATGAGGGTCTAAAGACACACTGAAAGAGAATAAATGGAAGGATCATGAGGATGTACTTTGCTCACAATTTTCCCAAGCGCTGTTTATATTTGTTTGTTGTTTCTATACAACAAATGTCACCTACTACCATATCGTTTTTATTACTATTATTATTTAAATGGTAAATATAATTTTAACCAGCATTATTTATATTTCTGTGTAGTTAAAAGTCCTATAGAATGGTTATAACCAAATAAAAAATGCCTCCAGGAAATTAACTGCTATTGGAATATATATCTAATCCTCTTTAGTAGTTATTTCTTTTTAGCAGTACTTAATTTAAAACAAAATCAAAATAATAACTTTTGCTTACTTTCTATAAAATATTTTCATGTGTATTATTGACATCATTAACATATTGAAAGCAAAGGAAGCAAAGGCTACATGTTAAAGCAATATATTAAAATGATACAATTTCCAAAATGTAAAATACTTTACCTGGAAAAAAAAATACTGACTGTAAAATAATATCTGGACTCAGAACAAGGCATGGTTTAATGTTGCATGGTGCCATTTTTGTCTTTCTTTTTTTAATACTTTTTCTATACCACATGCATGTATACCCATACCTCTCTATTAAATAAAAATATCCCCTCAAACTTTCCTTGAAGGCTCTTTTGTATTTTACTCTTTTCTCCACTGCCAAACATTTTTCAGGTGAGATACATTGTCTCAGCTTCTTCTGTCCTCATTCTTTTGAAACTCTTCTCAATTCAGTTTTTAAAAATCTCCTAATTGCTCAGATTAGAAAGTCTATTTTCAGGTTCTGTCCCATGTGACTGGTTTTCAGGTTTTGTTTTTGTTGACCACACCTTCATGACACTCTGTTCTTACTCGTGTCCACCACACATTTCTACTGCTTCTCTTGAAATGTCTTCAATTTTCTCCTTTCTATTAGTGAGTGATTTTTAAGGTCTTATCCTTTTTTATAATTTTTAATGCTAAATACTCTATCTGACCAAATGATAGTATTCTATCATACGATGTTCTCTGTTGTCTTTATGTAGGAGGTTCTCATATCTATAACTCTAGCCTAAATTGTTCTCCCAAGTCCTAAACCAATAGCTCCCATGTTTTCTTCATAAATAACCCCCTGGATTGAATCCTAAACACAGATGGACTTCGCCAATAACACTCACTTAAAAATAAATAACAATAACCACTTTTATTATTTGTATATTTCCTATCTCAGCATAAGAGTACACAAAGAAATTCTAGAATCAACCTGGAATCCTCGCTCTATATCAGCGCCATATCCAAATAGTCAAATTTATCTCAAAATGTTCTTCCAAACCTGTCACCTTCTCTCCAACCCCAAATTCACATGTTAAATCAGATCTCAGTCAATTTGTTTTTCTAGATTAACTCCATGGATTCAATTCAATCTAGATAGACTCAAAGCACATATAATAACCCTGAGCAGATATATAAAAACTCTAGAAAGGCGAAGCAATGAATGGAATTTGAAAGCGTTTCCTATTTGATTCAAATATAACACACCACTCATCTCCCCTGCTTTCTCTGTGCTGAGGGTTGAAATCACTCTCTAATCCCTTTAAGTGGTTTTTATCCTTGATGCACACTGAAATCCCTTGAGTACATAGAAAAATTCAGATGTCTTGGTCCCACACTCTGGGATTCAGAAGTAATTGTTCTGGGATATAGCCTAGTATTTTCAATATGCAGCCAACGTTGAGAATCACCCATCTAAACCAACGATATTTAAAGTGAGTGAGCAACTTTCCAGGGCTCCATACAACAATCTATTGGTACAAGATATTAAAATAATTTGACTGATATACAGCTTTAATATTTAAACTTTTAAATACAATTTCATATGATATTTTAAAATGCACATAATACTTTAGCATCAGTATATAGTAAGTAGTACACAGTAAATAAGTTTACAAAGACTACAGTGTACTTGCAAATATGTTTTACTAAAGAGGCATGTAAAAACTAAAAGAGTTTGAAAATCTTTACTGTAAACTTTGTAGCAAGCCACCACTCAATTCAACTGTATGCAATCTGATCCCCTTTCACTCAGCCTCCACATCTTACTGGGCCAAGAAATTATTTTACTGCAGTTATTTTCTGAAACATCAAATAACAATCCTGTCACCTCCTTGCTTTAAAATCTTTATTGACTCCAAGTTGCCTTGTTAAACTCCAAGTTGATTGTTTAACATAGTAATCTATAAAAAATAAAATAAGTAGACATACTTAATAATGGCTCACAAGCGCCCTCACTATGCGACAATATTTTCTCTATTATATAAATATGCCATATCCCTGTGCACACTTGCTTTCCTCAGTTTTAACAGTGTTTTCCTTCTTTTAACAGTGTTTTCCTTCTTTTCCACCTAATTTGCAAAATCAGTTAAAAATGAGCTCTCTTCTCAAATATTTCAGGGTTCCTCTACATGGTTATTAATTAAACGTCTACTAGAATATTAATTGCACTTACAGCAATTTTTACCCTATATTTCTGTTAGTTCCTATTAAATATTGAGATCCTCCAAGAGCAGAATTGACTTATCCATTTTTATATTTTCCCAATATTTGACCCTGAGCTAAGTATACCATAGTGGCTTTGTATATGCCTATTGAATGGATTCATTCAGTTTTTCAGTAAATATTCATTGATTGCCAACTATGCACCAGGCACCGTGAAAATAACAATAAAAAGAAATAATTTCTGACCAAATAAATGAACGAATAATGAGATTAAAAAATGAATGTTGTTTGTTACAAGGAAAACCGAAAACAAAGAAGTCATTATTAAAACGAATAAATAAATGCGATTCTGTTTTCTTTCTCTTAATAGGAATTCACTAATAATAGCAGCTCTAAACATCTACTACACAATGATAAATTATTTTCATAATAGTAATCCTAAAGAAATTCATGATTCATAAATGTTACCTTAATCCAAGATTAAATTGTCTATTATATTATTAGATCCTACTATATTTCATGATATTCTAACTGCAGGAAAAATTCAGACTCAATGTAATAACAGTGCTAGCAGAGATAAATTCATCACTTTACAAATGGGAAAACAGATTCACAAAACTAAAATGCCTCACCTTAGATCACACAACTAGTTAATAACTAAACCACTGGTATAAATCATATCTCCTAAGATTTCATTCTTTAGATAAGACTAAACTGCCTTTTCTCTTGGTGAACAAGGATATCTGGTCCCAGACTAAATCATGCTGAATTGTAGTTTGCTGTCCAAAGAACAGAATGTCATTATGAATAAAACATCACTCTTCATTGTTTAAATGTAGTGAAACTTGAGAAATATGAAATATTGTTATGGCCCTATGAAATATTAAGTGGCTTTGAACTAACTCAGATTTTTAAGCATCAAAAACAAGAGTGATTGCTAGGGAATGGTACCTAATTCATCAGACAGAAAGATGTTTGAATAATAGGTTTATGATTCTTTAAAAGTAATACAATGTGTAAGCATTATCGTTATTTAAAAATTGTAACCAAAACATTACTAATTAGTCACATAGAGATTAAGAATTGTAGCTTAGGTTAGCAGAGTTTGAGAGTGGATTCAGGGTCAAACCACCACTTACTTACACAATACCACAATTATAGGATAAGGATGATAATAATGATCATTGTTATAATTAAATGAGATTATCCATATAAAGCCCAAATATCATTGCTGACACATTTTCAAACACTTAACAAATGTTAGCCATAATTATTTTTATTACCAAACACATAAGGGACCAGTATAGACAAATGCTTAATACACAGGCATTAAGTTCCCACAGGCATCAGTTCAATTTCTGGTTTAAAATGTTTAGCTGTATGGCCAAAAAAAGCAAAAATACAGTCTAATTATACTAGCATATTACTATCCATCTGTGGATTACTAAATGATCATAACAATGCATGAAGTTAATCTGGAAAATTTTAACGATTGACTTAAAATTGAACTGGAAAAAAAAAGGTTGAAGTTCTCGTGGTATATGGAATAAAATAAATGTATATTGTATTTTTACAGAGTAATAGCAAAAAAGAAAAGTCTTATAAACTTATTTCACATAGGTTACAATTGGTCCCGAATATTAAGTTATCTTTATGTCTTAATTCCTAATAGAATAATTCTGGCTGCCATTAGCCACTGGAAATTATCAGGATTACTTATTCAATAACTTAGAAAAATTTTCCTTGTCCTTAGCTTCATTGTCTCATCTATAATGTACACACATTCATCTAGATAATTATTAAATTTTCTTCTCATTCTATAATACTTCAAAAATCACTAAAGATCACCAGGTACAGTTGTGCACGTTATTCACTGCACAAATACACTTAGCAAAGACACAAATGGGTCTGAAATGAAATTTTAGCTCCACCTGCTAAACTGTGCTTAGGGATGTGACAGCCTAGAGAAAGGAGTATTTCTTCATATATTGCAAAGATATAAAGTCTAAGGTTATAATCCTATAATAAAGTGTTTGAGGTACATCATAAACACATGACACTAAACTCACTCTTATATGTATATTCCTCGTTCTTTTAATCTATTTAAAACAATTAACTAACTCTTCTAAGTATTTTTCTTTAAATTTCTGTATTTACTCCCTTTTAATTTGAAAACAGTGCGATGAAGGCCTTAACCACCTGTAAAGTGGACATTCTCTCTTTATGAGGCTCCAAACTCTCATCAACACCACCTTCCCCTATAAATTGGCTGTCATTTATCTTTTAACTACCTCACTCCCTTCAAATCACTGAACAGCAGGTTGCTTATTTGATCACTTTTTCTTAATTGTCTTTGCCTTCTCCTTATTCCTCCTACTCCTCATACAGAACTATACTGTGCACTTGTCAATTAAACAAATCTCCTTACAAATTCTGCCTATGATTCAATTCCTCTTTACTTGAAGATAAATAAGGAAATACTTCCTCATTTATTAGTACCTTCCTTTTTTTATAATCTGGCTTGAGATAAACCTGATTCTGATTATTCCAAAAATTTCTTATCCTTAGTAACTTCCACATCTGTCCACCTCACCCTTATCATTGTAGCAAAGTAATGTAATAATGTATATTTGTTCTCCCTGTACTTGCATTCATTTAGTTTTGTTTTGCAAATCCTAATGAGTATATAAATGCCCTTTTCAAATCAGGGAGATTTTACTTATCTTCCTCCTTAGCTCAGCACAGTTCACAACAGGCAGTAGTCCAAAGAGGGCTGTTGGTTTTCAACAAGAAAATCAAAATCAGAATTAGTATTTTCTTTAAATTGCCAAGAAAAACAGCTAGTTCTCATTATAAAACTCTCATTCCAACAAGAGTGCATAAATTAAATAAATGTGAACTACATTTATTTTGAAAACAAAAACACAAGATCAGCAGAGAGAAATAGATAAGAGCATGAGTCCTATGGCCAGACTTCCAGATATGAAATTGGTTCTGTGACTTACTGTTTTTTCTCTGATTTTCTCCTCTTATCCTTAAAATAAAGATAACTGTTTATCCTTTTTCTCTTTTGAAAAGTAGGATTAATAATAGTTTCTGTCACATAAGTTTGATGCACATGTATCTTAGAAAAATAAAATTATTTTTAGGGCCACTTATTTTATGCAACTAAGTTTAATATGAGCAATAAATATCAGAAAATGCATTTATGAAAGCGTTTTATAAAACAAGTTTCAGTGCATTTCAAGAATTATTTCTTGATACTATTTTTTAAATTATCTGAGTGCTTAGTATGGGTCAGGACAGTGCTGTGCATTTTATATTCTCATTTAATTTAATCTTCATGACATTCCTGTGATGCAGGTATTACCATTTATCATTTTACAAATGTGAGATCCAAGTCTTAGAGAAATAAGCAACTAATCCAAAGTCACATAGTTAATAAGTGAACAAACCAGTATTTAAACTTAGGTTTGTATAATTACAGGGTTGGAGCTCCTAAACTTTAGCTCTCAAACTTTAGCTTATGGTCAGAATCACCTAGATGGCCTGATACAAGTGCAGACTTCTGGGACCTATGCTCAAGGTATTTCATTCAGTCACTTGAGTGTAGGAACTAAGAATGTGATTTCTAACAAGCCCCCAGGTGATGAAGATGCTGCTAGCCAAGGAACCAGACTTTGACAATCATTGGCCTAAATTATTAAACATTCTGGTTTGATTGTTTAATTCAGCAACCTCTAAAAAATCAATTAGTAATCCTGTAAGCATAGACCCGTATTTCAAGTTTGTGGTAATATGACTATTTGTAATATTATAATCTTTACATACTTAAAAATTAAATACATTAATTGAAATTAAAGACAGAAAGTACTTCAATGATTCCTTGGAATAGACATGGATAGAGTAATATTTAATATAGTCAAATCCAAGTACCATTTATTTAGTTGAAGTATTTCAGAATTGTTTTTCAGAATAATCTCATATGATTTGAGGAATCAAGATGTTACCAATTTATTAAAGGGGACGAGTGTTGACTGATCTTGGCAAATTCAATAAGACATCACTGGTTTTGTGTTCCACAGGACTAGAATGGATAAGAGCAAGATTATAACTTTTAATGATGAAAATAAAGAGAAAAATTAAAGCTAAGAAATTAATAACATTCTCATTTCAAAAGCACTAATTTGGACTTCAAGATTGGGCTCATATTTGAAAATGATATTAGGGTTCAAGTATAAACTAAGTTTTTAGTGAATAAGAATGAGTACTATTCTATAATCTCTCAGCACTTTGGAATGAAGAAGTAATGGACTCACTTTCAGGAATGATTTCTGACTGACATTTTGAGTTGCACAGATCATATTTCACATACATATAAAAACAAACAACTTTAAAATATAAATGATAGGTGTCATTGTATGATATCAAAAAATTCTCTACCTTCTGCTATTACATCCTTTGGGAAATTATAAATGGTTTGCCCTTTATCTTTAATCTCTTCCATACTCTTCATACTCTTTTAAGATCTGGTTAACCTGAGAGATCATTGGAAGTCTTTCACTCACTCATTTTTCCAATGCTAGGAAAGAGTACTAACATCACCTTTCGAGCTCACTGAGACTTAGTCACTGATCTTATACTCTCAAGAGAAAGAAAAAAAAAAACACTCCCCCCTCTTTATAGATCAAGCCATTCATATATGGAACTAGCTCATCATCATTTTCATCCGCCACCTCTGTTGTAACAAGAGCTGGACAATTTGTGCATATATACTCCCCATACATTCCCAAATTCTACCAACATCTTGTTCTAGCACAACATATATATAGATGACTCATGTAAAATCCTAGATTTAAAAAAAAAAAAAAAAAAACCTTTTATAATGATCTTAATCTCCACTCCATTGAAGCCTTGTCCTCTAATGTCCATATACCATGAAGCTTGATATAAACTGGAGGCTGTCTGAACTCTAAAAGATAAATTATTAAATCTCTGACAGGCTATTTTTCTAGTTTTCTTGCTCTTATTAAAACTGCTGTCAGGACACTAAAACCTGTCAAAACCTCCAGGTCTTAGATCTCACCTCAAACCTTATCTTTCTTTCCATATTGTTCCTCTCCTAGATGTATAGCTCCTCCTATGCAGCTTAGAATTCATGGTCCATTGCTTTAAATATTTTTGTCAGCAAGGACACCCAGCTCCAAATTACTAACCAATAAGGAAAGGGAATTATCTAACCAAACAAAAAGTCCATAGGTAAGGAAGTTCCAGGACTAATCCATTCCCTGGTCAGCAATGTACTTAGAATCCAGGTTCTTTCATCTTTCCACACTCCAATATTCACCTTGTATCTGCTTCCTCATTATGGTTGAAAGATGACTGTTGTAATTCTAGATATTATAAGTAGGAACGATACACAGAGGTGCAGGTTGGAGTAATGCCATCTCAACCTGTTGAAGTAGTCTCATCAGATTTTTCTTCCTATCTCATTTTCAAGAAATGTGTTAACCACCATTCTTGAAAGTAATTATTTATTGTTAAGAAAATGGAATGATAGACATGAGAATTTACCCTGGACCTAGTGAAAGGACTGTCTTTTCAAATGTCTTATGATGGAAGAATAGAAACATCAAATCAAAATTTAATCTCTGCTGGCAAGAATGAAGGGGGGAAAAGCTGTTAGATATACAACAAGCAGGGTATACTTCTCTATTTCCTCACCAATATCTATTCCCCCGAACTTGCCACGTTTTCTTCCTGCATTCCTTCATTATAGACACAGTTATAGGTTAGGCATAAAATTAGAAGAATCATTATAATATGAATGGTTGTCTATGATCCTACCCTGTAGAATAATATAGGAATTTATGCCAATTTGCTAAATTATCTAATAAAAAGAGCAGCATGGCATGGAAGAAGAGCCCTTTGCTTCAAATTTAAAAACAATAAAAACAACGACAAAACCTCCACAATCACAATTCAAGCCCTGACTCTGATATTTCTGCTTTGGGAAAACCACCAACTTTAAAAACCCATATGCACAGGTGGATTTATTCTAAGTCTAATAAAGTTTAAGCTTAAAGGCACTTCACTGACACAAGTTCCTTCAACACCCCCTAAAAATCTATTCTTGTATTATTTTTCTTAAAAATGACTGAAATTTTTATGAGCTTCAGACTCCTAAAATGTTTGACATCCGCTGATATCTCAACTTTTTCTATGTGTGTGCTACTGAGCATGTCACTTATCTCTTTATCCATTCATTTCTTTATCCTCAAAACTAGTTTAATAGAAGGAGCCCTACCTTGCTTGCAAAATAATGATGAGGACCAGAAATACATATCTAAAAGTGCTATGTAGTAATGTTCTTGTAATTATTATGATCATCAATATACAGTGTTCTCTTGTGGCCGCTATTCTATGAGCGAGAGGCTGCCGGTGTGTCTACTCCTGCCAGTTTTTCTCCAGGATGTTACAAGAGTTAAACTTGAAATGAGCTGAACCATCGCTGATTGCTGTGCAGGACACCCCTTCAGTTGCAAGTGTTCTCCAGTTATCTACTGTGATGTTACATTGCTTCAGGCTGTGCTACAGGGGACCCTCATAGGGTTTCATCTGTCTGCCACGTGCTCAACTCCCCTCCTGCCCTGGAGAATTGACTTTCATGTAGAATGGTTTTGACTTCTCAGGATTGCATGAGTCTTGGGATCTCATTGTGGGAAACTATGCCCTACCATCTGGCGTAAAGCCCGGTACTAAGAGATGCTGATAGAATTTGTCTCATAATTGAATGCGGTGATGGTAGGTGTCATTTCCATAAACAGGACTAGACAGCACAATAACCGCATAGACTTTAATTTTGGTCTGGAATGTGTTTCTTTCTTTTCATCGTCCTTTCATTCTTGCAAATGTTATGAGTTTTAAAATATGATTTATTACTTTACCCACTAAAGTGCCATTATTAGATAGCTGCCGAAGTAGCAGAATTCGTAACAAGCAATTTCACAAGTAATTATGTAGTCATGGGTTGAATGGTCAATAGCAAGCAGAAAGTTATCAGGGGGTACAGGCTTGATCAACTTGTTTCAAAGAGAAAAGAATATTCCCATATTGGCCATCATTACAGCATTGATGAGAAAAATCACATAAACAGAGAATTCTACAGAGTATAAATCCTATCTATAGTGGCCTCATTCTCTCCTCTCAACATTTTTTATCAGTTAAAACAAATTAAAATCAATATTAATAATCTTTACCATTTATTGAGCATTTACTACATGTCTTGTTTGGCTAAATTCTTATTTATATGATCACACTTAATCTCTATATCAATTTTATGAAGTATTACTATCGATGTTTTCTATATAGATAAATAGAGGCTTATCGGTGTTAACTTAATAATTACATAGAGGTGGAATATAATCTCTAGTCCATCAAATCCAAATTTTCATTTTAATTCATTGTGTTTTAGCTATAAGAGCATAATGAAATCTCCTATGAAGTTTTAAAAAAAAGATACTCATGCCTATTAGAGTTATTAACTTAAGCCTAGAATCTGATTCCTGAATTTAAAAAATATCCTATAGGTAATTCTGATGCACACTTTAATTGGAACCCTCCGATTATACTTAGATTTGCAACGAATAATCATCAAGTGCCACCTAAAGTTTGATGGTGAATAGGAAGAAATAAACTTGCTACCTGTGGGGTTTAAATGCAGGTATACAATCCAACATTTTTTTCTGTTGAAAATTGGAAGATCAAGGTTTCTTTCTGACTTGAGTGACAATAAATCATTAATAGCAACTGGTTTCATTATTGAATCCTATTGCTGAACATCAGACAGAGAATGTCAACATGCTAATACTAAAAAATATACTGTATTTAGATCAGGAGGTAGAGGGGAAGTAAAAACTAAAAAAAAAATAATAATTAGCTTTTTAAAAATTTCCAAGGTGCTCAGTTTTATCCATATGATTGTCAACTGATATTCATATGATTTTTTTCCATAAACACAGGCAATTCTCTGTGACCAAAACAGCAAATTATTGAAACTTTTTTCAAGAAAATATTGGATTATTTTTAAAAATTAAATTTAAAGTATATTGATAATAGAATTATTTTTACATAAGTCATCTTTTTAGGAGAATTCTATTAATAGTCACTGTGACTTTTTAAAAGCTAATATTTGGACAAATCATCTACATATAATCAAAGACTTGTATTCCACTCTTAATCTTAAATCCACAAAAAATGTAGTAAATAAAAATACAAGGAAAGGAATTATAGTTTATTGATTAAGAGAATGTATTATGGAACCCAGCTATCTGGACTAGAATTCTGGCTCTAGCTTGACCTAGCTGTGTCACCCTGGGCAAGTTACTTACTTCTCCATGCCTTGATTATTTTATCAATAAAATGGAGATAATAATCATAATGCTTACTTCATTGGATTATTATGATTATTATATAAAATTAAAATATGTAAAACAGAACAGTGCCTAATATACAGTAAGTACTATACTATATACATATTTACTGTCAGTAGTATTATTTTAAATTTAAAAAATACAATTTCTAATAAAAGAATATGGAACTTTAGAGTTGTGTGGAGACCCTTTATTTTACAAGAAGAAAATGAAAGCCTAAGTCACTTTAAAAGCCATTTATAAGGCACAATCAAAATTAGTGTACTGAATAGAGCAAAACGGTAGTTTTATATCAATGACATTCTTTACCAATGACTATATTGTCAGAGTTTTAAAAAGAAATAACTTCAGATGACTCATTTAAATATTTTTCAGAAAAAAATCTTATAAATAGCCTAGTACTACAATTAGATTTAACTAGAAGCAATCCATGCTAAAAATAATTTAACTGAAATTTTGTCAAGTGTTCAAATTATTGATGTATCATTTATATTTTCTTTGCAGAAAAATATCTGGCCTGTAAAAAGATAACATTTTTTTTCCAATGCCTACCCTAGATAACACTGTACAGAGCTAACTTTTGTTCTTCAATTACAAAGTTGACAATTACACAGTAAAAATGTTGAAGCATGATAAAAGCCAGGGCATCAACTCATACTCCAGTTATCCCCATTAGTAAATAAAAGCTATTTCTCAGTAAAGATAATAAACTCTTTGATAACATAATCTCAAGGACCAAAATTACCACTTCCCCTTCCTATAACAAATATGTAACTTCCTGGTTTAAAGAATATTTTTGATAGAAAACTTTTGAAAACTTCATAGCTTTCACAAATAGCTCTGCATATTTAAATAACAATGAGATAGAAAAACAGATTCCATCTGTTTTTGCATCTCAAAGAACAAAATATTATGGGAATATATAAAAGAAAATGCCTAAGGTCACTTCCTTCAAGTAGCACGCATTTTTGGTGGAAGACACAAATATAAACATTAAGATGATTTATAGTTATTTATAAAACCTATAAAAGGAAGTTAGAATACAGTATAATCCTGAACCAGAAAGAAGGAAGAGCCATAAAAGTGCTACATATAACATTTTTTAGGATCTATGTTTTTGCAAATGAGAGATGTTAAATTCAGGCTCATATGAAAGTTACACTTCATCACTAAAGGGAATAGTGGCAGAGATACAACAGTGCAACCCAAGGAACTGTGGAAGAGATATCTGAGCACAGAGCAAACTTTTAACCTTTAACCCTTTACAAATGGAAGGGAAAAGCATTTCTGAGGAACAACCTCTTTAAATGCACTGATGGAGCCAAATTAAATCTGAACTTCAAATCCATGGGATGCACTTTGACACATCAAGTGGTCTAGATTTGAATCCCACCTTCGTCACATATTAGCAATGTGATCTTGGACAAGTTACACTATCTCTATTTTACCATTATTACACAATGTGGATGATAATAATAGTAGCTACCTAATGTGTGTTAGTCATGAGAATTAAATGAAACAATTTGGATAAAGTGTTTGAGATAAGGCTTGCCACCTGGCGGATACTCGTACATTGGCCATTTATCATTATTTCTCTAATTACCGGAGCAGAGCACACCAAAATAATAGGAAACATCTTCTTATAGATGAAAGGAGGAGGCATTTCCCTCAGTCACCATCTGGCTAAAAGATAGGACTAATGAGAGATTGAAATTCAATGCCAGAAACCCTTGTAGTATTAGTGTACATACAATGCATGTGTGCATACACACGCACTTACTTAAGTTTACAGTTTAACAAACTACTGCCAAACATAGAACATAAATGTCTCAAGACAATTTATCTAACAGTCATCCTCATTTCACTGTTCTAGGAGCATCTCAAATTAACTGTATCCAAAACTCAACTTCTAATCTTTTCCACCCCACTCCCCTTCTAGTAACCCTAACTTCCATTAATCCTATTATACCAAATCTTGCTCCTCTTCCAATCTTCCATCAAGTCCTGTCAATTTTAATTCTAATCCAACTCTTAATTCTGTCCTCTTTGCTAAAGTTCCACAGCTACTCTTATCTCCATCCTTTCTCCTGACTGGGTTACAGCAACTAATTTCCTGTGTCTCCAAACCTTCCCCTCTAAGCTCCACTTCTTTCTGCTACAGGACTGTGCCTTCTAAATGAATATCTGAAAAATGTCACTACCTTGGTTAAAATCCAAATGGCTTTTAATTTTATTTAGAAGAATGTCCATCATCTGTAGCACAGTTCATAATTGATATTATAGTGACCTCTTTTATCCTTTCATCATGCCATCCCTTGTACTCTCCAACCAACTGAACAACTTTGCTTAGTTGCTCACTCCTACTACTCATCTCTGTCCACAGCTTTGGTAGCTCTTCCTCTTGAAGCTTTCCCTCACTCTCTTAAAGTCTGAGACAGGTACCACTTCCAGGCTCTGTACTCTGGCATCAGTCTGTATCTCCCTTCCTAAATTTATACCCCATCACTGTACTTACATGTTTAAATGAATCTCCCAAAGACCAAAGCATTCAGAAGTTAGAGACATTGTCATTGTTCACTAGTAAATTTCTAACTCCTAGACCAGTGCCCATCACACACAAAGGCAAAGTGAGTACCAATGGGATTATACCTTATAGTGTCCTCACTCCACATATTGGTTCAGTTATTTTAATTTATTCCTCCTATTATCTTTATTTTAAAAGTTCATACTGCTATAAATATATACATGGAAAGAGAGTGCTCATAGCCCACTGTAATCAGAGTTCTGGTACCCATCATTGGTATAATTGCGCAGCACTACCTCTTAGAGCCCTGTGTTAGCCAGCCATATTTCGGTTGGTTTCTGTACCATGGTTATCCAAATGCAAAATTGAGTGTGTCCCAAGAGAAGATGTAATTAATCAAGAATAAATAGTGATCATTCTTCAGCCACATTTCTAAAAGAAGAGCGATTGTGGGTGGGGGAGCAGTGATGTAACAGTAATTCACTAAACTTTGGTATAATGAAATGTTTGATTCTATATGAAAAAAAAGAAAAGTTTTTTCAACAGTTTCTCCCAAAGACCACCATTATAAAAAATTAGAACTATTCTCTTGAAAATACATGTGAAATAAATGAATACATATGTAGTAATGAAAACCGGAAAATCAGATAGACGTGATGAAGTATTTTTGAAACCATGCAATACGTGGCATGCGATAACACAACAAAACAAAGCATGGCCTCTATTTCCATACATAACGACTCTTCTTTATGATATCATGAAACAGAAAATAGCAATATAATATTCTATCAGATATTATGATTTTTTTAGTCTTTCTCTAAAAAAAGCGTTAAATAATTAAATCAACCTCAACTTTTGAGATGTTATTTTCCTTACATTTCACTTATATTATACTCTACGGAATTTAGTCTAAAGAAGGTATATGTTATTTAGAAAACATACTATAAAATTCAGATGAGTATAGAAGAATGTACATTTTTTCAAGTAGAGAATATAGTATTTATATTATCATTCCAGTAGCTGTTACATCTAATAAGGTCTCTTTTCTATGGAGAAAAAACATGAAAAGTTATTTTTCTTGAATGGCTAATTAGTAAGTACTGCATATAATATTTTCACTAAAGTGTCAAATAAGCATGTTAGAGCAGATGCAACAATTATATAAAATTACTAGGTAGTATGTATAGATGCTATCAAAATTTCTGATTGACTCATACTTTATCTACTCTGCATTTAGTTACCAAAGCCAAAGGCTTAATAGTTCTGTTTATAAAAAAATAAATTTAGGCAAGCTGAATGTTAAGAATGAATATATGTGAACTCATTTTTAACTTGTGGAAGCATGTATGCACACACATCTTTTTATTATCAGCATGCTCCCAAATTAAAATTGTTACCACATGCTAAGTAAACCTTTTCAGATGTTCAACAAAGGAGATCAAAAAAGATTTCATCATATATTTTTAGATCTCTGACCAGTCAAACATAGGAACACAGACATGTCAAAACATCAAGTAATCCAAAGGTACAACAATGTGGAAACTTTCAGTTCAGTGAAACTCATGAAAAGTAGTTTATTGTACTTTCATATTTTCTTTCTGATGTTTTACAGGTGAAGGTATTCATGTAAACTGATTTAGCAGTTATTTGGAGTTAAGACTTGAGTAGGGACTGAAATGAAGAATAGAATATAGATAAGCTGGGGAAAGAGGTTTAGCTTTCCAGGCAGATAGAAAATCACAAAACAAAGCATGCTGGTGAAAAGGAACACGCTATATTGGGGGCCATGAGAAAACCAGCTTGGATAATTTTTTACTGAATTCATGTGAATGATCAAGTAATAGATCAGTATCAAATAGTGTGGTCTAATGACTATTGCTAGAATTCTTCTCTTTGCCTATCCCAAATTTTCACAGCTTTCATTAAACTCTTTTGCAGATGAGGAAAATAGAATGAATGTGTGAGATCCATTCTCCAATGGATAAAAAACAAATCAATTTTATTACTCGTTCCATTCTTTCTTTAAACATCCAGAGCAGTAACTGAGCTTTCACCTGCTTCTATATCCAAACCTCTTTCCTTCTCTACTTTTAGAAACTGAGTTATTTTATTCTACCATTTTTGAATTCTTGTTTCTCTTTAGCACCTGAATTCTGGTCCTCTTTTCTCTAATCTGAATGTCTTCCACCCTCAGCATCCATGATTGGATTACCATTTTCCACACTCAAGTTTCTCTCGGTATAACCCTTTATCGGCCTGGACCCCACCAACGGTACTGTGGCAGGCTCTCCTAATGTACACTGCTTGCCTATTAGACATTATTTTGATTCACTCATACAGACTCAATCTTGTTTTCTGCTCAAGAATTCACTCTTTCATATTCTTTTCCCCTGATAAGCCTCTCTGGGTCATGGTTAGCCTAGCCTGTCAAGTAATGGTGCCAATTCACTCGAGTACTTTCCTAGAATGTCTTATTAAACACAGTCCCTTCTTTTGTAATTGGTTCTGAAGTAGGAACTCTGGACAGATATTTTGCTAACATTAGAATTGTGTTGTTGAAGTTTCAAAAGGATTTTATAATGGTATTCTTAACAGCTGATACTAGCAGGTCTCATTTAATCTCATAATTGAGTGTATTTTCTTTATTTTGCTTTTGAAATACATCTTAAAATTCTGTAATATTTCTGGGACAGAAATGTATTTCTAAGTAGATTTAGAAAGCAGCCCAGAAACAAGTAATAGAAATAAAAAGATAACTAAGTCATTTAGCAAGATCTGACCAGTGGTAAGCAACAAAATCATGATAATTTTTGGATCTTTATTAAATTTTTAGAAAGGTATTTGCCTAGATATGAAATGGAAGAAAAGTAATGGACAATTTTAATGGGTATGCTCAGGAAACTTAATTTGTAATGAAGTTGCAATGAAAAGGGGTCTTGAAAAGCCATCAGCCCTGAATCTCAGAATAGAATGACCTGCCCTTATCTGTAATACTAAACATAATATTAACCTTACTTGAAGATGCTATAATAAAGTTATTTTTAAATGAATTCAATCTAGATATTAAAAGTTGAGAGGAATCTAATTAAAAAATATTAAATGGTTCAAGAATAGAAAATCCTCTGCAGTAAGTGAACATAGAGTACATTATTTTACTCAATTGGATATAAACTTAGAGAACTCACTATTGTGAGACCTGGTATGGCTAATAATAAACAAGTTATATGAGGTTTAGGGCTTGTAAATTATAGATCCAGAAGATATTAGTAAAGGAAGTTAGTGACTTTTCCAATCTATTTGTAAAAAAAAAAAAAATTTGATTGCCGTAATCGCCATGGAAAGAATTCTGAACAGCATAAATTAGTCCTTAATATTTCTTTTGTTTTTGCTGAAAATTTGTTTAGGGCACTTTCAATTATGAGTTTCCTAATTCACTAAGATTCAAATAGAGGATATTCCATTCATCTTTTTAATCTCAAACCTATTACAATATCAGATACATTCACTTTTTCAGTATATAAATATAAAAGTTTATATTAAAAAATTCAAATATCAAAAATCTAAAATTACAATGCTATTTTCTTTATTAATTCTCTTCATGATTTTACCCTAATTCGGCCACTAACAAAATGCCTATATAGTCAAAATGAAAATGCTGTATTTTAGTTATAAATATTTAAATAAAAGAGAAATTCCTGTAAATGTGCTATATAAAATATAAATGCAAAAAAAAATTGACTAGTTGTAGATAATTAGGTAACAAATCTAAAAATGAGTTGTAAATATAATATGAGGTGCTTTCTACAAGTTACTCACTTAACAAATGAGTATTTTAACTAATTTCTATTTTTCCATCCAAATATAACAAGAATAAAACTGGTTTTATAATAAAATGCCCCTAAATAATTTAAGAATAGAGATATTCTAAAAACATTTGGTGGTATATTTATACATGTGATATGTATGACATGACACAAACAGGGAAAATATAATGTATCCTGTTGGTTTGTGATGGCTTTTTAGTGTTTGATGTTACTGTAGTAATCAATGGATTCACTTTTTATTGTGATTACATCAGACCACACTTAAAAGGTATTTTTTCCTTGCTGATCTTTTTCCCTAAAGAGCTCTCATAAATGTCAAGTCCCTCCAAATAGAAGGCAGTTTTTCTGGTAATTATTTCTGTTACTTTGCAATTAAGATCAGATGATTCAACAGGTTTTGGAGTTACATTAGGAAGAGATTTTCATGAGAGCCAGAGCAGTTTTTTGGCAATGAGGGGTACGTCAGTCGTATTCAAATTAATTTTTTATTATATAGCTTCTCTAGTTAATTTTCTACAAAAGTATGTTTTCCATATCCAACCAATTCTACTCTCTCTTTCTGAAGAATAACTTATGGGAGAACATCTCCATAATGAGACATTGCCATTTTTGATACTAGTTGAAAGAACATAAAAACAAAAAGCTTTTCATGACATAACCATTCAAGTTACAAAATAAACACAAATTACACATTAAAATCTTCAGTACATGAATAAGCAAGTTTCAAAGTTCTTCCTGATTAACTGAAGGCAAAACAGAACTGAAATGTTTCTTTACTAAGTTATAGCAAGAATACACCAAATATACAACTAAAACATGTCAAAAAAGCTGGACAGGTTCCTCAAATGATTGGGTACAAAAACAAAACATAGAAAAACAAAAGAAAAACAACTACAGTTCAGAGATATACATGATTTTTCTTCATTAAACCCTCTTAGTTAATTTTACTTAAACAAATAAGTGATTTCAATCTTATAGAAGACTTTACAGAAAGGATGCTTTAGAAAAAACCCAGAGACTATCATCTTCTTCACCGTCATCGTGATCATGATCATGATCATCATCAGCGGCAGCGGCAACGTCAACAATAAGACACTTTAAAGCATTCTATAATTTGCTTTCAAATTTATTATTTATTTTTTAAATTACAATGTCACTAGAAGTAGGCATGTCTTATAAATGTTTTTATTTTGTAAATATGAAAACTGGAGTATAGAAAAGGTATATAAATTTTTCATGATGACTTGAACAAGAAAATATAGCTAGTAAGTATTCTGAATAAATATTGCCTAAAATAAAGGCTATTTTTACTTCATATTAGGAATTATTTATATTGTACCTATATTAAAAATGATGAGCCATCTCTGATCTTTGCAGTCATTCAATCTTAATAGGAGAAATTATACCATTTAAGAAAGAGCAGGGGCTTGAGCATCAGACCCATGTGAGTTCAAAGTCCCACTTCTCCAGTTACTGTACATCTTTGTAAGTTAATCAACTAGCTTGACCTTAAGCTTCCTCATCTGCATACTGTAAATAATGCCTCTTTCCTTCCCTCATAAGATTACTGTAAAATTAAATGAGATATATATGACAAGGCTCAGTGCAATGCGTAGAAGTCACTACATGCACACAAACACAAAAATATTTGTTCCTTTTCCTCCTAATGTTATAATATTCTGTATCACATAAATACTATGCCCAGAAGAAAATTCTGAAATAGAGAACATACTAAAAATATGAGTATAAAAATGAGGAACCAATTATGCTTATTATAGGATATCAGACTGGAGAGAAATAAAGTAGTCTAGATTAGTCATTTTCTGCTAGTTATTTTCTGCTAATAACTCTAGTTTCAGCTGTTAAGTGGTCTTTTAATCTTTTTCTACATACATCATTTTTCAAAGGCCATTGTATCTGCTTTCTTTTTGAGATAGTCCCATGAAACCAATCAATTCATAAAAATTTCTTCCTCATTTTTCCCTTGTACACTAAGAAAGGATTGCTGTTGGCAGCATAAAGAGTGATGATACAGGCATAGATCAGCCAGTGGAAACTAGCAACGCAGGAATAGCTGATTTTGCAGAAAACCAAAAGAGAAAAAGGAAGAAGAGGGCTATTGGGTATGTCAAATCAAGAAAAGTCTTGGTGCTACATCCTGAGTGATCACCTCTTAAATGCACATATATATTTCAAAAGATTTGAAATTGTAAAATGACACCGTGTTGCAAGGTGTACTTAAAAGATTTTCCCTCTCCATAAAAAAACATATGCACCTAAACACTGTGTGTCTCTTGTGCCATAAAGTATGGTGTCTTTAAGAGCACACGGAATTGTTCTCCTTCAAAACCCATATTTTTCAGATTTCACTGAAGCCAATAAACAGCCCTCACCTATTAGCACTATGAAAAATTCTTTCGAAACTAATGGTACTAATATATCTTTTCATATAAAAGAATGGATTTAGATTTTGTAAATATGTTGCAGTATTATTTGGAGACCTTTGTCTATTTATTTTTCAAGAATTCTACTATTTTGTTCTAACTCTGAGAATCAATAAAAATAGAATATTAAACGCAGCTCTATTTTTTCCTCAAACACATAAAAGATTTTATTCTTATATGAAAAATAAAGCTAAGCTAGTCTTATTTCTAAAGTATTTCAGCTTAGGTTTCTTCTTTCTTTTACTAAAACATCTGTGTATACAACATAATTAAGGAAAACCACAACAGTTGTTTTTTGCCAGTGGGAATGTTTCAAAAACTATTACTTCAAAGACGTTTCCTTTCTTTCGCCTTTTTTTTTTGGCAAAGAAATCTTTTATTAAACCCACTGCACCTCTCAATCATTTTCCCCAACCTTTTGTTTTTCATTCTGAAAAAACAGTGCTGAGGAAAAAAAAAGTTCTGAGGAAGACTTTTTTTTTTTCATTGATGAATGGTCTGCAATCTAGCAATTGGATAGGAAATTATCTGTTCCTTGACTCAACTCACTGGAGCAAAAGCAAAAGAGAAAATACTCAGGGTTTGGCAAAAAACTTTTCCTCTGGATATATTCCATTGGCTTATGGCACAACTGTTGTATATCTATTAAGAGTTCCAATGTCTATTGGTTGGGTTCATGTGCTTCAGGCATTTTGCTTTTAAACTCAGAATTTCTTGGGCTTGTAAGAGCTCCTCGAAGGTTCAGCTTCAAAAACCTCTCTTGGTCACAAGAGATCCTTCTGCTTGTTCCTTTATGCAGGTTCCTGTTTGTGCTTGTTTATTAAATGCCTTTTTCCAAGTAACCATTGACTGTTGGAACTTTCACAGGATTCATAATGATTCATTAGATCTTCAAATGTTTGGAAAGAATCAGTGTTGGTCCTATCTTTCTACCACTTGAAAGTCTGTTAGCCCAATTAACATATTCTCACTCGTGCACTATAGGGCTTCCTCTGGGAAACTTTTTACCAAATTAAAAAGAAAAAAAAAATTAGAATTTAAGTACATTTTTTTCTTCTCAAGTATTTGCACTTTCAAATATTGAGAAATATATTTCTAGAAGATTTCTTGTGATTAAGTTAGTCCCTTCCCCCTTTTTGTTTCTTAATGACACAAACGATATGAGAAAATCATTAAGAAATATAGAAGTATAAACCTCTTCTTAAAAGGTATATTTAAATTACTTATACAAATATAATTAATTAACTATATTTAAAACTACTTATAAAATTCTCTGATCTACTTGTAGTAAATAAGCATATATTTTTTTCTAACTATAAACTTGGTTTTAAAATTTCCATTACTTGGTTCTTTTTTATAATCAAAACAGTATCTAAATATAGTTTATGTTTAAATATAACATAATTATATTTATACTTTTGTAAACTTTAAAATATTTTTATAAATTCTATACATTTTTATAAATTTTTATAAATTTAAAGTTATATAATATAAATATTGTATAATTATATTTACATAAACATAAGAGAACAAAATAATTTTAATAACATTAATTACAGCATCTTTCTGAAGAGTAACTGATTAAGTTTATTGGAGAAAAATATAGTTACTTGATAATAAGTAAACTTTCATTGATACCACTTAATATTATCATAATATTTTTAACTGATTCCCTTTTAAATCTAAAGTTTGTGCTCTCTGTATTTTGAAATATGCCCTACAGATATAACATGTTTTGACTTATCAATTAGTATATTATAAACTAAAGAATAAAGGGCATAATTATACACACACAATATAATATAATCATTTTATTTTAGCCAGTGGCATATTGGTGCTAAAATGATAATTTTAACATAGCTTGCTTGTACTTGTAAAGGACTTTCAGAAGAAAATTTTTAAAATTTAATTTTCTATGTTTAGTTTTGGAGTTATTTGCAGCTGACCTTCATCCTAACCAGCAAAGCACCTGGTTCATATTTAAAACATCAGTTGAAGGTTCCTAGAAGGAAGTGGTGTCTAAATTGAGAAACGACAAATGAGGAGAGAGGGCTAGTATGAGAGATGAAGAAGGGGTTTCATGATGTGGGATATGCCAAGAGTAAAGATAGAGAGTGGCCTTCATAGTACTAAATAATTTTGGAAAAGCAGTGTTTGTAGAAGTGGGAAGTAGGCTTCAAGAGATGAAACTGTAGATATCAATGAAGGACAGACCAAGTAGGACTTATAAGTCATATGAAGGAGTCTGAACTTTAAACAGGGGAGTTATATAACCGGATTTGCATTACAGAAAATTATTTTGACAGAAGATATCTAGAAATCTATTCCAATGACAGTGATGTTCTTATAGAGTGAAAAATTTGTGAAAGCCCACAATACAGAAAGTGAATGTAAACAAATACTTTTATATTAAAAATATGAATATATTAATAATATAAATCTTTGTAAAATATTATATTTTAATTAGACATTTACATGTGCATGAGTTCTAAGATGGGAGTTCTAGAAGTTGTAGAAGTTGTAGAAGTTCTAGAAGATGAGAGTTCTAGAAGTTCTGTATATGGTAGTTTTATAGACCAAAATCATTTTAACTGTTAATTTATATAGTGCATTATAGTTACTAAAGTCTTTCACATACTTGCTTATGTGACTTAGATCTTCCAGAATAGGATGATAAAGGATAATTTTTTAAAAAGGAAGGTCTTTCCATACGGACTAAGGCACAGTAGAAAATTAATAAGACTTTGCATTTCTTTCCCAAGAGTTTCTCACAGAGCACTCTATAAGAAAGAATGTATTAACAGTGGTAGAATCAAGAATTCTGGAATGTAAAAGAGAAAAGAAAAAAATCTATTCATTTGGTTATTTTTCTCTTAAGAAAATACCTTACAGTTAAACGACTTCATAGAGAAATCAAGTGACATTCTCCCTATCTCTGAACTTTAGTTCTTTTCAATAATCTAAGGTATTTCCAAAGAAATTAAAAGCTGAATGCACTGAGAAATAACAGAAAACTGGCTTTCAGAGCAAAAGGAATTTCCTCCAATAGGCAAAATAAGGCTTTGCAATTATTTTCCTTTTAGTGAAAAATGTTGCCATAATTCATTAAAACTAAAATGCAATCAACTGCAAAACCAACCCTGATTTCAGAGTTGTTAAATTTGAATTAAAGAGACGGTATTACAAGTGATGAAAAACACCAGAGTGACATAAAAGGCAAAGTTACTATGGCACTTTCTTACATTCCTGTCAAAATCAAAGAAATAATGAAAAGTTTGTTGTGTACATATAAAATGAGAACATATGGTGGCATTCTCTTAAGCTGTAATTTAAGCATTTGTATGCATACATACAGTATATACGTGTGTGTGTGTGTGTGTGCGTGTGTGTGTCTGTAAAGACTGAAATTCCAAAGGAAAATAAATAAGGGAAAGAAGAGAAAAAAAAGAATAGGGCCCTGATTAGCTCATAAGCCACACTACAAAATGAAAATGAACCGTATTAGTATTAATATCAAACAAACATTTGCTAAAACCTTGCAAACACATTAAAAAGATTTGTCATTATAGTCACACAACACTGACAGAATAGCAATGAATAATGATGCTTTCATGATGTAGAAATCAAAACTTGTTCATTTTCTCCATGAAACTTTTATGAGTTTATTAAGTAATATTATAAAATATATTATAACAAAAATGAGAAATTTGCTGTATAAAATAATTTATTTCATAGGCTATTATATGTTTTTCAACTCTACAAAAATCAGAACTCCTTTTCTAAACCAATGTTGGGTTTAAACCATCCAAAATTAATGTTGTAATGTATATTTTAAATGTTATGCCTAGCTAAAGCCAACATCACTGAAATAATAATGGGGAAAAATAAAGTACAAAGATTTTAAATTAAATTGTAATAATAACTAAAGCAGAGAAATGTAAATGCCATAGCCTCAATTACTTTAAATATATTGTTTTTAAAAATCCTGATCTTAAAAATGTAATTCAGCACTCATATTACAAGCAACTGTCCCAGGTTGGAGAGAGATGCAGGAAAATTTGGACCTAAAAATGTAAGACATATGGTCTTGATTGCCTTTCGCAGCTATGTTAGGAGTTCAGTGTAAAGAAAAGCTTTCCAAACGCCAGCTTGCAAACTAGGTTTTTATGTGAAACTCTAATAAAACAGCAGCAGATGTTTCTATGCTATTAATTTGTTTGGGACATTTTTGGCTGGTTCATTCTAAATCAACTGTTATCCCTTGTCCAACAACTGCAGCATTCATTTCTTTTTTACACATGGAAAAAGGGGAAAGGAAGCTTTTTCTTTGGAATAGATATTGCACCAATTTGCTGTATTCATGGGAAAGTGAATGCCAACACTTGAGTTTTTGTTTTTTTGTTTTTTGTTTTTTGTTTTTTTCTTTTTCTGAATGCCTTTAGAAACTAGTAAAGAGTGCTTTTTTTTTTTTTTACAATGGTGGGGAGGGCTGGCTGCGGGGTGGGGGGATGGGGAGGGCGGTGGTCATCCTGCCAAGGGATTGATGAACTAAAAATTAAGTATACTGTTGGTGAGTAAATATATGTTGAGTAACATAACACAGGTTTTGTTTAAAAGATAATGAAGCAAATCTTGACTAAAATACTTCTAAACCTGCTTACATTGATAGAGATGATTGATAGATTTATTCTGGTGCTGATTTACATAAAAACACCCATCACCTTGTAAATTTTCAAATATCAAAGTCAATTCACTTTGATTCCCCCTCTTCCAACCTTGCAATCCATTCTCACTGCGCCAGAGATCTCAAGATCACCTTTCATTGGATGTAGATAAACATCTTGTTGATTTTATAAAAACAGTGAACATGTTTTACCCTCAGCAAGAAAACAAACAATATTTAAAAATATTTAAGGCTTTCTTTAACTTAGTCATTTTCTCAATTATGTATTAATCAATCATTCCTAGCAAAAGTGAGAGGAAACAACAGATCCGGTCGATTCCTTCCAGTGAGGCCAGATGTGTTCACTCCTATCCAGTTATCCTCTGGGCAGTGTGCTTTATATGAAATTATATTTTCTGGCTGGTAATATTGAGAATGCTTTTTTTTAAGGATCATTTTCAGTCCATACAGATTATTATTATCTTTCAAGATTATACAGAAATCCTTAATGGGATTCAAATGGAAGCACTAAAGCCTATTACTCTGTGAAATTACTCTAGCTGCTGGCTGAAGTGCCAAAATGATTTGGATTTCAGTTTTGTTTCTAAAACAAATGTAATAAAGTATCATTAACAAATCCAACTAAGTTGGTTCAAGTTCAAAAAGTCTGCACATTCTAGTGTAATTAGAGAAAAGAACGTTTTAAAGCCCTAATGGAATTTTCTATAATTCTCTCCTTAATTGGAAAACGTTTGCTACTTGGAAGTATTTCCATGATTTAAGAGCCAACTAACAAAGCAAAGTACCTTACAAGACTTTCTCTATATGTATCTGCTCTGATCTTTTGACACTGTAACTGTTCTTCTAGGCCTGTGGAAACAGCTAAATCCTACAGTATCTCTCAATTGCCCTGTCACTAGAATACATGTCTTATTTGATAAGCACCTTTATGAGATGGCTGCTCTCCTGCTCATGCCTTCACTTCATCTGTTGCTACTCTTGACCTTCCCTGCCACTGTATATAACAGGCCAGCTGAGCTAATTGCACTTCCTAAACTAGTCACTATCTCTCTAGACACAGTTTACATGCTAGTGTACTATTTTTCCTACACCTCAAAGTCTTAACCAGTTACCCGCTATATATATCAGATTTGATCTTTTTTTTTAGCTGTAAATTTCTCCTAATTCCTTTTTTCCCACAGCATCTACCTGCCTACCTTCACTGCCTCTCCAACTTAACACAGGGAAAATCTCATTTTTATGTGCTCACATGGAACACAGCCCTTACCTTTGTGGAAGCAGAATATATTTCACCCATCAATCTTATCCAAGCTCCTTCATATGAGAACTGTTTAATGTTACCATGGCATTCTCTTCTCCTACAAGGTCCTTGAATTTTAAAGGCCATTCGATAATATGCTTGCAATTAAACACTCAATAGTACTTCTACAATGCCAGTACAGATTTTTTTTATGTAGAGGCCATGTATCTAGACTTCTTGATTTTGCTAAATATGCTAAATCAAGAATGGATTTTCTAAACTTAACTTGTCCCAACCTCAGTGTCTGCTCTGAACCTCCTTCTAACCCACCTATCAAATCATGCTTCTCCCACATTCTTCCCTGATTCAAAAATTCTCCAATTTTCCCATTTAAGAGTAAAAGCCAAAATTGTCATTATGGCTAACAATACTTTATTATTAGCATCTGCTCACCCCATTACTTCTCTCACTTCTTTTAATGTACTTCCACCTTACTCACTCTGTCCCAGCCACTGGGATAAATTAAAGTCCTGACCTTATTCATTATTTTTAATTTCATTATTTCAATTATTCACATGGTAGAATTTAAAAACTGACAAGAATAAAATATTAACAGCTTATACCTAATGTCTAAAAATAATTTACATATTTTATAGTTTTATAAAAATTTACAGACTTACAGTAAAAATTTTTCTTTAGATCTTAGAAAAATATAAGCTATGAGCTGTTTCAATGTCTTTAACAAAATTAAAATACATAACCATTTTGTCAATCATTATATGATCTAATCTTTGGAAAAATAAAATCACAATTTAACTAAATTTCAAGTAATCAGGAAGTGAATTTTTTTTATCAAATATTATTCATCTAGAAGTTTTAAACACACACACACACAGACACACAGACACACACACACGCACACACACACACAACCACTTTGCTAAGAAAATGAAAACAAAAAAATCTCCAAAGTCTGAAAGTTGGAAATTCACATTGTGTCTGAGCTAAAAAGCTTATGTTTGTAAAATATCTGTCAAGTTCAAAACTGTTTCTTGGTTTTTCTGTTTTCACAAGGGCTAAATATGTACATAAATATGGATGTATCTTTACCTGGACAAAAAATGAATATATATGGTCCTAAGTTAAAGTTAGTTTATATCTACTCAGAAACATTGGTATACTGGACTCCCAGTTAATCAGAAATCAGTTAAAGAGAATCCTTAAAAAAATTCCATTTAGCCAAAATATATTTTTGTCAATCATGTTAAAAAAAGCAAGTTAAATAGTATGCCACACATATCCATACCTTCATTCTCAAGGTTACATAGTTGGTAGATAAGAGATCTCAACCCAGGAAGTCTAACACTAGAGCCCGTTCTTAATCATTACTCTATACTGCCTCCCTGAAGTACTGGCCTAAGGTTACTGACATTCATTTCTGTTCTCACCTCTTTCATAGTAACAGTTATAATTTAATTAATACCCACTACACACAAAGCTTATTTGAGTCCTAGCTCTAAGCTCTAACTTATTAAGTGTATGGTGCTGTCCTGTTAGGCTGGATGCAGAGTAGAGAGATTTATTTGGTCCGTCTTCCTTCCTTCCTTCCTTCCTTCCTTCCTTTCCTTCCTTCCTTTCCTTCCTTCCTTCCTCTCTCTTCATATATTTACAGATGTTCCATTCCTTCT
>NW_024354550.1:6510425-6582925 GCF_902729225.1 Pteropus medius
GTGTGTGTATATATATATATATATATATATATATATATATATATATATACATAAATTCACTACATAAATAGATAAGATGGGTAAAACACACATGACATTTTCAACAGATCCAGGAAAATCATTTCATACAATTCAAAACTCACTCATTTAAAAAAATCACAAATTTAAGAAGAACGCGTATATTAAAATTTTAGAACAAATATTATACTTATTGGGAAATATTAGCAGTCTTTTTTGAATCAGGAATAAGACACGGAAGTTTGGTATCACCATTCCTACTCATCATTCTTGAGGTCCTAAAAATAAAGTAAGCACAAATCACGCTGAGAATTCTAACCTGAACATCTCCTACAGGACATAGTTTCAATGATTATAGTTTCAACTAGCATAGCTCCTAACTGGAATTACGTAACTGGGACCCAGTACTGTGATCAAAAGACAGGAGTCCAGGGCAGGATCTCTGACCTACAAGGGTTAGGCTGTTTGCTGTTGAAAGTTTTTCATATCACATCCTAAAGTCTTGAGTAATTCAGCATTGAAGGAAATAGACCCCGCAGTTCAATCTAAATACAGATAAGCAAAAATTGTGCACAAAACTTGCAACCAAAACCATTTCAACAGTATAGCGTGCAGCCAGAACAGGTAAGTCTGAGTTAAGTCCAACTGTATCACGTAAAATTTTTTTTTTATTCTATCTCTACTCTGTCAATCTAGTTTAAGGAAGGTCTGAATAAACCAGCAGTTGGAGGGATTAGGCTTCAGTGGTTGTCCATAGAGAGACAGTGGATATGTCCTGACTGAATCGTGGAGTCCTCAGTCCACCTAGACTCTCAGCTGACACTTAAGTCACAGACTACATCTTGGAGTTTAGGAGGGCAGAGCTCAGTGGGGTGTAAGGAAGAGGTGACCCTGGTTCCTAAAATCTCACAGCCAAATGCTCCTGGGTGCATCATTCATTTACCATATCACTGTGAGGATGCTGCAAGCACTGACCTCCCTCAATCCCCTTAGGGGCTGAAGCTGCCAATGATAGTTTGTGGAGGCCATGATCCTGCCACCACCATGGCAGCCAAGGACACCTGGGCTTAGATCCAGGCCAGGGGCCTGATGTTCCCAGCAGTGAATGGCCATGTCCACAAATCCAGTGGAAGTAGATGCCTTAGAGGCCCGAGCAGTGGTGGCAAACCGTAGGTGCCTGCAGCCACCTTGAAGTGTTCCTGCCTCAAGCTCAAAAGCGAGGCTGGAGATATGGCTGTGGGTTCTGAGGGTGAATGAGCTTGAGCATTTCATGTGCATGTTTCTTGACCATTTGGATTTCGGCATCCATGAATGGCCTGCTCAAGTCCCTTGACCATTTTCAGTTGGGCTATTTGTCTCCTCCCCTACACATGAGGAACACTTTAATATATTTTGGATGCTAATCCTTTATCATATGTGTTATAAAGATCTCTTGATTCCTGTCATATTTGTTATGGTGCCTTTTTGATGCACTGAAGATTCTAATTTTAATGTCAAATTTAGTCATATCTTTCTTAATGATTAGTGCTTTTTGTGTCAGTTTTAATTATCTCAAAGTTATAAAGCTTTAGTCCTGTGTTACTTTATAGTTTTTCTTTTCATATTTAGGACTTTAATCTGTCTGAAATATGTCTTTGTAGAACGTGGAATAAGTCTACCTTTTTTGTTTTGTTTTGTTTCCCCATATGGATAACCTATTGCTCTAGAACTTTTTACTGAAAAGATCATCTTTGCATCCCAACCTATAATATCAGCTCTGTCATAAATCAATTTTTAACTGTCCTTTTGTCTAATTCTGGGCTTTCAAGTCTGCCTATTGAATTATTTGCCTATCCCTGCACCATTCTTCATTACTACAGACTTACAGTAATAATGTAAGGCCTCCCACCTAGTTCTTATTCTTAGACTTATCTTGGTTATTTTTGGTTTCTTGCCCTTATAAAAAACTTATATCAGCTTGTCAGATACACCCACACCTACACACCTGTTAAGATTTTTATTGTAATTAAAAGAAGGAAAAGAAAACAGAATCCTTATACTCAGCGAGGGAAAATTATTTACGGCTAAAATTCATCATAAGTATTTATTGCCTGATGGGAGAGGATTTTTACAAATTTATGATTAAGTCTACTCTTTTATCTCTATAAACAGGTCTTTATAATGTACACAGGTTGCTAGAACAGAATCTGAAGAGAACAGTCTAACAAAAACACAGTGATCCATTTGAATCTACAGAATTTCAGAGTTAGCCTACACTCAGCAATTTCTGTATTTTCTTCATTATTTTATTACATGTATTATCGGTATAATAAGAAGCAAATTCCTTTAAGAGAGAATAATTTGCTCACTCCAATAAAACACTTCATTGTTTATATTTTGCACTGTTGTCTTAGACGCTTTTCAATTTTTTTGAGTATCTATGTAGGTCATGCCTAACAAAGAATTAATATTTTATGTTTTATAATTCACATTTTTAATAACCTTATAATATAGATACCATTATCTCCACTTTATAGCTGCAGAAACAATCTTAGAGAGGTTAAGTACAAACAGCCAAGGACAAACAGCCAAGAAATGGTAGGACCTGGATCGAAAACCAAGTTTTTCTAACTTTAAAGTAGATCCAATAAATGTTTATAATATGTATAAAAAATGGCAATAGAACTCAGACTTGGAAGAGACCAGTCTGGATATATTGTAAGTGATTAAAGATGTATGATATTAATTGAGATTTTATTTGCTTAAATCATTCATTGTTGATAGGTTGAGTCTACAGCAGACCTTGTGATCTCTACTCTGGAATTATTCTACTTAGCTGTGGCTAGATCCATGCATTGTCTCTCTTGCCAAGATCCTAAGTTAGTCCAAGGAGCCTCACATACTGGTCTATAAACTATATTAAAACTACTGCAAATAACTGCTTAACAGACTGTCTTGTATATCATTTAAACCAGAAGTTCAGTGGCAATATGCCACCACAACTTCTTTCTGATTTGGTAGCTATAAAAATTGCTCTAGCATCATTTCTTTTTGAGAATATAAATTTAAAAAATCCTTTCCCCTACCCCCATATACACATACTTGATTTAAAATATGATTCTACTTACAGTGAAATTCTATCTATCTGGTCCACTAAGAAAATAATTCAGTACAGACAGCTAGTTTCCTTTTTTTCTGTACAAATTATATGAAGCAAAATTTAATCTTTTAATCTGAAAATGTCAATTAATATAATAAAAACATCAAATTATATAAAAATACATTTAAGTGCTTATACCTGAACTTTATGCTGTTTCTCTTTTATCCTGTGAAGTCATTTTACCTGTTCAGATGTGCCTATTCTTAAAACTTAATTTTTTCCTCTAAACTGGTAGTTTTTCACATGCACTACATTTTAGATACCAGACTACAAAATAGTTAATATCGTATATGAATTAATTGTCAATGGATTCATAATAATAACATGCCCCGCCCCATTCTCTCCAGGTCCCATAACAACGCATAAGTATTTGGATTTGGCCCAGAGAAATGAGGTTTCAGCATAATTTAATTTAATTCAATTCAATTCTACATAATTCAATTCCTTTCAACAAACTTTTGCAGACATCTGTGGCTAGCCTAACATTCCAGGAACCTAGGTCCCTGTCCCTTACTCCAGAAGCAGATTCTGAGAAAAGGTTTTGAGTGCCATAGTGTTTAAGGGAGTGGAGAATTCAGGCAGAGAAGAAAAGGAAGTCAGTATAGGGTGTATTCATGAGTAGATAGAGGGCCACTACAGATAATGGGTGGGTCAGTCCCACTGGGTCCCTCCAGGACAGTACATGGAATACCATTCAGAGTTATCCCACCGAAGGGAAAAGGAAGCTGTAGTATAATTAGGCATTATACCAGGAGAAAAAACAAAACAAAACAATATAAATGCCTAGTGTTGGTAGAGGGCTACTTCCAGACACGCTAATTCCCAGCAATTTTAGGGTACCTTCATGCACAGCCCAAGCATGAGGCCAAAGAGTCACAGGTATATATAGAAGGAAGTCCTTGGCATGTACAGAACCAATGAATAAAAAGGATATGTGGGTGATGAACCAGTAGCATCCACTTCAACATCCTAAATTGCACAAGAAAAAAAAAATCTATACAAATTCTGTTTCTCTATCCCTGGTTCTGCTGCTTGTGCCAGTTGACCTGAATCAATCAAATATGCTTCAAGCAACTTCTGTACAGAAATTCTATATTGGACCCTGTAGGAAAAACAAAGATGTGAAAGACAGTCCTTACAGAACCCACTGGACCAGTAGTGAGCTTTTACGATTCTATAATCTGATAGAAGAGTTCTACACAGACTGTCTAAACTCAAAGAGACTAGATTTTAGAAGCTGTAACTAAGTGCAGACAACTATATATTGTGGAACATACTATATATTCCACAATACATAACACAATGCATGTTTTCCCCCTGAAGAATCAGGATTTCCATTGGTTAAAAACTATTTCTGCCTTCTTCATTCTGGTCCAACTTAATGTCTATCCAAAATTAAGAGGAAGCCAGTGGAAAAAGGAAGAAAGAAAAAGGAGGAGAGTTCATGATGTTGTTTATAGTTAAAAACATGTAAACATTTTCTAATGATTGAAAGTTAATGTTTACAAGTTTAGTAAAATATGCTTTGTTCATGTACAATAGTGCATTTGTTAACAGTGACATATTTATCTGGCCTTTCCAAGTCCTAGGAAAAAATTATGTCAATTTTCCCTCAGACTGCCTTCCTATTCTGTCACACAAATTATTTCATGAAACATGAATCCAAATGTTCTGTTCTTTTTCAATTTACTTTCACCACAAATTCCAGAGTTCTGCACTTCATGGCTTTTCAGTAACAATTCAGTCTTTTTATTCTAATGGCAAAAACGCAATGCTGCTGTCTTTAATCAAGTAATTTTTGACATGTCTTCAATAGTGAAGATTCAGCCTTTTGTTTTAAAGGAAAACTTTTAAAAATAATTACAGTGATTTAAAATGATATTTCAATGATACATTTTCAGCTCTTGTAATTGACTACATTTTCATGACTACATTTTCTCGTCAGTTTCTGTAAGGCTTTTGCTTCTTATTTTTTAAGGCAATATCTGTAAATACAAAAAAAATTATGTTTCAAAGGTTTCTCATTGGACAAGCAAATATTTATAAAATACATAAAATATCTATAAATTTAAGATAGCCTAATATCCTATGTCGTTGCTAACAAGTCTAAGATCTAATACTGGACATATATCTTTATTAAGCAACTCAAACCAAACAAGCTAAAGTTAACAAACTGTAAAGGTCATCCAAATGTAATTGTCAGAAAAACTGTTGTTCCTTTAAGTCATCATCCAGGCAAAACAAATCTGCAAAATGACATGGTCTATAACGACCTCTAAAGATCGGCCCTGCCTACATTTCTAGCCTAAATTCACAACATTGCTGCCCACCCCCATAGCTTTGAAATGAGTAGCTCTTTCTGTTCTTCAGAATTTTAAACACCTACCTAGAATACTTTTAACTTCAGGTATTTACCTGCCTAATCCATACTCATCCTTTCTTTCTCAGATATGTGTAGCCTCCTTAGAGATGTTTTCCTTGACTACTAATATAAAGTAGAACTCTATCAGCATTGTCTCTCTGAATATTCCTTCTTTTCCACATATACTTTGTCAGAATATGCATATGTGTATGTGTGCACTGGGTATTTATTTATAGGATATAAGGCATTGAGGCCAGGAAGAATTTCTGTTTTTTATGTTATCAGGCACCCATTATCTATCACACTTAGTGACTACCCAATTAATATTTATCAATTAAATTTTTTAAAAACTGAAAAATAAATAATTTTTATTCAAAACCTTGAGATTAATAGATATCTAAATAATAAATAAATTTATTGCTTATTGAGATTAATGAGATGCGTGACTTGCTGAATTCCTTGAGGCTGTATTACACTAGCTTTTCAAGAGCACAAACTAGAAATTGTTTTTGTTTCCTTATTCCTAGAACAGTATTTTGCATATTGTGTAGACATAAAAAGGTTCGTTGAATTATGTGAATCAAATGAGCATATGACAGTTCTCTATTTTTCATATTAGTCAGTGATATATATTCTCAATGCTCTTTATCTTCCACACTCTAAAAACAATTATATTCAATTCTGACATTTATTTTACTCCATTTAATTAAATAAACTCAACAGAAAAATTGAGTTAGGAAAAACTTATTGTTTGTGTTTTGTATTATTCAAAGCAGACTGTAAGAACTTCTGGATTTTGAACAAAATATATTTGTAAAGCTAACTGGCAAATGTTGACTTAAGACACTATTTAGAATTATCGTCTATAATAATGGAAGTCAATATGTTACAGAAGTCAGGATATAATAATCAATTATGAGAAAATAAGCTTTAAATCAAATTAATCTAGGCTAAAGTTTTGACTTAGCTACCTCAAACATATGACTTTGGGAAAATTATTTAGAATCCTTAAAAGAAGATTCATTTTCATCAATCATTAAATAGGAAAAATAGTACTCCCCATCTCTTTGGTAAGGATTGAGAGAGATTAAATTAAAGCAAGTAATATAACGGTGTCCATATTCATGCACATAGTAACTTCCTAATAAAGGACAGCTATAATAATACTGATTGTTTTTATTAATTATTGTTTTATTAGGTAATAGGTTTAAATTCCTTAATTTGTTATTTTCTACTCTTTATCTCTATTCATGAACCTATTGCCTGATACTTGTTCCAGCTCAGAAAAGAGTTTCTATTCTTTCACAAAGCTATTATTTTCATCTAAATTCTGCATCTAACTTTTTCATTCTCTCTTAAAAATTTTTTCTGAATAACTCCTTTTCATTCACACTTACAAAGGCATTTCTAAACTTAAAAACTGCCAACCTAATAATAAGGACAAGAATATATAAAGAAAGCCAAACCAGTTTGATGTCAGCAGAAAATACGCCCTGTAGCAAAATGGTCCGTGGCCAGATGATATTAGTCATCAAATGAGCCCTGATTTAGAATAGCTGAGGTCAAAAAGGAAGGGAAGTGTCTTGTAGCAACACATGTAAAACAGAGTAGCTGATGACAAAATCTTCCTCAGGAGAGGTATTAGAAATGTCCCATTCCCAACAAAAGTCTATTCTAAGACATCTAAATATATCTTTCTTCAAAGAGACAGCATTCATAAAGACTTGAGCCATCAATTCTCTAGAAAGCAAAGAAAGAAGCAAAATACGTTTTCTGTCAATTTTTTTCTGTGCCTTAAATCATATCATCACAAAGAGACTGAGTACATGGAACTCTAGAAGGTGTCATTCTTCAACATAAGATGTTTAACAGAGGCCCTACATGATAAAATGTATTATCTACATGTCAGCCCTGTTTCAAATTCAAGAGACTATAACTTCATGTAAATCCGATTTGGATATCAACTGCAAAAGCGATATTCTCTTTGGGACAATCATCTCATATAAAATGTGCTGATACTGTTCAACCTCAGTGCCTTAATTAAATCTGTCATATCCCAAGGATTTTTATTAAATAAAAGGAGATGACTCCTGCTAAGATTTTGAAAGATATGAAGTATCCACAAATATCAGTTTGCTGTAATATCAGTTTGTTATTGGAAGAAAACATTTTACATTTAAAAAATAATGCCTACCATCTAGGATATCAAAAAATCTCTGAGTCAGCATACTTATGTGCCCATTTGCAGTATAGTCACAGAGTTATAACATTTTCTATTTTCCCTGATAAGTTCTAAGTCAGCTGTAATTCATTAAGGAAGTTGTTCAAGCCAAATTAAATTTTCCAGAAACTGCATCATCTGACATAAAGGAAATCTGCTTCGGTAATAGGTTCAGAAAAGACCAGCTAGTTTTTAAGCATTACTCCTTTAATCTCATGTAATCCTGCGATGCATACACAATGCTTATTATACTCTCTACTATAATCATTGTGTACTTCACATTATTGCTTCAATGAACTTTTTGTCTACTGAATCATTATGAAAACATCATTCTAAAAATGGTTTTAGCTCTGTGCTTTGCCTCATTTTAAAACAATAATTTTTGCATTGAAACTATTAATTTCTGAGAAAAGGTGATTATTTTATGACATGTTAACATCTGTAGGAAAACCTGAGGTTGCTAGAGATCAATGAGAGAGGCATACGCATGTGCTTAGTGTAAAAGGTAAGAGATGGCTGTATACAAGATGGTTGTACTTTCTTTACTACAACCCTATTAGAATCAACATAAGAGCTAAAGTTGAGTAAAGAGGCTATTTGGCTCTTTATTCCTTGGAAACCAAAATGTCTCATTGAAGTATTTGAAGTGATACTACGGAGGGAGAAAGTAAAGGAATAAAGATATATAGAGTGGGTTCCAGTTCTCCAACTCCTGCTTCAATCTTATTACATTCTTCACCTTTGACATAGTCCTCTCATACAACCTACATATTCGCATATTACATATTGACATCTTCAAATTTTTCTTCGTATTGTGAGCACCTTCAGATGAAGTAATGGTATCAGAGTGACACAACCTGGCAGCTGACATTTTAAATTTGGCAGTTGCCATCTTTCTCCAGATAGCAATGTTTCCCTATTTTAATGTATATTCACATTTCCATTTTACTCTTATTTTATAAAAATAAAGAGGGACTAGAAAAATAAAATGCTGACACTAGTAACAAGCATAGGCCTCAAATATAATTATAAATGTAAGCTAGGCATGTAGAAAAAAATTAATTTCAACTGAATATTTCAATGGAAATGTTTCACTTGGGTAGGAAAATGCTAAAATAAAAAAACCATGAAATTGTGGGAAAATATTGTCAAATATTATGTTTAAACAATAATATATAATTAGAAATTACATGTATTAGCTTTCTTGGACTAGAACTTGTTATTTTACCACATGTTTTATTATTCAATTTTTCCTTTGAGAACATAGGGGGTTGTCTATTGTACTACACCATAATATTTTATTTCTAAGACTTTAAAATGTTACAAATGCCAAATCTATTCCAATCGCTTGCAATAATAATTAAGAAATTTGAAGCACAGAAAGTTAAAGAGACTAATCTAAGTTCACATAACAAAGTGTCAGTGGACTTTCTGATATTTCACAATCTATATTTGTGGAATCATGCCCTTCCTTACAGTGTGTATTAGTCAAGGTTCTCCAGGGAAACAAAACCAGGCATGGTGTGGGTTGTTTGTGTGTCTGTGAAAAGAGAGAGGCGAGATTGACTTTAAGGAAACAGTTCACACAATTGTGGGTCTGGCAGCTATGGAATCTGTGGGGTGATTGGCAGGTTAGACACCTGGGGAGGAGTTGACGTTGTAGCTTGAGTCCAAAGGCAGTCTGCAGGCAGATTTTTCACTTCCTTAGGAGACCTCAGTCTTTTTCTTATAAGGCTTTCAACTAATGGATGAGACCCACCCAAATTATAGAGGTTGATCTCATTTACTCAAAATCTGCTGATATAAATGTTAAACTCATTTAAAAATGACCTTCATAGCAACATCTAGACAGGTGTTTGACCAAATTCATGGGAACCATAGTGTAGCCAAATTGATGCATAAAATTAACCATCAAATGGTACTAAAACACTTGATTTAGGAAAAAAAAAAACCTGATGCTTTCAACATTTTGATGTACAACTATTCAAAGGCTTAAATTAAATCTAAAATCTGTAGCTAGAGTATTTTGCTCTGTAGTCAGAAGTTAAATATGGAAAGTTGAAAGGCAAGCTTGCTTACCCAGTAGCTAAAAAATATGACTGCAATATAAATTTTATTTATTTTTCTCAGCATAAAACTAATTTTCTGCAAGTTGGTTTTCACTGATGTTGCATTTTTTAGTTCCATGTTATACATATTTAGTCTTCCAGAAGGTAGCTTTATCTTGTCTAAAATGCCAATTTCTTAACAAGCTCCAGAGAATTTCCAGTAGGGCAAAAGGTGGTCAGTGGAACAGACTGCCTGCTAGAATACAATAATTTATTACTGTAGTCTCCATTTGAAAATGTGTGTTTAATGGCCTAGGAAAATGTTACATGGATTCAAGCGTAAGAACAATAATTTACTGGCAGACAAGTTCCGTGCTAACATTCTAACCCTAAAACAAATGGTTCCGTCATGTACACATGGGGGAAAAAGGTGTGTAAATTTAATTACAAAAAAATTACAATTTTATTTTGAATCCTAAAATATACTACCTCATGATTTTGATCACTTGGGTATGTAAGAATCATGGAATATGGTAACTGTCAAGGGATCTCGGAAAAACTATACTCCTTTTCTAGATGAGCAAACTGTTGCCCTTGATAAAGGTCAAGCAGCTTGTTAGGCATGAACCATCTCAGAAAACGAGTTGCCTTGAGTTCTCTCCCAGTGGAGAAAGTTCTGAATCCAAAATTACATTAAATCAAATTTGTAGAAATCATCCAGTAAAAAATCATGCAATCTAGCAGTTTACCAACTAGCTAACTGTAGAAAAAAAACTCTCAAATATTTTCACAATAAACTTTTTTTTTTTTTAACAATGGAAACAATATGGAATGTTTCTCAGTGAAACAGTAGATCATAAAGCAGCATTAAGGGAAGTTCAAAAACATGAGAACACAGTGGTTTGCAACCAGGTAAAATGTAAGGAATTGCCCACCGAGAAAGACACTAATATTCTAGTGTTATTAAGAAGTATAATGAAAATATATTAAGTTCTATTTTTAACATGATGAAAAACAAATTTATAATTATATTTTATAATTCCTTTTTAAAAAATGTCAAAAAATCCTTACAATATCTGAAAATAGAGTGGGTCCTCATCAAATTCTCGATGGAGTGGAAAAGGTTTTGGAAGAACTACAGTGTTATAATAATACTTAGTCATTTTCAAGGAACAAATGTACTTCTCAATATATCAGAAAAAACAAATAGATTAAAGATATACTTATTAAATTTTATTGATATGTTCTCTCCCTACTAGTAGTATCATTCACAATCTAAGTGGAAAGGTCGGGGTTAACTCTGCAACCTTGATCTTACATCTTTTTGCTTCTAGTCCATTTTTTTTTTCTGTCCTCAAAACAACTGAGTAGTAGGTAATAAGAGTTAGACAGTGTTTACATTCCCCTGCCCCTAACATGAGGAGAGATCTGTGAAAACATTAATATGGCTATGTCATCAAGAGCTAATGATTTTCGCCTCTTTCATTTTCCTAAGGTGGCCCTTAGATTTGTGCCTGTTTTCACTCTCAAAAAAAACCTTTAAGCTCCCTCTTGAGATAAGAAGAGAGCTGTAGATAAGAACAGTTCTAACTTCCCCTTAGAGAGAGAGATTCTATTTAGAAGTTGGTTGTGTGATTTGTTTCTATGTGTAAATAAGGTCCAAGTAGTTACTTACATGATTTTCATGATGGAAATATAGAAATATTAGTAATCACTATTAGAATGTTTGAATGGTCTCTTCTTAGGGTTTTAAAAACACTAAAAAAAAGAGGAATTGGACAAATGAATAAATACAAGGTTATGGGTAGATTTTCATAGGCATAGAGTGGCTATATAAAATAAAGGTGACATAAGTCTAAGTGTGGACTTGTTTAATAATCAGCCAATCTCCATTAAAAATCTGAAAAACAAATCGACCCATGGTAGAGACAAAGACTCAGTCATGTATCTAGTCCTATTTTTCTTTCTATGTACATCTCCTTTGTCTTTTGGTCTTTGTTAAATGATTAAAATGTTTGCCTCTACATTTCTCAGCAACAGATTATAACAGAACAATGACCCAGTACAATACTAGAAGACTTCACTCCTAATATTGCTATCTTTCCTGACATTGCTGATGCTGCTGACTATATTACTTCATGACCTGGAACAAAGATGTATGTTGTATGCTCCTAGGCTGAACGGAACATTGGAGGTCATATCCATAATTTCAGATGAAAAAAGGAGGAGACTCAAATGGAACGACGCATTTAGTCATTCTTTAATTAACAGGGGCTACAGGAATAGAACTTGGTTCTCATAAACTGCTGGCTGAAAATTTCCAGAATACAAATCTAAAAATAGATTTAGAATAAGGCTAGGAAATTTAATGATGGACATCACCCCAAAATTCCTGCTTTGAAAAACCTGGATTCTAATTTTAAAGCCATGTTCGCTGACATTTTCATTTTATACCCATATTCATTGACAAAGTGCTTCACAGACACAGGAGCAAATCTGATTATAAACAATAGTGATGATGTCAATAAATGTGGTAACATAAATACCAAAGCTGACTCTTCTTAAAAATGATATGAAAAGTTCTCTGATAAATATTTAGATAGATGGATAAAAACAGTCTGCAAATAACACCTGGTACCCACTTTCTGATGGGTAGAATAATCTGATATCTCCTCAATATACTGTGTAAATCAAAAATTTGTGCTGTGTATTTTATTAGCTAATACCAGGGGGTATTTTAAATTTATTTTTTAAAAATAGCTTTTTTGAAGTATAATTGGTGTACAAAAAAAAAAAAAACTGGGCATATTTAATGTATACAGTTTGATCAGTTTGGCCACATGTGTACATCCATGAAATCATCATCGCAATCAAGGTAATAAACATATCCGTCCCCTTCAAAAGTTTTTCCCTGCTCCTTTGATGTTGTTTTCTTGTGGTAAGGACGCTTAACATGAGATCTACTCTCTTAACACATTTTCAAGTGCATAATACTGAATTATTAACTATAGGCTCTATGTTGTACAACAGATCTCTAGAACTCACTCATCTTGCCTAACTGAAACTTTATACCTGTTGAACAGCAACTCCTCACTTTCCCCCACCCTCAGCACCTGGCAACCATCATTCTACTCTGTTCCAATGAGTGCAACTATTATAGACCCTACATGTAAGTGGAATCATGCAGCATTTGTCCTTCTGTGGCTGGCTTATTTCACTTAACATAATGTCCTCCAGGATCTCACCATGCAAAACCGTTCACTAAACGTGTGGTGTATGTCTGAGGGTAAGGGAGGCAGATGATGACAGGTGAAACTACTTCAGTTAAATATTGAGAAATTTTAAGGCTTAGTAGTAGATACATGGAAGTTAATTTTACTATTTTTTTCAACCTTTGGGATTGTTTCAAATTTTAAAAAGAGAGGAGGAAAAAAAAAACCCTCACTGTGCCTCATCCATCCATCTGTCCAGTTGAAATAGATTCCTTTTTTTCATTTTTTTTTTTCAGTGTGACAGTTCATAGATAATTCAACATTAGATACTTCTTAAATTACTGGTCTCACTCAGCAACATTTCCATGCCCCTGTCCACCCCCCTGTCTTTTTCCTCTCTAAACAAAATATTTTCTTTGATTCACCCTTTGTTCATTTGTGTAAACACAGATATTTATGCAGGTGCATATATGCTGTACCTTTAAAGCAGATCCTAGCTGAAATTACCAAGCAAGAGATCCCAGTTAATCTTACTCCTTCTTCTCCTTTATTCGGAGGAAGGCTAACTTCATAAACTGATATCTGCTTCTGGCTACTAAATAGTGATTTTTGAGAATTCACTCTGGTTTCATTCATCTACTTATTAACCCAATGTTTGTTGAGTATGAAGTAAATGCTAACATTGTACGAAGAGCAAGGTACACAAAGAAATATAGGACACAATCTATGTGTTTTCCGCACAATACTAAGTAGCAAGTCAATAACGGGATGTGTTTTAGTATTCCTTAATATTCTCGAAGCAGTAAAGAAGGATATCTAAGGTACTCAGATGAACTGGAAGGTTAGGTATGGAAAACATTCTGTAGGAAGTACTTCCTGGGGATAGTAGTAAAAAATAAATACAAAGGTAGGAAGAGGACACTAGGTATAGAGTTCAACCCAAGGAGAAGCATTAAACAGACTGACAAGGTACTGTATTCAGAGAACTATAAACAGTTAACTTTTAATACATCATGAGATGGAAAGTAGGAGATGACTAGAGATGAGGCCATTGATCTAGAAAGGTCAAGATAACAGAGAGCTTCATATCACATGTTAAAGATCTTGGACTTTATCCTGTAGGTAATTAGAAACCAAATGTTTAAACAAGTAAATTATGTGATCAGATTTCCATTCTAGATAGATCACGGTAACCATTCTATGCAGATGAGAGATCATAATTATGGGCTTAATATAGGGCAGTGAAAATAAGGATAAGGAAATAGGTTAAACTGTTCAAAAAGTTAATTTATAAATGAAGCAGTGTTTAATATCTAATTAGATGTGAGGAATGAAATAAGAGTTCAGGGAGGGAAAAGCAAAGGATTACTTAGATTTTTTTTTTTTTTTTTTTTTAGTTTAGTTGACCAGGTAAATGGTTGTTCTAATAAATTATAAAGAGAACACTGGAGGAAAAAAAATCAATCATATAGATGATTTCAGTTGAGATTTTTTTCTTAGGATTGTTTTGTGGGATAAAAGAAGTAAAACATGAAGACTTAGTCCTGGGCCTGGCATACAGTAAATATTCCATACATGCTACCTATGATTAGGAAACTTAAGGTGAACAAAGCAGATGATGATCTTAGGCAGTTAGCTACAAAAATTCTGAGATCACTTAGAAAGATCTGAAAAATAAGAAATTGGGAACTCAGCATCGTATTTGATATTATAATCCTAAATAAGTTGAACCAGAAATAGTGTGTAAAAATACAAACACATAAAATGAAATAACAACAAAACAATGAGGTAAGTTCAGGCCTTAGGCAAACGCCAATTGTGAAGTCAGCAAAATGAAGGAACAGTAAGATTATATTAGAGGATAAAATTTGACATAATATAGAAAAAATATATATTAATATAAAGAAAAGCTAATTTCTTTGAAAATTATAACCCAAATATTAAAAGCCAAAAATTATTAAATCTATAGCCTTGAATGACTATCTGTGAACTGTCAAACAGAGCAGATCTGAGAGGATTGGCTTGGATTTCAACTGAAATAGCTAAATTTTTTGAAGTCATTGTTGGACTTGATTTTTTAAAACCTGCCCTGAAAATATTTTAAGAAGTATACTTCCAGAATATTATGATAATGTTATAATAAACTGTTAGTGCTAAGTTTTGCCTATTCCATATTATGAAAATAAGTATTTTTCTTAAAATGTAAATGTTTGGATATATAATGACATGACATTAAAAAGTCTAGAGTAAAGCTTTTGTGTCCAACTAAAGCTTTAAGAACAATATATTCAATCTGTTTTACTGGTAAGATTTAACACTTTTCCAGTTGACTATTGTAATAGAGTGAAACCAAAAGATGAATCAATGCCCACTCTATATTAAACAGATGTTTTTGTCATCCAGCTTTTTTTATTAATCATAGAAGAGAAGCCTCAATTAGAATCATCCCCTTGAGTCCCATATTTTAAGAAACCAAAATGTTATTTTTTCCTCTGTGAGTAATGTCATCACAAATTATGTATTTAATAATATTCTCCAAATGTTATCTTATTTTGCTTCTCTAGATGAAACAAAGGGTAATAATCAATAGAAAAGTAAATTAACCCCCAAGAAAACACCAAGATGAGCATTTGGTAGTAAAGAAACAGAAAAGTGCTCAGAGATGAAATTTATAACTTGGCAGACAAGACATCTGAACATGACATTTTTAAAAGACAATGATTTACTGCCATAGGTTTATAAGCAACATTATTAATGCCTCCAAATGAAAACAACACAAAAAAACTGCTATGACACAATGGCCTATATTCTTCACATTACAGTATTACCTGCTAAATTTCCTACAGGGAACACTTAAGATTGCATTAAAAAAAAAGTAATTTCTAAGTAAAAATACAACCGGGAAATGATACACCCATAGTTTTATGAAGACAAAATGTCTAAGAAATTATATCGATTTATGGATTATAAATTCCCACATTTAATCAACTGGGAAAACTCACATTCTATTGTTTTCAAACTGCTATATTATTCTTCTACATCTCAATGTAGTGAGACGGCCAAATTAAACAATTTAAACACCATAGTCAGATATTCAGATTTTACACTAAAAATATTCTCATCTTAGAAAAAATATTCAAATCAATTATAATTTTAAGGATGGCATTTTCCATATTGTGTCAATATCTTTTATAAGTACTTAAATTGTTTTTTAATACTTCACCTATTTTTGTCATGATTGAATCATTTCAATTGATTTAGACCAAATTTACTTTAGAGAAATTAGCGATGTTGAAATCTAGTAAGCTCAAAAGATAAAGTACATAATTGAGCAAACAATATTGCCTAAAGCAATTGATCCCTTTTAACTCTATCAATTATCAATGGAATATGTTTTATGATAGATCTTTATAAATCGATACCTAGAAATGCCTGTATTTCCCCTGTTTGACTTGTAAAAGAGAAGTTTGGGTTTTTTTTTTCGGAGATTTCCCCAAGTATCTTATAAAATCTATCATTTAGGAATTCCTTTGGAATGAATGAAAAACACTCGTATTTAACAGTTTCGATTAAAAACTGTCACACAATTATTGACAATAATAAATAATAATAATATAATTATAACTTATTGCTGAGATTAAGTCTAGAAAATGAAGTAAAATAATCATTTGCTGATTAAAGTTGTACATTAAGTTGTATAATGGGATATACAGGCCTGCATGATCATAAAGGAAAGATTCATACTCTCAAAAATTTTCTTTCTTTCTTCCATAAAATTGAGTTATAAAAAAGTCTCTTTTTGATTTAAGAAAGAGACGGAAACATTTTTAAATAAAAATTTTAAATTTCAGGGCTCAAATCCAATAATTTTTAAGATTATTTTTTATAGCAAAAGAAAAAGAAAGAGCATCGCATCTTTTGTGATTCCCAGAACAGCAACACACGAAGAAGTTATGATGACATCTATATAACTTCTTATTAATTTAATGAAGAATATATCCATCAGGTTAGGTCTAAACCTAAACATATGATTATTCTATTGGAAAAAAATGAGAAATGAGAGCACTACAAAATAAATATTTTAAATGAATTATAATTAACAAATAAATTAACATACATGTTAATAAATGACAGAACAATTACTCAAAATAAATCTGAGTTCATCAAGTACTTCATAATTTAAAAACATTTACTCATAATGATTTGTTAATATATCATTTATAATGTTAGCTATATCCAACTCCCAACATAAATACTAGCTCAATAAAGAAAAATATTGGTATTTTTTCACTTAATAGACAAATATACGAGTAAAAATTCTTGAACCATGGAGAATGCCTAAAAATTATCATCTATGACACTGCTCAACAGTAGGAGTTGTAGTTGAATATATATTCTGGTTAATAGAACATTGCTGATAGAAGTAAAAAAAAAAAAAAGTTTCTTCATATGATTTAAAATGGGTATTTTCTACCCATTAAATTAATATTTAATGATGAGTTCAGAAAGAAAATAAACACTATCACAATTATTATTTTTTGTATTTCTAAAAATGCTACCCAATGCAATTAGCTAGGAAATAATATAGCAAGTACAGATACTGGAAAATAAATAGCAAAACTATGATTTTTTTGATGATATGACTACTTACATGGCAACCTAAAAAGAAATCGACTGACAATTTATTTGAATATATAAGAAAGTGTTCAAACTGAATAATGAAATTGTTTTCTTTTCCTTTATATATCACAAATCAAAAATATAAATAAAATAATTAATTATAGCTATAAAAATATAAAATATATAAAAACAAAAACAGTAAAAACTGTGCAGGACCAATTATGAAGTAATACACATACATGTGTGCACATGTGGACAAACATATTCACACCATTAAAGAGTAACATCAAATATCAGATAACTAGACAGAAAAACACATGCCGTACTGCACAGTGAGATAACTTCTGATTATAGAAATGGTAAATCTTCTCAATCTATTAATCAAAAGTTTTGCAATAAAATTCCCAATTTTTCAAATATACCTTAACATTTTTAGCATTTGACTTTTATCTTTAAAGACTATATTGAAATTCTAAGTGATTTCAAGATTATTAATAGTGCTGAACACATTTAGACATATGAAAAAGCTTGCTGTGGCCATAAATTCAAAGAATATACTAACATTTTGGCTTTAATTTAGATTTTTTTAAAGTTGAATTCAGATTGATAAGAACTTACAAGTTAACCTTTCTATGCCCCCTTTTCATTGATCCCATAAATGTTTATTATGAAAGAAACTACCAAAAAAAAAAAAAAAAAGCTATCATTATATTAAAGGTCATGTTGAGACTGATCACAATCTATGCGTACTTAAAGATCAATACATGACCAACAGTCTTGTCTAGCTCTCTTCCTTCTGGATTGTTATTTGATGGGACTACTTGCAAAACTAATCACTGTTTGCAATTTTCCCAATTAACATGAGTCATATTAAAAAAAAAAAAAAGTGGACAAAAAGAGAAGAGGTTCTCAACCTTATTCCCTATACCACACTTCTCAACATAGACATTCCTGGCACTGTCTTGCCTAAATCTAGATTTTAAATGTTTGTTGCTTTTCAATTATTTTAAACTGTAATACTGTTTGATAAACAAACAAAAAATATTTCTCCAGAGGTCCTCCAGGGGTTTTGTGAGCTTATCTTTTTTTGAAATCTACCCTCAGCTGAGAATCAAAGCCCAAGTCCTATTGATCTGAGTAGCTGAATTCTTCAGAAAGTATTAGAGTTAAAAGGTAAAATTGATTGCATTTCATTCTTATAGTTGTCCAATATTCAAAACAAAAGTATTGTTGCTAGTATTTGATCATACAATCTTCTTATCTATGTGTGTGTGTGCATGCATGTGTGTGTATAAAATCGATTTGCATTGTATACTCTTTTTTCAGTAACATTATTGGAATATCACAATAAATATTTATTAGGATAGAAAAAGATAAATGATACTATCTGTTAAATAAATAATTATTTTTGAAACTAATTCTTTAAAAAAATTATGAAAGCCTCTTTATCAGAAACAAATTAAAATTTATCCTAGCAACAGCATGGTTTTGTCACCTTTGATCATATCCACTTCAAACTAAATCTTTATAGACCGGAAATCCTAGACTTATCGCTATGTAAGTAGACTATGTGTATTTGTCACTACGTATAAAAACCGTTTCTTCCCTCGAATCACTTCAGTTGGCTCTCCCTTTGAACTATCTCCATCCCTGAAATCACACTCATCAGCAACAAAAGCACAATATGCCACCACCTCTGCTGCCTCTCAGGCCATCTGCAGCTAAAATGGCTGTGAATGAATCACTCTCATGAATCATCTGTTTACATTTATTAAGATAACAGAGAACAAATGATAACAAAAAGTGTATTAGCTAAATGATGAATATGCTACCAGAAGTTATATATGATATCAACAAAATGTCAGGAAGGCAATATGGGACTATGTCTTACCTGTCAAAAGTTATTTCCAAAATAAATGGACCTTAGGCAGCATGGCCAATGCTTTCATTTTGGCTGTCTTAATGATCAAAGCAAATCACTGCATGATGGATTCAGCTGTTTCAATCACAATGAAGGCCAAAATGAATGGATTAGATGTTCAGCTGTCCTGATCATCCGAAAGAAATAGATATGTTCTCAAAGTTAAAAAAAAAAAAAAGTTGCTGTGATTTGATGATATCTGAAAGTGACTAAAATTGTACCTTTATACAGAACAAATATTCCATAGATTATAACCAGTCTGCCAGTTATATTTGCCCTCTACCAAATTATCTGAATCTGGATTTCATAATTGGAATGCGATGATATATATAAAGAAAAAAAATCACTACCATTTACTGAATAAATTTTAGTGTTTCATAGGCCTTCATTCATTCATTTCTCACAACAATCTTCTGAGATGAGTACCGTTATTACCCACATTTTAAAGGTGAGGAAATCAAGGCATGAGGTCACACTTGCATAAAATCATGTAGCTAAAAATTGTGTGAAACTGAATAGCTAGTAATTGAGTCGCTCTATTGTCAAAGCTTGATCCCTTTATTGCAATATAATTTAAAAACAGTTAAAATGAATATTAAACCACAAATTAATGTAAAAAGTCAATTTTTACTTATATCGATGTAACTATAGTTCTAATAATTAAATTATGAAAAGTGAGTAAAATAGTTTATTATTTATAATGCTAATAAGGCAGTATTATATGTTAATACAATAATATACACTAATAACACTAAATCGATTTCAGATTACGTAAAATATTGAGAATTAGAAGTCATAGATTAACCCAAATCACAGGTAAAACTATACTATATTCAATTTTTGATATTCAGAGCATACAGAAACCATAAATAAGGCATAAGAGAAACCTGGCATTCACTTATTTCCCTAGCAGGCTTGAAATTAGACAGCTTCTTATTGCTGAACTCTTTGGGCTTAAAGGAAGTTTGGTCAAGTGTTGGGGCTGGGTTCCAGGGGAAACATAAAGGAACACCTCCCTTCCTCAATCAGAACAAGTACAGGTTTCTGTAGTGTGCTGCCCATAATTAACCGGCAAAGCAGGATGATGCCCAGAACTGCTGACGCTTGCCTCAATCCAGTTACCTGATTTTGACTATAAATGGCGTGGAAGTAATGAAGGAAGAACTAATTTATATACTTGAAATAGAGAAGGTCTTTCTAACAAAGTCACCAAAGCCAGAGCCATAAAAGAATAGGGGGGAAAAAATCAATGAGGTCAATCACTTAAATTCTCATTTTCTGTGCTGCAAAAAACATCATACACAAAATCAAAAGGTAAATGACAAACTGTGAAAATACTTGCAATTCCAATGACATATTATGCACGATAGCCAATTACCTTAATATATATATAAAAAAAACTCATAGAAATAAAATGACTAGCAAGAGAAATGTGGAAAAGTATATGACCAAATTATTTGCCCATAAACATAAAATATAAATGGCTCCTAAACATATGAAATAATACTCCGCATTATGCATAGTAAGGGCTATGTAAATTGAACTTATATTGAGATATTAGGCAAAAATTCAATAAGATTATTTTTTTTTACTTAACGCTATTAGTGAAGGTTCTGAAAAAAAACAGGAACTATTTTGCCCTAATGGTGTAACAATAATTTCTATAACTGGTGGGAAGAAAATTTTGGCAATATCTAACAAAATTGCAGATGCAAATACTTTTTGACACGGTAATAACTCTAGAAGTTTATCTTACTGCTAATTTTTCGTACTTGTAAAATGACATTTGTACAAGATTATTATAGACTTTGCTGTAGTAAAGAGATTAGAAACCATATGTTTATTAAGAAGGAACTGAATAATGCACACTCTGTTCACAAAATGGATTATTATTCACCTATAATAAAGAATGAGAAATTTCCTTATATATGGAAATTTGTATAATATGTATAATATGCTGCTTTCTGTACGATAAGCATACATTTGCTTTCATATGCTTAAAATTATCTCTGAAAGGATCTCTCCAAAAACTAGTAATTTGGGGGTTTCCTATGAAAGAGAACTAGGAAGTAGGAATACTTTTACTATAGATACTTTTGAAAGTTTCTGAATATTGAACTATGTGAATGTGAGCTATTTGAGCAATGTAATTTAAAATAATGATCTGGATTTCAGACCCCCAAATTGGTGTTTCATTTATTCACGTTTAGGAGACTGAGATTTGCCTTCCACAAGACTGAATATAAATTCATGATTCCCTTTCCAGTGATGCTATGTATCTAAACAAAAGATGTTAAGAAAGAATGAGACGTTATATATATATATACTTGACCAACATTCTTATTTTATATACCTGAACTCTTAAAAAGTTCTTTTATGTCCCATTATTTAGTTATACTTGTACAGAAAACAGCATTTTAGTATCACCTGGGACAAATAGGTACTAAGTAAACATGTCTCAGAGAAAGCATTTTTCAGTAATAATAATTTCTCCAGAAGTTGTAGTAAGAGCTATTTGATGATCTGGAAACAAATGATACAATATAAAATGAAAGCCAACTTTCTTTCTTTTCCATAGATCTGTAGCAAAAAGTAATTCCAGAAATTGCAGTTCAAGAAGAATCCTTTTGCAGGGAATAAAATATATAGGTAGCAGAGGAATTATCAGGTGGTAGCCGGTATAATAAATTACACTCTCAATCAATTAAATGAAAGGATATAAAATACATTGAATCAAAGTTGAAATCCTGATTCCACATTTATTTCATCTTGATCAGTCTACTGATTTAGTTTACTAGTAAATCAGAGCATGGAGAGTTTATCTATTGTGTGTGTGTGACAAATAGCACCTAGAAGAATGTATGAGTTCCACTGAAATCACTTTATGCTAATATCAATAGTTTGAGAAATAAACTGTGATCATTCCATTTCAATGCATTGCATTTGTTTAAATTGTTGTGTTTGTGTTCCCTTACCATTGCTTAGGAGTTGCATTTTAAAATTCACTTTGTCCCTTACTCAGCTACTATGAAAGAAATGCATATTTTCTATGCATTACTAAGAACGTCAAAGTGAATTTAGCGAGGATCAAACTAAACTCAGGCCTTCTCCTTCTCAGTCCTTTCCTCCTAAGAAAATGTGTTTGTGTTTTTGGACTTAGTAAGTATTTTTCTGACCTTTAGCTACTGGCATTTTTTTTACCTCCTTTTTCTGGATTATCCAACTGTTTAATTTATTCTCACAGAGTCTCTTGGCCTTTAAAAGTTTAAAGGATCTATTAGAAAAGAAGTTTGTGATACACCATAATTTTACAGGAACAAATAAAAGGTCAAAGGACCCAAGCCCGGAGATGACAAGATAGTTCACTGGCAAATCAATACCAGGCTTTGTGTTGACCATGACGAAAGATTTATGAGCAAAGGGCAAATCATTTAGAGGGTTCAGGGAAACCCTGTGCTTGGGCAAGATCGTCCTCTCTGCTCTCTTATCTCACCTGAAAATCTGCCTGTCTTGCATCACAGTTCTCAGTAAAAATATCACAAAACATAAGTTTAAAGTCAAGTTCTAACATTTAATATATTTTAAATATAAGTTTTTCCACATATTTTCAATTAAATGAAGAAAGCGTACATTCAGTGAATAATATGAACATTAGGATGGCTCCATGGTTTAATAATTAATGAGTCCAGCTTCCACTTGGGTATGGGTAATGTCTTGAAATTCTTCCAAACCAGTCTCTGGAAAATGGAGGGTGTAGGTATAAGTGCACTATCCAGTAAGAGTGTGTACTATCTTAATGGGGCAATGCTTTTTTAAAAGATATGTCTACATCTAATTTCGTTAAAATTAAAGATCACTTTTTATTTAAAAAGTTAACACTTGGAAAAGGTTGAAAAAAAAAATTGGCCAAAATTTGCTTAGAATTCTAAGATTCAACCTAAAGACTTATTTCAAAATAGTCTTGTACATGTGTATACTTGCACTGTCTAAAAGGTAGCTGCTAACCATGTAAATTAATTAACTACTATGAATTAAGATGTGTAGTAAGTGTAAAATTCACATGGATTTAGAAGAGAGTATAAAAAAAGGATGTAGATCTCATTAAGAATTTTTATATTCCTTTTTTATATCCACTTAAACCTTAAAATGCTACCCATATGGATACTGAGAGGAATAAAACATATCATTGAGATTCATTTCATCTTTTTTCTTTTTTCCTTTTTAATGTGGCTACTATAAAATTTAAAATTACATGCAGTTTACATTCGTACCTCACATTATATTTCTATTGTTCTTTATGTATAAATTTTTTAGCGTGTATATATATGTGCATGTGTGTATGTACAAATACAGATATAGATAGATAGATAGATGATAGATAGATAGATAGATAGATAGATAGATAGATAGATAGATAGATGATATAGATATAGATGATATAGATATAGATATAGATATAGATAGATATATATAGAGAGAGAAAATACTTTCATGAAGCATGTAGAATTTTTTTTAAAGAAGCCGTTCAAAATACTACACAAACAAATGCTGGCTTTGAATGGCACAGGTTCAAGAATAGGTCACTAGAAGCTCAGCATAATACCCATAATGTCTAAGGAGCCTCCAGAGGGGAAAGTGATAGCATGTCTACATGTTTTAATCCCCCAGTAGCACAGGCAGTCGCTCTGGAAGACTGCAATAAGCTGCCTTTCCAGATAAGGTAATACAAGTGATTATGAAGAAAAGCTTTAAAATCCGCGCAGTAAATCACTAAAAAAAACAATGTGTTCAGAATTCTTAAGGCAAGTAAATTATTTTTCCTGGACTGTGCTAGTATGCTCTACTTTGTCGGTTTGTAAAGGTGGTCTTTGGAGACATCGTAATATTGGAATTGCGTTTATTTTTTATATAACATGAACTAGACACTTAAATTAGCAGCAAAGATTTATTTTCCTCTGCCAATGCCCTAAGATGAGGCTTCTTGCTACCACTAAACACTAGGGTGATGGTAAGAAAGATATAAATGTAAAATCTAATTTGTAATTTCTTTTGTAATTACAAACAAACTCTATCAACGAGTTCTTCTTTGGTTAAGTCACCACAAAATCAAGTGAGGTCTGGAGTGACAATTTCCTCTGTGAAGGCAAGACAAATATAAAACCCAAAAGTTTTTCTTCTTGTCCAGACATGAAGGTACATGTCAAATTTCACTAAAATGACCTAAATTCTTATAAATCATCAGTTACATTTTATTGCAGTGATGATTTGATATAACAAATTGTTAGCAAAATGATGCAAATTTGATCCTCCCCACTCCCCGAGCAAACCAAAGTCCAATCTAAAATGTTTCTCTGTGAACATCAAGCATTTCTCCAGTTAAAGCATTCAATACTATTTACATTTTTGATGATGGCATCCTTTCACATGATCTTTTAGATACGAAAAAGTCCTTAGGTCTATAGAAAATATAACTTTATAAATAGAATTTTGGAAAATGTAATATTTGATTCATTGATTCTACAACTATGAGATCACTTTAAGGATTCCAAACCTCAACTTCACTGTTCCTTTTTTTTTTTCTTTCTTTTTAATTGGTCTATCTAGACAAGCCTATGCTATGTTCATAGTGTAGTTAAATACCATGCATGACTCCTGACATTATGCTGTTATTACCTTAAAATGGAAACATTCATTTAAAGTATATAAGTGGTGTACTTTTAAAGAACCTTTCTGTGGTTTTCCAAAAGCATTCCAAAGAGGTTACTTACGTTGCTTTGAAACTGGTTTGAGTTATGGGAAGGCCATAGCCTCAGACCAGCAGCTGAGACAGCAAAGGAGATGAAAGTTTTTAGCTTGAGATCCAAGGGGAAACACAGCTGCTACAGCTGGCCTGCTCAGATCTCAACACTTTGTACAATGATCGAGAAGGCGATAATGCTGTGCCTCAGCTTGAAAAGTGCATTAATAAAAACAATCTTTAAACAGAACAGGAAAATCGATTAATCAAATCTAGGCTCCAGGCTGAAAATGAAATGGTTAAGAAAAAAAAAAAAAATGAAGGGGAAATCCTTTTAGATTCTTTGAGATACCCACTCCTGAGATATTATCTTGACTAAAAGACACCATACAGAGGGTGGAATATAACTTCTTAAGAAACCAAGTTTACCTTGGACAGGTACTTCTAAAGAGTTTCAAATTACTGTAATAGAAAATTGGAGTTTGGCAAATGTATAACTCCCATAATAGGTGCCAGAAATGTCTCAGGCTACAGTTTGTTTCTTTTAATAGTTATACTGCAGAACACATGTGTAAAGCTGGTAGATCTTAGTGATTAATTGTGCCAACATGTGGAGTACCTGAAGCTGTACCGCAAAGCAATTGTCTAAGGAGGACAAATGTGTTTCCATGAAACTGTCAGGGAAGCTATGGCAAAATATCTGGATAGGGCTCTTTTCCAAAATAATTACAAATATCAGAAAAATGTAAGACTCCTCATATTAACGACATCTTCCTTCCAAGAACTTCAAAGTTCTAAACAGCTATTATCTTATTAACTTAACAACCCAGTCAGGCAAATAAGAGAGTAGTATTATTACACCTATTATTACACCTATTTAAAGATAAGGGCTCTGGCTTGGTAAGGGCATGAAACTTCTCTAAGGCCACACACTAAGTTAAAGAGGAAATAAAACTAGGCCAGCTCATCTTGGTCTAGAAATACTTCACTATTCATTTGTGGTTAATTCTGCTCTCAAGGTAAAAAAAAAAAAAAAAAAGTTAAGAAAATTAAATGTACTACATTTTACATATATAATTGTTTTGTTTGTTTGTGAAACAATAGTACATTTGGAAAAATGGCAACAGCATAAAAGATTATAAGAATTAGCAGACAAGTGAGCCATCTTCTATTTTATTATATTTGTCAAAAGGCAACATAAAACCAATCTGTTCATTTTGAATGCTAAGATTACTTTTCTGCAAATAAACTATAACACCATAAAGACACAAGAAATATTCTATAATTTTGTTTTCAACAACCAAAGAAATATGTTAGTTCAAACAGATCTACTAGCTGTTTTAAAGGAAAAGGGGAGATTTGTTTATTTCATTTCTTCGCCCTGCCTATAAAAATAGAAATTTTAGAGTAATATCATAACTTCAGTCAGAAGTATTTCCTTTCAATCAATCATTCATCCACCTAAATTTGTTCTAGGTCCTGAGGATAACGCAGTGAACAAAGGCAATAACGTCCTCGCCCTCATGGTGATAAGTGGTAAGCAGAAAAACTAACACAGGGTTAAGGTTTTAGAGAGTATAGGGTGGGGGCGTAGGTTGTTTTGTTACACAGAAAATCAGGGAAATCCTGTCTTCATGAACAGACTAAAAGAAAGTGTGGGAATGAGCCAAGTGGGCATCGGTGGATAGAACTGTCAGGACACAAGTGTCCTGACAGCCTGAAGAGAAATGAGCCTGTGGGGAAAATAAGGTCAGATAGAGAGACTAGGGGAGAGAGAAGGATTGAGATCATGTCAGGTTCATAATCCTTGTGAGACCTTGGCTTTCACACAAAGTGAGACTGAAAGTCTCCAAGAGTTTAGAGCAGAACATGAAGGGGCTTATATTTTAAATAGACTTGAAAAAAAAGATGGGTGTGCGTATCAGGAAGAAGTGGAGGCAGGAGCTCACTTAGGTGGTAACTGCAGTAATTCAAGTAAAGACAATGGCGGCTCAGTCTGCCACAGCAGTGGCAATGGAGAAACAGGATGAAAGCCTGGACACATGTTGAAGGTGTAGATGATGAGATTTGCTGATGGATTGGATAAGTTGTATGAAAGGAAGAGAGGAATCAAGGATGACTTTATGACACTTAACTTGAGCAACTAGAAGATGGAATTTCTATTACTGAGCTGGGAAGTCTGGGAGTGGAGCAGTCTTTAGGTATTTGTTTCGGACAAAGTAAGCTTGTGTGTCTTTTAGATCTAGTAGAGGTGTTGAGTCAGCAGTTCAGTGGAGTTCAGTGGAGCAATGCTTTACAATTACAGAGCTTTAAAGGATCTTAACCAACTCCCTTCATTAACTTGCAAGAATTCATAGGGAATATTCTCATAAACGCATGTTCATTAGCAGCTTTGGCAGAAATCAAGGTCTCCTGAATCCCAGTTTACTCTTACTTTATTAATCATGTTATGTTATAACTATACATTAAAAAAAAATGGTCAATTTTTAAAGGACTTTTAAAGAAAGACTGTACTTTCCAATTTCTAAGTAAGAGTGATTTTGCTCATCTCCCTTTGGAGAGGGCTCAAAACAAAAGTTAGTCTCTTTCTGATGGTTCAAAGTTACCATGAGAATACCAGCAAATACATTAAATTGAAAATAAATATCCTAGGTTGTTTTTATATATATTTAAAAAATAACAATAATCTCTCATATAATCTCCCATTTCTTGTCATTCTCAGTATACCTTCCAGAAGTGCGTACATCAGATGGAAGACTAAAAGGATTTGAGAGGAGGTTCAAAGCACCTAATGAGTATCATCTAATCTTTACTGTTTAATTCTTGGTTTTCAAATACCTATAAGACAGATGAGGCTTAAACATCTTTAAAAGAAAGTAGGCCGTTCATGTTCTTGTTTTCAGTCCCTCTCATATATCATGCGTACACACACACACACACACACACACACACACACACATTTTAATTTCCCTTCTGAGTGGCATTGGGCATTGACTTTGGATGAAAAGTTATATTCTCAAATGTGGGTTAATAAGCTTTATTTCAGAGTATGACAATACCTTTCTTAAATACAAGAAAAAGCATCAATATCAATCTACATTTTTAAATTTATTAGTAAATTTTAATATTAAATGTGAAACCAGATAACAAGTTTAATGAGAAAGAAAGAAAGCAGTCATACTGAAGGTAATGGCTCCAAAGTAAAAAATATATATAACAAAATAACACCTCATTTTTCTCAACTCCTTTTGCTGCACAGTGATACAAGTCATAGGGAGACGACTGAAGCAATACCACACAGAATAAAACAAAACCTTTCTTGGATTTTAGGGAACAAAAAGTGAATCAGAAAGTCCTATATGAAGAAAGGCTATGAGAGCTAGAATAGTACAGATGGGGAGCAAATAGAAAGAAAGAAAGACATAAGCAATGATGGCAACAGAGCACAAATGCTCCAGGCAAAGTGCCCTTTCTTAGTTTGGGGTACCACCCACTGCAGTGAATTATATCTCTTATTTTCTCCATGTAGTTCTTTACTTATTGTCTTGCTTAGTGGTCTACATAGACTGCTAGACAAAGAACAAAAGATTCTAGAAGATAAACATAGGATATTTCTGTCTTTGGAAAGTCCATTTCTAGTCTGGAAAACACTTCATTGAAGGATGATAAATTTTATAATCTTTTCCTCTTTCATATTCATCTTTCAAATTATTTTAAACATATTAAAATTCTGTTTTAAAAATATATTTCCAATAGCTTACTTGGGAATATCATCAAGAAAATCTAATTGCTGTCTGCTCTAGAAATGAGAGAATAAGGACTGGCATTTGGGTAAGTCAAGAACTTCACCAGTTATCACTTTCCTTATTATAAGACAGTTATGGAGATTAAATAATATATACCATGCAGACACAGTCCAAGCATATGTAGAGCACTCAGTAATTATTGTCTATTTGTTAAATATATGTTTCTCCATAAAATATGGCTAATAATTCCTGCAGATAATGTATAAGAATTTATTTGGAAAGGACACCTAAAGGGATCTGAGAATATGTAAATCGCTTTTACAAAATATACATCAGTATTATAAACCATTACTGATTAATCTTCGATACGTTACTAAAATTATTTAAAAATAAAACAAAAAATAGATAACTTTTTAAAAAAGGTAAAGCAGTCTTCGTTAAGATGGTTTTCTGATTAATTTTCTTCACTCAACCCAAAATAATGCATAGACTGTCAACCAACATATTGATTTTTCAATTCAAAATACTAAAAATTTAATGATTTTTTGAACATAATATACTATAAACATTATAAGCCAATACTTATAAGGCGCTTATACTAGTTATCGATAATGTTATGAATAATAATCTCTCCATCTACCATAAATTTAAGCAGCACATATAACAATGTGTATAGTTTCCCAGAAATTTAAACCATATTTTAATTTAGAATTAGTTACTAGGAAATGAAACAGTTTTTAATATGCATTCATTTTTTATGGTTTCTATCAATCCTTAAAGCCATTTAAAGATCTCATTTAGGATTATAGGATATATATAATTAAGCAAAGCAATTTAATACATGTTAAGTAGAAGTGTAAAAATGATTTGTAGGAAGGGGTACTTTAAACCTCTAAACCATATCTGATGCCAATTAAGCGAGAATCTTTATCACTATAACATTTCTCTTTTCAGTATGGTAATGTCAATTTTACTTCCTGTGGTATAACAACTCATTAAATAATACTTCCAGTGACAAAATTCTCTAACAGGAGACTTGCAATTTAGACAATATTAAGAAGTCATAATCTAAAAATTAGAAAAATATGTGGTCGGCATTCTGATTAAATTACTCTTTATTGTAATATTTTATTTAAAATACTAATGCTTGCCCATTGTGCAATTTTTTTGTCATCACTATTCTATGCCCTGTTATTTTAGGAATGAGAAGGAAAGTGTCTATAAATGAGATAAGGGAGTTAGGCAAGGATCATATCACAAAAGATGGGATAAAAGGCTAAGAAATTTGGATTTTACCGTGAAAGTAATAAGGAAGACTTTTAGGAAGAAAATGAAGAAACTGTATTTGCATATCAAATGTTTTTACAATGGCAATGTGGAAAAGAGTTTCAAGGGGATGGAGACTATAAGCAGAGGTACTAGTTAAGAAATGCCAAGTGCTGGTGATGGACTGTAAGGTACTTGGTCAATATATTGTATTCATGAAGGCCACTCAATGGGAATAGAGTAATTAACAGATGGTGAAAAAGGTGACATTAAAAAGAGTTTGGGCCAATTGCATTCATTGAAACAAGAAAAAAAGAGAAAGGAACAGATTTGAAAATATAATAAATTCAGTTTCAGACTTTTTGAGGTGGTTGTAGGATGTTTAAGTAAAGATGATAGTAAGCATTTGGCACATCTGAATCTGCATTCTAGAAGAGAATTCTGGGAATCATCAGTTACATGAGGGGTTAGAAGAGCTGACAAGAGGAGGGACTTAGAATAGGAGGGAAGGACTATACAGGGGAAATGACAGGAGGAAAAGAGTAAAAAAGAAGAGGAAAGAAGGTAAGTTAAGTAAAAGTTGCATACAAAGGAGACAAAAAAGTAAGGGGTATCATGCACACACATATATAGTGTGTGTGTGTGTGTGTGTGTGTGTGTGTGTGTGTGTGTGTGTATAAAGCATCATTGTGATCATTAATTTATCAACTTGGCAATGGTACCTAGTTATTTGGTAAAGCAGCAATCTAGATGCTATTATAAAGGTACTTTTTAAAATGTGAGGTAGACTTTAAGTAAGGCAGGATAGCCTTCATAATGTGGATGGGCCTCATCCAATCAATTGAAGGACTTAAGAGAAAGGCTGAGATCCCTGCTTCTATGTGTGAGCATGTGTGCATGTGCGTGCGCGCACACGCACACACACATACACACACAGAGAAAGAAGGAATTTTGCCTCAAACTGCCTTTGGACTCAAGAATGAAATATCAATTCTTCTCTGGGCCTCTATCCTGTGAAAACGCCTTGCAGATTTTCAGATTTGCCAGTCCCCATAACCATGTTACCCAACTCTTCAAAATATATTTTTCTTTGACAATATCCTATGTGTGTATCTCTATGTCTCTCTCCTTTTCACGCTCTTATTTCTGTATCTCTGGAGAAACTTCACTAAAAAACCTACAATTCATAGTCAAGAAATATTATATTTTAATTTAATTTATTTTTTTATTTTTCAATTACAGTTGGCATATATTATATTAGTTTCAGAAATACAATATTGTGATTAGACATTGATATAACTTATAAAGTGAACAACCCAATAAATATAGTACTCACTTGACACAATACATAGTTATTACAGTATTATTCACTATATTACTTACGCTATACTTTATACTCCCATGCCTATTTGAACTACCAACTTGTACTTCTTAATCCCTTCCACTTTTTCACCCACTCCCCAAAACCCACCCCCATCTGACAACCATCAAAATGTTTTCTGTATCTGAGTTTGTTTCTGTTTTGTTTGTTCTTTAGATTCCACATATAAATGAAATCATATGGCATTTGTTTTTCTTTTTCTGATTTACTCCACTCAAAGCAATACCCTTTAGGTTCATCCATGTTGTTGCAGATGGCAAGATTTCATTATTTTCTTATGGCTGAGTAATATTCCATTGTATATCTGTATCACCGCTTCTTTATCCATTCATCCATTGGTGGACACTCAGGTTGCCTCCATATCCTGGCTCTTGTAAATAATACAGCAATGAACATAGGACTGTGCACAACCCTTCAAAGTAGTGTTTTCGGATTCTTTGGGTAAACAGCAAGAAGGGGAATTACTAGGTTCTTTTTTGTCTCTTGTTATAGTCTTTGTTTTAAAGTCTATTTTATCTAGTATAAGTATTGCTACCTCGGCACTTTGTTTCCATTTTCAATAAATATCTTTTTCCAGCCCTTTACTTTCATTTTGTGTGTATCTTTTGATCTGATGTGAGTCTCCTGTAGGCAGCATATATAATTGTCTTGTGTTCTTATCCATTCAACCACCCTATGTCTTTTGATTAGAGCATTTAATCCTCTTACATTTGAAGTAATTGTTGATAGATATGTAGTTATTGCCATTTTATTATTCATATTTTTTCTGGGTCCCCCCCCTTTCTTCTTAAAGAAGTCCCTCTAACATTTCTTGTAATACTGGTTTGGTGTTGATGAACTACTTTAGATTTTTCTTGTCTGGGAAGCTCTTTGTCTGTCTTTCAATTCTAAATGATAGCTTTGCTGGGTAGAGTAATCTTGGCTGTACGTCCTTACTTTCTATCACTTTGAATATTCGTGTCAATTCCTTCTGGCCTGCAAAATTTTTGTTGACAAATCAGCTCACTGTCTTATGGAAACTCCCATGTAAGTAACTAGCTGATTTCTCTTACTGATTTTAAGATTCTTTCTTTGTCTTTAACATTTGGCATTTGAATTATGATATGTCTTTGTGTGGGTCTGTTTGAGTTCACCTTGTTTGAGACTCTGTGCTTCCTGGATTTATATGTCTGTTTCCTCCACCAGGTTAGAAAAGTTTTCTGTCATTATTTCTTCAAATTGGTTCTCAATCCCTTGCTCTCTGTCTTCTTCTGGAACCCCTATGATGTGAATGTTGGTGTACTTAATGTTGTCTCAGAGGCTCCTTAAAATATCCTGGTTTTTTTTTTTTTTTTTTTTTTGGGGGGTTCTTTTTATTGTTGCTGCTGTTCTGATTGGGTGTTTCCTGCTACTTTACTTTCTAAATAGCTGATTTGATTCTCTGCCTCATCTAATCTCCTGTTGATTTCTTCTAATGGATTCTTCATTGTATTCTTCATTTATGATTGGTTCTTTTTTATGTTTGTGTTTTTTTTAATCTTCATTTTTATGTTTTCTATTTCTTTAAGTTCTCATTAAGTTCATTTATTCCTCCCCTAAGTTCATTGAGCATCCTTATATGTTTTGAACTCTGCATCTGGTAGATTGCTTGTCTCCATTTTGTTTAGTTCTTTCTCTGGAGCTTTTTCTGTTCTTTCATTCGGGACATGTTGCATTGTCTTCCCATTTTGGCTGCTTCCCTGTGTTTGTTTCTATGAATTAGGTAGGGCTGCTATATCTCCTGATCTTAGTAAGGCGACCTTATGTAGTAGGTGTTATGTGGGGCCCAGTGGCACAGTCTCTCTGGTCACCTGAGCTGGGTGCTCTGGGTGAATCCCTTGTGTCGGTTTGTGCATGCCCTCCTGTTGTGGTTGAACCTTGGTTGCTGTTTGTTTGCACATCAATGAGAGGGATTGACCCATGGATTGATTGGTTGTGAGGACTGGCTGTGACTATAGTGGAGGAGATGTTGTGACAGGTGCTAACCCTATGGAATAGGATTTGCTTTACCACGGCCCTGGTTTGCCTTTTAGATGTATCATCCTTGGACGTGGTGTGGGGTGATAATCAGCTGGGTCCAAAGCCAGCCCTGGGGCCTCCTAGGAGGAGCCCCACTGTAGACCAAGTTCAGCCACAGCCAATGTCCTGCTCAGGGCCACTTGGCATAGACCATTAAGCAATTCAAAGATGGCCACCACTTGTGCTTGTTTTAGGGCTGCTCAGAAAAAAGTATGGGGCACATCGAGGTCAGATGCTGCTTCACTGGGTTTTGTGAACCTTTGAGAGATTTTAAGAAAGTCTGCAGCATGAGCCAAGACAGATCATTTGTATGGAAAAGCCACTGAAACAGGCTTGGGTAGGCCTGTAAGTTGGGTGGGGTGTGGTCTCGGGGAATCACCTGGGCAGAGCAATCTGTGTTAGCCAAGTTAATGTAGACTGAGATATGGTGGCCACCTGCATCTGCACACTGGGATTGGGGAGGGCTCGACAGAGAAACAATGCCCTCTGCCAGCACTTCTGCCTGGGAGAAAGCTGCCCCTCCAGTCCTTGCTCCACAGCCAGAAAACTCAGTTCCTTCCCATATACCCCTGATTCCTTTCAAGCTGCTGCCCCAGCACTAGAGCTCAGAACAAGTGAGTCTGTCAGCAAATAAGTTCGTGCGTGGGCCTTTTCAAAGGAACACCTGGGACTTTGGCAGCCATTGATCTCGCCCAACCACAATCTCCACTGGTTTCCACAGCAAGAAATTGTGGGGCCTTCTCTCCCTGAATCTGGAACCCTAGGCTGGGGGCCCAGTGTGTGGCTGGGATCCCCTCCACAATTGAGATATTCCTCTCGATTTTTAACCACTATATGTGGGTGTGGGACCAACCTGTTCCATGTCTCCACTCCTCGTACCATTCTCAAGGTGGCTTCTTCTATATGTCCTTAATTGTTGGAGTTTTGTCCAGGTAGACTTCAAACAATTATCAATAATAATTGTTCTGTAGTTTAGCTTTAATTTTGATACAGTCGTGAAGGAGGCAAGCACAGCATTTACCTACTCCACCATCCTGCTAAGCACATCTTAAAAGAAGCTGCCATATTGAGCTTTGGCAGAGAAAAGGCCTCAAGGTATTTATGTGTTAAAAAGTATATAAGCCCAATAAGAGAGGGTCAGTCTCTACGTGGCAGAATTATAAATTCCACTTTCTTCTTTATTCATTTCTGTATTCTATAATTTTTCTTGGAAGAGTACATAATAGTTTTACTTTTATAGCCAGAAATAAGTAATGAACTCTCTTAACTAAAAATAAGAACTAGAATTTTACATTACAACTCCAAATAAATTTTTTAATGGTAACTATCAAAATTTTTCCAAGATTGTATACATGTTGGAAATTGTATACGATTTTAATATAGAGGCTTATCTAATAAAAACGCAATGAATATCATAGGTTCCTTTCACATATTTCAACTAACTTCTATAGTTTGCCAAAATATTAAACAATTAAAAAGGGCTTTGCCAAATTGATGAGATATTTCCCAAGGCATAAAAATTTGTTTATACTCTGATAGAATGATATAATATATCTACAAAATAAGTTTTTAACTAGAAGGGATGGGAATTGGTCAGCAGAAAAAAAAAAGACAAAATGAGGGCCATAAAACAGAAGATTGTTTGTGATTAACATCTAACCATCACCCATTTAGGATGGTGCCAATACAAAAAAATATGATTAATCTAGTCATGGGAGCACATAAAGCATCAGTTTTGAAAAGGATATCATTAAATTCACTAAGCCTGATGCCACTAAACATTTGAATCATACCTTACCCAGTAGCATCCCAAAGGGAATATGTCTTTGTAGTATGATTACAGAGAAAATATTTGGTTTCTGAATAAAATAACTGTCCAAGTTAGCATTCTGATGTACTAATAAGTCTCTCTGAGCTTCATTAATGTAAGTCTACTCTGAGAAATAGATCTACTCTTGATGTGATAATAAACCAAGTTTCTGAGCCTGCAAAGTCAGGTAGAACCTGGGAAACCATAAATTTACCAAGGCAAATTTGTTAATGCCACCCTGCGAGAATTACCTGGGTAGATAATTTGCCTTACATAGGTGACACAACTCTGCATTGCCAGGCCACATGAGTTTTTTCATTATATTTTACACCATAATTATACAAATTATCTTGAAAGTTAAAATGGCTCAGATAACCATATCCAACTACAGTTTACATTTTGTTATGTCTTGAAGCTTTTCTTCTCAGGCTTCGTGCAGTATTATTTCTGCTACTAGCATTACTTTAAACTTAACTTTTAAAACTAGTTTACAGACAAGAGTACAATAAGGAAGAAAGTCTATTTTAAACATCATTAAGAAGGAAAAATGATATTTTAACTTAAACAAACATCCTAATATGAACAAAGAATCACTGCAAAAGAAACTCAGTATCACAAACTGCTCACTCGCTCAACATAAAATTATAAAAACTTAGCAGAGTCTTTTTTACTTTTTCCTTTTTAAACACCAAGGGAAATGAAACTAGGAAACTTCATCTGAATCAAAAATTACTTTTACATGTTGTTTTTATTATTATAAGAAGAGAAAACATTTCAAAGTTAAAGTATAGCTAGTTCCAAGGGAATAGTCAGAAATGATACACTACCAGAACTTTCTTTCTTTTTTTTTTTTAATTTCATAGGTAACAAATTGCATTCCAAAAAGAAGATCTATTTTCTAAGTAATATAAATAATGGTTGCAATTCCTCTATGGTTTTGAACATTAGAAATGGGTTTTGAAAAGGAAATCTGGATTGCTGTTACCAGGACTTATTGTAAATTTTTTATATCAAACACAAAAATTTTAGCTAAACTTGAGAAGCATATTTAACCAACAGTAAATATCATACCCTAGCAAAAAAAGTATTAAAAAATCCAGAGGAAAAGGCCAAGAACAGGCACATAAACAAAGTGAATAAACATGTCACCAGAAGAATATAGAAGCTATCTAAAGCCAAATAGCTTTCCTATGCTTATTACAAGGATGTCATCTTGGGAGATAAAATATAGTATCATAAATCTAAAGGTCATCGAATTTTTCAAGGTAACCCAAACATTGTAAGGACATACAATTAATTCTCCCAACAGTTAGTATATAACCAATTACTGCAAAAGCCCGTCTATGTTTCATAAAGTCTATAGGTACCTATGTGCTCTGACTCTTAGGTATAGTCCAACTTAATAAACCCGTCTCCTTTAATATATTTTATGTTTAGTGCACACTTAAAGGAAAAAAAATTGTTTTAAAAAAAATTATTTCATACAATTAAATGAATAATCTTCATTTGATCAAAATATAGTTTACATTTGGATCATCGGTTCAATCTACAAAAGGTAACAGACATGTGAAAATTATCACCATAGTTTTCTCTAGTCTTAATAGCCACTCCTAAATTCAACCTTTAATCCTTTAACAATCCCATCTCAAACTATGCTTTTGACTTTTTCAAATAATATTTGCAACATTAACTGAAGGCTAATTGTATTTAAAAGTGAGTTTTTCTAAAATAATTTTATTTATACCTACATCCTATTTTTAAAAATCACAAGTCAAAGCTCAGATGACAAATATTATCTGTGACATTTATTTGCAGAATACTCATCCTATTTAAAATCTGTTTTTTGAGGGCCTAAGTAGGTGGTATAATCATTAGGTAACGTGTTTATGGAAACAAATGAATATGACAAGTACTAAGAATGTGTATATTAAAAAAGATTGTAACTTCATAGGCAAGCTTCGTTTTTTTTTTTTTATCTACTGAACATGGGTACATTATGATATAAAGAACTATGCTTTGCAATTGTAGTAGGTTAATCCGCAGACTTAAAAAATTTAAAATTTTGAAAATTTAAACTTCACAACCTTTAGGCAATTAGCCATTGGGAGTTATTTAGCTTAAGTTAAATATCCATTGAGTCCTGAGTATGAGCCTGATGTTTTGAAATGTGCCCTAGTCTTTCAATAGTCTCAAAGAAGGCAGCTCTAGATATTCCTATGTCGAATATGAGAAAACAGACTTGAAGAGATTAAGACAGTGGTTCTCAAAGTGTTGTCTCTGGACCAGGAGCATAAACATCATACGGGAACACTTTAGAAATGCAAAATCTCAGATCTTATCCAGACATGCTAAATCAGAAATTCCAGGAGTGTGGTCTGCAATCTTCGCTTTATCAAGCCCTTCAGATGATGTTGTTATATATTAAAATTTAGAACAACCAGGGTTACACATCTAATAATGAGTGAAACTAGAGGGGAACCAGGTCAGCCTCTCTTTTAAAGTCTAAGCTGATATATGGCTTTCAGTTACAGGAGACCCTTTTTCTTTCAAATCTGTATTTCTTTTTAAACTGTATCACTTTTGATAAAGAGAGTGTACTGAACATAATGGAAACTTTGATGTTACAGAATCTTACAATGCCTCAAGGTCAGCATTCTGACAAATGTTCGACTGTCATGTAAAACACAGGAAACATTCCTGATATATTGTCGAGGTTTGAAAATTAAAATACCTGATGCCTCCAGCTCCTGGCTGTTGATCTGGCTAGACTAACTCTCCATCCCCCGCTTTCTCAGTCTACAAACATGCCTTCTTCATTAAACAGGGAGGAGGTGGCCTTTTAGGACTGATATTCAGATAAAGGAGAGGGTTATTTAAAGTTGGGAAGCAAGGACAACTGGGGACATTCACTCTCTACAAGACACACAAGAGGAACGCAAACCAGGAGCAAATATAGAGTCTCCACACCTCTAAAACAGCTCTTGCATTCACCTCTTCAATCTTCCCAGACCCCTCTTTCACAGGACTAAAAGTGCTTTTGATGCATCACCCAAGCAGCTGTTGCAGACTAGCCGTGACATTGTTACAAATCGATGCTAGCCAGAGTCTCAGCAGCTGCAGATCCTTAGATAGTGGGAACCTCGAATCGAATTGGTGTGGGTGAGTATCCAAAGAACTTTGTTTAAAGGAATTCGCAGGTATGACTAAGTCTAAAAGTCAGGATTTCTACAACTTAGTAATGAAGAGAATATCAAAGGTTGACCATTACCACCTCGGGGCATATTTTGGGAATTGATTTTAAGAATTCCAACTTTTCCTTTTCCCTCAACATGCATAAACCACTCATTTATTCAACAATCTGTTGAACTCCTGTTCTATGTCAGGTGGGGTTCTAGGTGGATTGTAGGGAGGCAGGGGGACCAGTGTCAGGGCCCTAAAGTCATGCAAGAGAAAGTAGTTCATGTCAGGATGGTCCTAGGAGAGACAGAGAACAGTACTAGATGGTGTGGGGTGTGTTTGGAAGTAGAGTCTTGCTGAAAGAGTAAATGTAAGGACAGAAATTGTAAAGTGTAAGTTTCAAAAGAAGTGCAATTGTTGGTGGTGATAAGATGTAATATGGGACCTAGGAAATGTAGAGGAAAAGAGTATTGTAGATAAGAAGATCCCTTATCTTTCAGGGAAAGGCCATCCTGTGGAATGGATCATCTGATGTTTAAATCTCCAAGATAGTGACAGACATCATATTAGAAAGACAAACAATAAATAAGGAGTTAAACTCATTACTGCAGAAGAAAGAAGAAAAGGGGTTTTAGTATATGGTAGCAAAGAGGAAAGGTGATGGGAGGTAGCGTCTGCTTAAATAAAGTTCAAAGAAACAGGGATTTTTGGAAAAGGAAGGAAGAGAAATAATACTTTTTGTTACTTCATGACATGTTTTGAGTAGAAAAAATGTGGAGAACCACTGCTTCAAGAACATAATGATGTCCCTAGTTATTTTGGTCTAACTATGGTTAAAGACCTTCTCCTTGGTTCAGAGAAAATAATGATGGATTTTTTCCTCAAAAGGATCTTTACCAGAAAACTAAGATTAACAAAATCGTAATGGTAATAAAGAAAGAAATGAATAAGCTTAAAGAAGATTCCTCAACATAAGTAACCTGTCTAAGCACAGGACCAAAAAGTCGGCTCTGATTAATTTTCATCACCCATATCCCATGTGGTTTGCATGACTATTCCAGTGGCTTCAATTAAACTCACCAGAAGAAAATTTTTAGCCTCTGCCAGGATCTTCCAGGTACTGACCCTCAAGGTATTCCCTTTGGCCGTCTTCTACTACTTGAAGCTTTTCTCACTACAGAAAATGCTACCTCTTCCTAGAGAAGGTACTTTCCCACCCTTGCCCCAAACTCCTCTAGTTTCTGTTTCTCCCCCAACTTTATTGAGGCATAATTGAAAAAAAATGTAAGATATTTAAAGTATACAGCGTGATTATTTGATATATGTGTACAATGTGTACATTGTGAAAGCATTTTGCTCATCTAGTTAATAATACATCCACCACCTCACACACTTTTTTTTTTTTTTGGTGAGAACATTCAGTTCTATTCTCTTAGCAAATTTTAGTTATTTTTTTAGTTATACAATATAGTGTTTTCACCTATACTCACCATGTTTTACATTAGATTCTTAGGCCTTATTCACTGGGGAAACAGAGAGATTGGTAAAAGAATACAAACTTTCCTCCTCTAGTTTTGAAGCTACCCAGCTGGAAGCTTTTCTCAAGCTTCTCAGGTGGTTGAGTCTGAACTGCCTTTGCTTATGAAAGTCCTGCTAACTCCTCTCATTATGTGGATTTTCTTCAGTCTCACTGAGGAGTTTGTGCATTTCTTCTTCAGTTTTTCACCAAATGGCCTTACTCATTCTTCTGTCTCAACTATCATACTGATGCTTGATGAATTTCCTATAGATATATCTCTGGCCTAAATCTCTACCAATTTCCTTCTCAAATTGCATAAGGTTATTAAATATACAAATCCAAACTCCTTATCTTCTCATTCAGAAATCCTATTCTTCTTCACATCTCCTTTATCTTTGGAAAATGATATCAGTTTCCAAGACTGGAAAGTGTCATATCTGGACTCATATCTGGATTAAATTTACTTTTAATCCCTCATTAAATTAGTCAATCACCCTGAAAGAGCTGCTTCACATAACTGCATAATTTTTACCATTTCTGCTACTACTTTCCTGCCTTCTGATTCACTTCCGACACAAAAGCCTTCCAACAAGTCCTCTGCCTCCTATACATCCTTCTACATAGACATCAGGCTTTCAATTTCTAAAACATGACTTTTAGTCTATGACATCCTACAGTTTAAAAACTTTGATGACTCCTATCATACAACAAAGTTCTAACTTCTTAGCATGATTATACAAAGTCCCATTTTCATTACAAATCACCAAGAATCCTAGGCTGCTACCACATCCTGGACATGGCATGTCTTTGCTTTTATGTCTCATCATCTGTAAGACAAAAATACCTTTCCTTTACTCATCCTTCAGCATATACTTCAAAAGCTACTGCTTCAAAAAGAAAAAAGAAAAAAAACTTTCCTTGATCTTTTTTCTCTCCATTAAAAGCTGCAGTCTCTTTTGTGTACCAAATACTTTTTTGTAGCTCTCTTGAGGTCCTATATCTAAGTATGAGTATATAGATTTTATTTTCCAACTAGACTATAAGTTTCTTAGACATCCCAGGATATTTAATATAAGGTGTTAGACAAGCAAAGGGGGAGAATAGGGAAATGTTCCCTAAGGCTTTAACATTTTAGAACAGTTGGATTCAGAATACCCCTAGTGTGGTAGACAAAATAGCTCTCCAAAGACATCCATGACTAATCCCTAGAATCTGTGAATATATTACCTTGCATTGCAAAAGGGACATTGCAGATATAGTTAAGGCTATATATCTTAAGATGGAAAAGTATACAGTAGAACCTCCTTTTCTGCAGCAGACATATTCCAAGACCTCCAGTGGATGCCTGAAACTGCAGAGAGTACTGAACCCTATACATACTGTTTCCTATGCATACATATCTATCATAAAGTTTAATTTATATATTAGGCACAGTAGGAGATTAACAATAACGAATAATCAAATAAAACAATTATAACAATAAAAATTGTATAATAAAGTCTTTTTCTTGCTCTCAAAATATCTTATTGTACTGTACTCACCCTTCTAGTGATGATGATATGAGATGATACAATGCCTACTAGATGAGACGAAATGAGGTGGATGTGATTTAGACATTGTGAAGTAGCCTTAGGCTACTACTGACCTTCTGACAATAAGGATTCTTTGAACACAAGCACTGCATTACCACAACAGCTTATCTGATAACCTAGTGGGCTACTAAGTGACTAATGGGCTGGGAGACTATACAGCATGAATATACTGGACAATGAGATGATTCATTTCCCAGGCAGGATGGAGCAGGACAGTACAAGATTTCATCACACTTTTAAACTAAAGCACAATTTAAAATTTATGAATCATTTATTTTTGTAATTTTCCATTTAATATTTTCAGACCACAATTGACCGCAGGTATCTTGAAATCTCAGAAAGTGAAACTGTGAACAGGAAGGACTACTGCACTTGATCATTCAGGTCAGTCAAATCTAATTGTGGAATCCTATAAAAGCAGAGAACATTCTTTGATCAGCATCAGAGAAATAAAACAGCAGTCGATGAGGCTCTTAGCATGAGAGGAACTCATCCACGTCCTGCCGAATGGGGCCACCAGAAAAGCAAGAGAAGGAATAAAGGCAACCTCTAGAAGCAAAGACAGGCCTACAACTGATAGGCAGTAAAATAACAGGGACCTCACTCCCTCTATCACAACCACAAGGAATTGAACTTGGCCAACACCTGAATGAGACTGGAAGCAAATTCTTCTCCAGATCCTCCAGTAGGGAATGTTGCTCTAACCAATATCTTCATTCTGGCTCTTTGGGACCCCATGTAAAGACCTAGCTGAGTCCATTCAGACTTCTGACCTGCATAACATGAAATAAGTTGTACTGTACTCACCCTTCTAGTGATGATGATATGAGATGATACAATGCCTACTAGATGAGATGAAATGAGGTGAATGTGATTTAGGCATTGTGAAGTAGCCTTAGGCTACTACTGACCTTCTGACAATAAGGATTCTTTGAACACAAGCACTGCATTACCACAACAGCTTATCTGTTAGTGTTGTTTTAAACTGCTAAAAGGATGGTCAGTTGTCAAAGCAGCAATAGAAAATGAATATAACAAATTTAAGATAGCAGTTTTTGTCAAGGATCTGAAAATGTCTGAAAGTATGATTAGTCTCTGAAAAGTCACTTACCTGTACACATGGAAAACCTGACTAAATTTAAATAAGTAAAAATATTTTTTAAATGGTTTATGAATGCGGTCTCCAGCTTTTTTTCTATTCATACTTAAGAGATATGACATAAACCGCTCAGCAATTACCAGAGGATAGTGTTCGGTGGAGGGTGTTTATATCAGAATTTTCAGGGAGTCACACCCTCTTAGTAATTCTAATACACCCCCTTCCCCAAAATCCTTGTATACCTCTTGTAGTCTAGCTAGTTAAGACGTTGGCTTAATGAAGTTTAAACTAATCTTCATCTTATGAAAACTGGATTTTTAATCTCCCCCTGAAAAATCTCATTTTCAGAAGAAATAACTAACCATGTCTATACCAGGTCAATGTCAATAAAAACAACATAGTAATTATGGAAGATATTTATTGAATGTTTACTTTGAGCCAGATGTTCCATATGGCATATCTTACTTACTTCTTTCAAAGAACCCAGAGGATAGTCTCTATAATTCTCTATTTTTCAGATGAGGAAACTGAGGGAAAAAGAGTCAAATAACTTGCCCTGTGTCTCACACCTACTATGTATTACAGGTCACAATTATCTAATCTTCTCAACATGTGATCCACTTGGAACCGTAACAGTATCTAACATCTACTATCCCCCACCCCTCTTTTTTATAAAGATTGTACTTGCAATTTTTACAACAAACCTTTAGATTTTTAGGACTAAGTGCAAGAAGCAACAGCCGATCAGGAAATATGCAAACTATGTGTGAAGAAACAGTGTGAACGCAGAATCAGAGCCAGTGGTAAGCCAGCAGGGGAGACCATTGCAGAGGGACTGCCGAATGCAACCCAGTGTCATTCAGTAGTAGGCAATTTTAGTAGTAAGGAGTATCAGGGATCTGAAGGAGGTAGTCTCCCCACCACCGAGCCAATATTTCCTCACAGTTACTGCAGGAGTAAGGCCAAAAATTACACTTGTTTTATAGTTTCTTCATTTCAGGGGATTCTTTGAATCTGAAATTTCATATACTTGGTTTAAAATCCACCATATTCTTTCAGTTAAATTTCAGCTGCTTTCAGTTAGTAGGCTAGGGAAATATGCCAAAACATACCCAAATGCAGTCACCACTGCACTGCATGCTATTTCTGGTCCAACTACTGGGAGCAGAAAGAATGAGGAATGGGAAGGTCTCTCAACCGTCAAGATCATTTTGGCAAGTGGTAGACTGACAAATGGCTCATCTGAGATAGGATGGAAGAATTCATGGCACACTGATGTAGCTGAGAATAATGTGTCGTTTTATGTTCTGTAATTAAAATTTATTGTATGACAACCTGTTGCTGCTGCAGTACCAAGAGATTACTGCCATCGTAACAGTATAAAGTCCTTCAGATAGTTTGCTTGCTGCATTCTGTGCTATTTGTGTAGTTTATAAATTCATTATCTCTTTCCCACCTTATTAAGAACATAATTAGAATAACTCTTTCTTCATTAAGAGAAATATGTTAACTTGTTATCTTCCAAACTACACTAATCCATCATATTTATCCCACTCCTCTCAAAAATAGGCAAACAAAACAAACAATTGGCTTGATGACTTATGAAGGAATGCCATTTACCTTTCCCTGAACTCTTTCCTTTGCCTTGAATGATCAGTTTGCTCTTAACCAAAAGAAATAATCCTGGCATCCACAATATTTATTAAAGTGAAAACAAATTAACTGCTTAGTGTAAGCAATGTAATTTGAGGGAATTCAGATATAAATCCATAGAGCATAGCCCCTGGGAAGCGTATGCATAAAGAGCCTATTGTTTAGTAGTTTTAATAAATTTTTAAACAAGATTACATACATGCAAATAAATTTTTCAGAAACAAAATAGGTAATAAGGAAGATATTACTTTTTACATAGTAATGCATGTTTGAAAATTAATTCCCTAACTACTAAATTTATTACACTGACACTAAATTAACCACAAAATTTGTCTTCAAGATCGGTATAAGTAGATATATTTTCAAAAAATGTTCTATTTTAAGATCTAATAGATTAGCAAAAGTTTCTTAAACATTTTTAACTTTTTTTAAACATGTATAGAAAATCTCTCTTCTTTTGCAGATTATTTAAAAAAACATTACCTCTCAAATTTAACTCTGAGTAAATAATAAGAAAAAACATATTTTTAGTGGGAAACAAAAAGACAAGAGACATTAAAAAATGTTAACTACCACACAATGTTTAATTATAAAAACTTTATGATTATAAATGGTTAAAGAAAAAAAAGACTTTTTTATTTTCTTTCATCTGATTTAAATCTTCATATTTGAACATGTTTTTTTAATAGATGACAATATCTTTACTAAAACAGACTCCCAATTTCTTTTTTGCATCACCACTCATTTTAGAATGTAATATATTATTTGAACTGTACCACTAAAACTACACTAGTGTTTTGCCTGTCTTGTGGGAAACTTTAGATCTGAATGTGTGTCTGCACATTTTACTTATTAATAATTTGAACTGGATTAATCAAGCACAATTTCCCTGTGTAGTGCTTAGGGGAAAACCAAACAACTGGAACAAAATGTACAAATAGTGCAAAATAACAAATTACTATCGAAATTGCCTAAATGTCATAACAACACTCCTTTGGCAAAAATGCTACATTGTTTTGATTTTTATCACAATAGGCAAGTACATTTTAATGCTAAAATGGCAAAATTTTTTCTTGCTAGCATATTTTTTTCCATTTGGGGTTAAATAAATCAGACGTTAAATTTTTTAACTTAAGAAGGGAATACACAAACTTAATTGCTTAATGAATCATCTTTTTTTCTTTTTACTGTACACATCATATATTGTCTGACTATACATATCATATATTATCTTGTGTAATACAGAGTTATGGATTCATCTACATTTGTGACATAAATATTTGAACACCTTTCATGTCAGGAAGAATGTCTTATGCTTATATTCTTCACTGGTATCTAGAACAGTGCTTTGCACAGAGAAGACATTATAAAAATACATATTGATTTTATGTGTTCCAAAGTTATGTAAACAGTAGTTGCTGTTTTTACAAGAACGGAAGGCAGAATAGTAAATTTTCAGTTGAATTTTATTACAATTTTAAAGACAACAGCTAGCTATGCCATGTATCACAATCATGATGACTATAAGCATAATAACTAAATATCAGTTATTACCCCCCAAAATTCTGTTTTCTCAGGAAGATTTCAATTTTTCTCAATACTTCATATATAGATCTACATCTGCTAGTTTGTCAGATCTCTAAAATAATCCCCACACTCCAGAACAGGAACACCTGTGAAAAAATTATACTTTTTTCTGGCATTCTTCCTGCTTCACGTTCTCTATGGACCCTCGCAACTTTCCACATCAAATGGCAGCTTCACTCATTACATCTAAGACCATGTTGTTTACTCCACTAGTCATTCATCCCGGTCAGCATTTTAAATTTACAGAAAAGCCCAAGATTTTCCCATTGTCCCTGTTGGAATGATTTCCTAAGTTTCATAACTCACTCAAGACAAGGTATAACAAAAGTCACCATTAAAAGAGAATCAACTAATATGCTTTATAAGTAAAATGACTATGGGTTAATTTTACCACAAATTTATAGCCTTCTCACAGGACAATAATGTATGTGAGTTAAATATATTTCTGCAAACATATAATCTTAGGTTTGAATTTCTTAGATTCAATAGAAACCATCCAATACATATGTATTCTGAAGGTCATCATTTTAATTATGCAATCTGCAATAGAAGATTATTTTAAGGGTAAAACTTTTAGGAAATGGCTCTAATGGTGAAAAATAGAAAAGTAGAAAAATAGAAATGTTAATTCTGATTTTTAAAGAAAATTAGCAGGACACATCAAATTCCACTCACTTGTGATTTGATAGGAAAAATTTACTAACTCAACAGGATAAGACTGCTTGGTTGGCAGCCAACATTGCCATGTAAAATACATTTAGCTTAAAATTCAAATGCTGAATAAGATTCTCAAGTTGAAGTTATATATCTTTTAATATCTATATCTATGTATATCACAGGTGGCTTCAACCAATTCAATTGTAACAAGAATACTTCTTGAAAATTCTATTTTATGCTCACCGAACAGGCACAAAACATTACACATTTTGGAAAATAAAAACATTTCAACTTTATCTTCCTTGCATTATTTTTATATGGATATTATTTGTATGTTCATTAAAATTATAATTCTTCTTGTAATTAAATTTAGAAATTGGAAAAGGGAATAAAGGACAGAAAAGTATTATTTAAAAAAGTATTATTATTGGCAAATACAAACATTTGACAATCAAAAGCAATAGAAACATTTAGAAAACTATTTTCTATTTATTAATAACAACATTTGTCTGTACAGGAAAAAAAGAAAGAATGCATAGAGGGCAGCATTTTCTATGGGTATTCCTTTGACTACTTATGCCCAAAGAAAGATGCTTTACCTAAAATAAGGTTAGAAAGATGGGGACTGCTAAATCCTAAAATTCATAAAGAAAGCTGTCTTGCCTCTGTAGAACCCTGCTTTCCACTCCCACTTCACCATGCCATTTTCTTGAATATATGCATAGTTTCTTAAATAAAAAATGCAATCTTATATAGACCTAGAAACAGAAATATATTTTAAAATAACGTACCGCTGAGGCATAAACTCACATAGCAATACAGGTCATGAATACATTTATGAATCTGAGAACTCTTCATATTGTTTATTAAATATTCATCTGAATAATTGTGATTTGGCACTGGTGAAAACAGACTCTTACACAATTTTTAAATTGTGATGTATAATGAGGGTTCATATAGGGCTTTGTCTATACTGTATTTAACTGTTGGAAATAGAGAGATGATGAAGAGAAAAAAGAAATAGAGTCTATAATACCATAAAAGAACTCTACTGGCATCAAATTGTGATACCACACATAGCACTGATTTACACAGGAGGGTTTTATACTGTAAAGAACCCTTTGTGCTTCAATTACTGCCAACCAAGAATGTGATTAGAATAAGAAAAAATTGCCCACTATGTTTGCAGTTCTTATTTGAAAGATTTAGTCTATCATAATTTTGACAAATTGGGACATTATTTCCATTGAAGTTCCTGTTTATCCTGGAGAACAATTCAGTACCTCATTAAGAAAATTCCTTTGCTCTTAGCTTGAATATTTCAAGAGATGGTTCCTTTACCACAAACCAAAGCAATCAGTTCCATTCCTGTGCATTCCTTTCCTTTCTTTTCTTCAGATTATTGTTCCATGAAGCTACCTTGTCAAGAAACTGGAAAATTGCCCTCTTCATTTATATTACTTTAGGTATATTTGTAGTGTTATAATTATATCTCTCTTCATTCCCAGGGGATAGGAGCAAAATTCTAGCAGTCTAAGGATACAGGAAATTGAAATTTTGTCACCTGCAGAGGACTAAAAAAAGTGTTTGATTTTTTCCCCCTTCAATGTTAAGAAAGGATCTCTTGTGCGTAAAAGAAAATTGCCTTCTCTTCAGTAAGACACATCTGGAAATATTCTTAACTATAGTCTTGCAGAATGACTAAGAAAGCTGATACCAATGTTTTTGTGATTTATTACAAGAATGCAGCAGAGTCTTTAAGAGATGTTTTCTTTTACTCAGTTATTTGCTTGGGAATCATGATGCAACTACCCAGAAACAGAAACTTTTCTTCACTGAAGGGCATTTTGGTCCGGAAATCTACACACTGCCTCAAAATAGAGTTGAAACCAAATAATCCAGTGAGCTCTTTAGACTTCCAGAAATGCCTTCTAGCTTGTTTTAAAAGCCAAATAGGCTACAAATTTTCTTCAAGTTGCCCACAATAGAACCTTTATCTTGTTATTCATCAAATCAACAGAAGATTTTCTGCCATCTACTAAGATCTCATGCTGTGCAGGCAGAAAATGAGACTAGAGCAGAATAACCCAATTTGCCTTAGAATTGAGACTAATAGCAGAACCTTTCTGTCTATTCTTATCTTAAAGGCTTGTTAGACTCCCGATGGGGAGGAAAGTTTCCCTGCTGATAGAGTTGTAGCATATCAAAAATGAACCATGAGTTCAAAGAAAGATGATTCTGTTCAATGAGACATTTCTTACTCTCTTGCTCAGGCGACAGCATTTCTGGCTAATTACCCAATTATCACTGATATAAGGTATGTGTAGAGAATTAAGGACACAAGGAAAGAGAACACGTAGAGACACTAAGACCTGATAAAGACTATATTCCTGTTTCAGTAATGTACCAGAAGAACCAGACCACAGAAGAAAATGATTACAATACACATTGCAACATACTCAGTAATAAGATTATTACCAAATTTTATAGAGGATGTGACTGCAACCCTGAGAGACCTTAAAGACCAGGGGGAAAAAAAAAGTCGTCAAGGTCTGAGTTAGAATTGAAAAATAAAAAACAGGCATTACAAAAGTTGACAATGTCATTCAGTGCAATACCTAAATAAAACTAGAGTGAATTTAATGAGTGGTTTAAAATATTATTGTCCTTTCTTTATATAATCCATTGTGTCTTAGGTACTTAGCACAATTACCACCTTCCCCAACAAAATGGTCTACTATTAGAAATCTTACACTTTAATCCATAATTTAAGGCATTATCCAAAGGTAGCAACAAAACTATAATTGATTTCAATTGTTAAAATCTTCACAGTAAAATTCAGGATAAAGTAAACATAGGAAAATTGAGCCTTATGTAACACTGAAGCAGGAAGGGAATTATGCACTCAAGCACAAGATAAAAAGGGAAAAAATACACTTGGTACATCACAGCTGTCTTCCATTACAGATAATTATCCATTCTCAGACTGAGCTAGGGAACAAAAGCTTACAAAGAACAATGGGTATGTAGATGTCAAAAGGTAAAACCTTTCTTCAACTATGTAGCCTTTTATTTATTTATTTTTTAAAGAAGTATAGGTAGAACAAGACCAACCTGTTTCTGTATTAGAAACTTCCTTTGCAAGCTTGCATAAAATATTAAAAATATTGATCAATAATTAATTTTAGCTGTCAAACAGTAAATTATAAAGTTATTTCTATTTTAGAGTAAAATAATAAAAAATAAACACATGATTTATTTTAAAAATTTAAAGTTCATTATAAATCGATTAGAAATAAGCATCATAGTTTTCTTAAAAAGAAATCTTTCTGTTGCAACGAGTGATTCGATGACATTGATATTTAACTATTTTCTATTCAAATGATAGAATCTTTTTAAATCAAAGTTACAACTTCAATATTTTTAGAGCTAAAATATTCTAATTAATCTGCCTCTTTTATTGCTGAAGTTAACCCAGTAATTAAACTTGTATATAATATATTTGAGGTTGAATCTCTCCATTTAAACCAACATTTTGAAAATTTACATTTGCTTTCTACTCATAATGACTAGCTTTAAACAAGAAAGCTGGTGGTTCATGTATGCTACAGTTAAATAAAATAATGAGAAATAACGTCAATATATAGGGTACTAATACTTGGTCATCTTGAAAAGATTAAGATGCTTTCTATGGCTGTTTAAAATAAGATACCATGGCAACTGATTGTGTAAAATATGAGTCATAAATTTAAAGGAAAGAACAACTTTACTTTTAACGGATATTTTTGTCATCCATTGTATTTAAAGTTTAGTTCATATTTTTATGTCAACCAACTTTGCATGGGTGCCACTTTTGATTCTTTGGGGTTTGTTCACTTGATTTGCCTTAGGGGCCCTGGTCAGCTCCATCTATTTGCCTGCAAGTGACAGAATACCGTAATGAAAATAAGTTAGCAGTAAGTCCAAAGTTTTTTGACCTTAGCGTATCTTCTGATGCCTTCAATGTCACAGGCTCTCATTTTAGTTCTACACCTAAGTGTCCCTTGTGAACAAAAGATGACTCCTAGAGGTACAAGCTTCTCATCCTCACACAATATCTTTAGGACAGAAATGGTTAGGAATAAAAGGCTTTCTTCTGTACTGCCTCGCAGGTAAGAAATGATTCTTATATAATCATGTCCTCAAACAAAAGGACAAAAATGGTAGAAATAAAAAAGCCTCTCCTTACAAGGAGTAAATGTTTCCCAGGAGCACAGAGCAAAATGTCTTTTTAAAGCTCTGGAGTCATGGCTGAGGCCATCACCAATGGCTGAGGTAGAGGTACTGCCTCCACCGGCCAGGACTCACTCACCCTCTTGTGCTGGGCACATGGCTTTCCAAATAACATCAAGATACTCTTAGTAAGAAAAATCACTGAACAGAGGAAAGTGAGAATGGTGACAACAGTCTATTGGTCTTGGGATCTGGGCCTCCACTTAGTAGTTACATGATTTTGAGGAAGTTTCCTTTCTTTGCTAAACCTCAGTTTCCACACCTGTAAAGTAGGAATAAAAATAATAGCACAAAGCTTAAGTGACATAATATGTGCAAAGTACTAGGTATAATTCCTGAAATATAAAAATTACCTAGTAAATGTCATTTCTTGTTAGCTGTCAAGACATTAATAAAAACATGAAATACAGAATTCCCTATGTTAAGAAAAGTCGCCTTTCCTTGTTTCTTCTGAGTAACCTTCTGAAAGGAAAAAAAAAATAGCCATATAAAGCTACTGGTGCTCATAAGAGTGTGAATATTTGGAGAAGAGGCAAGAGCAGTATATGAAAGTCAGTGGCATAAAGCCTGGTTTACTTTTATGACATTAAATTTGATTCCAAACTCCTGAGCATTAACAATTAGGAAGGTTTGTGTTTTTCATGTGAATCAGTTTCATTTTATTCTGTAAATTAAAATACACTGAGATTTAGATTTTTATCTTTTAATTTATTAATTTCTTTTTTAGGAGAAAAAATGGAGCTTTCTGCCTTCTCAGCTCCTGTAGGTACAAGCTCTAATTTCAAATGGCATCAATTGATTTCACTAAAGTGAGGATCCTCCATAAGGAATCGGGCTGCGCAGCAGGAGGTGAGTGGCAGGGGAGCCAGCGAAGCTTCATCTGTATTTGCAGCCACTCCTCAGCGCTAGCATCACTGCCTCAGCTCCACCTCAGATTATCAGACATTAGATTCTCATAGGAGCACTGGTTCCTCATGCCAAAAAGGTTGAGGACCACTACACTAAAGTATGACTTTTTTTCAGAGTACTACTTATTTCAATAGTTACATATATTTCTCTGTGCATCTGATCTTTAAAAAGTTGCTACTTTTGCACTATTTTCCTCTTTCATATTAGTGAGCCTTATTTTTTCTAATTTTATTTTATAATGTGTGAAAGGAAAGCAATTAATTTTGTGATTCTACTGTTCTTTCATAGAGCTAAGTACTAGAAAAATACATTCTTTGTGTTATAAGCTTTTATAGAAAAAAAAAGAATTCATAGAACTAGGTTTTAGTTTTGTGTTTTTTTTTAAGTAACTGGCTACTTAAAAATTTGAGTCTGAAATAGACTTACTTAAGAATTTCTATATCCATCTAACTGAAAGTAGAATGAATCCATCTGTCATCATAATATCATGCTCGTGATGGTCGACAGTATTAAAAACAATAAGAATGAAAGAAAATGATCTCTTTTTTGCTTTAAATTTATGACCCATCAATTTTGGACAAGAGCTTTTCTTTGTCACTTGCTATGTTATCAACAATATGAGACTTAAGATTGAATTTAGGTCTTTCTGGACCATATTTTATTGCAGATATTTTATAAGATGTGAGCATAAGTTGCCTAACATTTCATTGTTTTCTGAGACTTGTGACTGACTATACATACTCTGGCCTAGGGAATTTTTTGACTTTTAACAAATATTCTTTTCTATGACTCCTTGTCCTGACCAACCACCTCCATCCCCTCCCCCACCAAACCCGACTGCTGTTACAGTAAGTAGAACCACTCCAGGAAGACACAGACAACCTTCCCAGAACTGCTTGTGTGCTTTGATAAGGAAGTAACTCCAAACTATGCTGAACTTGGGGGAAGGCACAATGTCTGGTTTGATAAATCTTGTCTGGACTTTCCAACTCTGCTCTTGTTTCAACTTCCTCTATTGCAATCTGAATCTATTCTGGAATCCTAGAGGACTGCAAAAGGACAAAAGAAAATTATTTTATCGTTATAAGGTTTATGACCTTCTGTTTGATGTTTGACAGTTGAGAAGGATTATTTTCTTTACTAACAATCAGTAACTGTCTTTGAGACCCCAACATTATATTAAATAAAAACACTAAAGGATAAATTCTGTTTAGTTAGAAATCTAAAATTAAATACATTTGGGGCTAGAAGTGGGAGAATGTCTGGACATTTAAAAGCAGGCTAGTTTCCAGGTAGTAACACTTGCATTATCAGCAAGCTCCCCAGACGAATCAAGGCATTTGTCCTTCCAAAAGTCTTATTTAATTCAATAGCCCAAGTTTTAGAGTTTCAGAAATTCCCATGATATTGGTCATTCCATAAATACTGTTTTTCAAAAATTCTTCCATTAAGAAATATTTAAAATCTGAAGTACCAAGGAACGTTTGAAGAAAAATGTCACTATTAAAGTTTACAAATTTTAATTCAGAATTCATTTTAAAATTAGAAAAAAATATTAAAAATTATTTTTATATTTCCCAACTCAGGAGAAATGGATCCTTTTTTGTTGAAGAGCAGGAAAAAACCTAGATTGGATAATACTAACCGGATAATATTCTTTTCTTTCTTTTATTTATGGAATAAATATTAAGCATACTGATATCTATTATATTTACATAAAATCCTTTCCCTCCCCAACATAGTCTAAGGGGAAATATTGAAAACTCTCCTCTATCTATTAAAGGACTATGTATAAGTCCCTAAATCAGTCTATATTTCCTCCCCCTATCTCCCTTTAACTCTCCAAAGAAACTCAGGTAGTTCTGTCAGTTGAAAGAGGATTTATTGTGCTACTGTACTTAGATCTCCCTCTGGAGATATCCAATTTTGCCCTATCTCTTCCTTCCAAAGGAAAATAGATGAGCTGGCTGAAGTGTTAGATCTTACTTCTGGATTTTCCACAGACTTCTGTCCATGAATTGAAACCCTAGCTGAAACAACATCAAAGACATGAATTCCAATTTTTTCCCAGAGTGATAGTCTACACAAGTGTTTTATTACTTGTCACATGCTTGGGACTAAGGAAATTTCTTCTTACACATGAGTAAATTAAAAATAGGATATCAATTTGGAAAATATTCTTACAAAATAGATGTTTCTAATATTTGAATCATGTAAAGGGACCAATATAAACTTAAACTAAAGAAGTATTTTTTCAACTATCTAAACTCAATTTCATGTGAATTCCTGAGAGAGGATTAGGGAGTTTTTCACAAATGATCTGCAGGAAAGAGGAGAAACTTGGAAGGGTTAATAAATATTACTTTCCCGTGTTTGTTTTCAGTTGACTTCTATGGGCCATACCTTCTGCTGGATATTTTATATTTCAATTATCTCATTGAATGTATCCATCAACACTGTGACTAATATAAATATTTTTATTTCAGTTTTACAGATGAGGAGACTAAGCCTCTGAAAATTAAATAACTTATCTAAGGTGCTATAGTTGCATCAAATCCAATTTGTCTATCTCTGTAACTCATACTCCATTATACCATATGCCCCTTTGGAAATGCAATAGAAATATTCTTTATGATTCCCATTACTAACAGTAGGTATAATCTAAGTTTTCAAAGGAATGTTCTCAAGGAAACATATGCTAAAATATTGTCAGATTTGGTCTTAATATATTTCCACTTTCTTCACTTGCAGCAATTTTAATAAAAATTACTATATCTTTCACAAATGTATACTTAGCAACTATCTAGCACACAGTAGGCACTAAATAAATGTTTACTGAGTCACTGCTTATAAAATTCACCTGTTTCTTCTTGTTAATACACTGTGTAATTTTATATGTATAAATTCTGATGTGAAAGATAATTAGGTAGTTAAAATAATTTTCTCTAAAATTTATAAACCATTAAAATGTTTTTAAGTAGCTTAAAACTAACTTTAAAATATGTCATAAAACTATACTTCATAATTTGCATTATAATACACATATGATCCATATGAAGTAAGGAAACTAGCACTTGGCTTTCAAATACTTGTGTTACAAACATAACATATGTTTTATAATATAATACAATGGTATCAATCATATGATACAAAGTATTAACTAATACCTTGATATGAGAAATTACTAATATTATAGAGGCTAAGACCATGGGGCAAAGAAATCTGAAACGCGTATGCCATATATTTTGAAGTATACAATATTTCCTAGTACTGTTGTTTTATTACTAATTATATTATATGATGAAGTTCAAAAAAGCATTTAATTAAGAAAAATTGAAGTACAGAGGTGAATAATATAAGAAATTAAACTAATTAATTAGTTGATTTTACTATTAGCATCAAATTATAAATGATTTTACCATGATCAATATTTCAACTAAAATTTAAAAAAAACTAGAATATTGTCTTCAATTACTGTTACTTTAACAACATTATCTAGTGTTACTTTAATAATATTTAGCCTAAACTAAATACCTCTTTTCTACTTAAATTTACCTTAGATCCAAACAAATAATTCCACGCCCATCTGCTTTACTTCAGAATGAACGAATTGTTGACTCTAATAACAGATTAGACCTTCAACATATATTTTAAAAAATAGTAATTTAAAATGTATTATTTGTGAATAACTTCACTGACGTGCTAAAACAAAGTATCACAAACTACCAGAAAAGTCATGGGAAAATGAGAAAATGACAAATCTTAGAAATGAAAGTTTCATTTTGGAGCTTTAAAAACAGAATAAGTTGAGTCTTCAACTGATAGACTTGGTGGTAATTTCAGAGTTATTATAAAGTGATTCATTTAAATAATAAATAAATTAGGAATGATTAGAAAGAGAAAAGAATAATCAGAAGGAATCAGTTGGTTTACTATAAATAAGTCATGCCATCTTCTAGATTTTCTGGAGTGGTAGATCAGCAAAATGTGATAGCTATCAAATGACATGATATTTTTATGAAATATACTAGACTAGAAAATAAGTAAACTTGAAAGCAAAAGCAAACTAAACACAATTAAAATAAAGTGAAGAAATAAATCTTAAGGGCACTAGAATTGTAGAGTCATATAAGTAACATATATAATGACAAGTTGAAAAAAAATAAATCTAATAGTTAAAGTGACTCGTTTCACTGATAACTAACAACACTAGAAGAGAAAAAAATCAAAATGCATGCACTCTCAATAGCTTATGGAAATACCTGCAAAATATCCACAGTCTAAAAGAGACTAAGGAGAGGGCATGTTAACAATTGAAAGATGATCAGAATTCAGGCCAAGTATTCTGGCAGTCTCCAAACATCAGAACATTCAGACAATTCAGATTTAAGAAGACAAAATGTTACAGAAAGAATCATGAAAATCTGTCCCACATGGAGATTAAAAGAGGAATCAAAGTTAAAAACATCAAGCCCTTACCTGTCAAATGTCAGGACTAACAACTCAGAGGAGAGAGAGGAGCTTTTAATAAATGCTTCACACATACAATTTTTGCAATTTAAACACTTTTTTAGTGACAGATTTTGTTCACAGAAATCAATCACCACTTACAAAAAGAACAATATATTAACATACTAAATATAAATCAGAGCATAGTTAATGAAGATTTACCAATAAAGAACTCAGTATTGGCAAACAAGACTTACTCACATTATAAGTACAGTAAAATGATAGCAGCAAGTGTCAGAATGAAAAGGTTAGTCAAAACTGAGTAATCAATAAAAGATAATAATAAAAATCAAGGATGGGAGATATTATTTCTTGAGAGAACAAAACTGACTACTTCCATTTTTTGGAAAGTATCATCTAATAAGTTAGATGGTAACATGAAGTTTTTAATAATGAAGAGACATTTTACATCACTTAAAATAGATCTCTAGAATGTAACCACACATAAAATAATCCAAGGCGTCAAATACAAATCTACTTAGAGAAATAAAAGCTAAAGAACCTATATATCATCTAAGCCATAATTATACCATACATTCTTATGAGGACCAAGTTATCTGATTATATTATAGGTTTTGTTGTGTTTATTCAAATAGTTACAGTCTATTGATAAGTTCAGATAAGTGTTTGTATTCTATATTATGCTCACAGAGTCATAATAATGGTAGTTAAACAACTAGTATTTGGCTTTCAAATACTTGTGTTACAATTCATAATGTATTCCAATTTACATAACGGGTGACTGTTGAAATAATAAACTCATTTGATCCAAGGTGGGAAAAATCAAGGTCATATATTTAAAGAGAGAGGAAAAAATGGCGTAGATGATAGAGGCTCTGTTTATCCCTTTGGCAACCAAATCAAATTTGTGACAGAAACAAGGAGCAAATAGCAAGGGAAAGTCACCTGGGAGCTAGATGAACAAGCTGCACAACCAAGGAGAAATCTAAGAAATCACCCTGCAATAGCAGGAGATAGGACAGGGTCAGGACACGGGGCTGCTGGTACCTAGCGGTTGAGTGGGGCGGAAGCTGCAGCAGCGGCCATGTCCACGATCGGACTTCTGTGATGACAGACCTGCTCGCTCTGAGTACCCGTGCTGCTTCAGCTGCGCAGGGACTTATAGGGCGACATTGACTAGTCTGAGTGAGGGACATGGTGAGGCTCTCTCCCCGGCAGAAGTGCTGGCAGTATCCATTGTTCCTCTATTTAGCCTTCCCCTCTCCCAGTGCGTGGACGCAGCACAGATGTAGCAGAGACATCATTGAACTGGATAACAGAGGTTGCCCAGATTTCCTGAAACTCTGCCTCCTCTAACTCACAGCGCCACCCAAGCTGCATCCAGGTGTATCTTCCGGGAGTCAGGTGCTCCTTACTGAACAGAGCCTAGACTCACACTGGTGAGAGCTGGCCTCGGTTTCTGGTGTGGCCTTTTGAAGCAACTATAAGTACAGCATCTATGGATTGCTTGCTGAATCTTAACAGGTGGCCCCAGAGGGAGCACAGGCCAGGGTTAAATTTCGCCCGCAGCTGAACTCCTCTCAGGACTGTGCCACTGGACACCTACCAAACAAAGCTGCACTGATAAGACCGGGAGACTTAGGAGCTTTGCTTAGTACATAGAAACAGATGCAGAAAGGCAGCCAAAATGAGAAGACAAAGAAGTAGAAACCATATAAGAGAACACATCCACAAATAATGGAGTCAAGCAATATAACAGATGCAGAGTTCAAAACACTGGTTATAAAGATGCTCAAAGAACCTTTGGGAAGGGTAAATGAATTCAGTGAGAATTTCAACAAAGATATAAAAAACATAAAATGGAAATGGAAATTGTAAAAGGGAACCAGTCAGAAATGAAGAACACATTATCTGAGATGAGAAGTATATTAGAGGGAATAAACAGAGCGGATAAAGAAGAGGATCAAATGACCTATATAGGGGATAGGAAAGCCAAGGACACTCAATCAGAAGGGCAAGAAAAAAGAAGCCAGGATTATAATAATAATTTAAGGAGCCTATGGGACACTATTAAAGGTAAAAATATCCATGTCATAGGGGTACCTGAAGGAAAGCAAGATGTTGAAGCGCTACTTGAAAAAATGATGATGGAAAACTTCCCTAACCTGGTGAAAGAAATAGACATAAAACCCCACGAAGCTCAGTGAGTCCCAAGAACCAGGAACCCAAAGAGGCCCACAGCAAGACATATCATAATTAAAATGCCAAAGTTAAATACAAAGAGAGAATCTTAAAAGCAGCAAGAGAAAAGCAGTTACATACATACAAGGGAGCACTCATAAGACTAGCAGCTGATTTCTCCAAAGAAACTATGCAGGACAGAAGGGTTTGGCACAAAACATTTAGGATGTGATGCAAACCCAGGATCTACAACCAAGAATACTTTATCCAGCAAAGCTATCATTTTGAGTCAAAGGACAGATAAAGAGCTTCCCAGACAAAAATAAGCTAAAGGAATTCACCATCACCAAGCCAGTATTACAGGAAATGTTGGAGGGACTTCTTTAAGAGTAAAAAACATGTATCAAAAACAGGAATAAAGAATGGTAACAACTACATTTCTATCAACAAGTACCTCAAATGGAAAAGAATTAGTGCTCCAACCAAAAGATAGAGTAGCTGAATGGATAAAAAAACAAGACCCCTACATATGCTGCCTACAGGAGACTCACTTCAGATTAAAAGATACACACAGACTAAAAGGAAGGAGATGATAGAGAAAAAGATCACATGATTTCACATACATGTGGAATCTAAAGAACAAAATCAACAACAATAACAACAAAAGCAGAAATAAACTCATAGATACAGAGAATATTTTGAGGGATACTAGATAGGAGGGAGGTTGGGCGGAAAGAGGGCAAAGGGATTGAGAGGTGCAGGTGGATGTTTGCAGAGCAGACATGGGGATGTAGAGTATAGCATGGGAAAGATGGTTAATAATGTTGGAATGAATATGTGGTGGGGGGAGAGATGCTAGATTTGGTGGGGTGAGCACTTTGCAAGTTGTGTGGATCTCTGATCAATATGCTGTACAGCTGAGGCTAGTCTGTTGTATACCAACTATAATTGAAAAAAAAAAAACTCATTGAATTATACAATGTAAATACAGGTAACTAGTTGTCTATTATATTTCAATAAAGATGAAAAAATACATGAAAATTCCACATTTAGAATAAATAGAAAATCAAGATACTTTGAGATAAGCCAATCACTAACACAAATATTTGATGACCTGCTCTCAAAACCAATAAGGAAAACATGGTAAAGAGACAAATAGAGTGTAGTCTTAGAGTACATGTATTGTGAAAGTTCTCTGGTGTTACATTTAAAATATTTTTAGTCAAACCAAACACAGCAATAGGTACATGAAGACTCTGAACCAAATAAGTAACTTTAAGATCCCATAAGTTTTTATTTTCTATTTGAACTATTGAGAAACTTTATTCATACTGTACATAATATCATTTGGGATTCACTTGGTGTGGCTGCATCACTTTATAAAGCCACTTAATTCCGCTAAATAGTGTCAACGACCATTCCTGTACTTCTGATAGGACGTAAGCTCCATGAGTGCAAGAATTTTTATCCATTTGGTTCACTGCTAGATCCAAAGGCCTACAACAGTGTCTAGCACATAGTAGCTACTAAGTACAATTTACTGAAGGAATGACTGCAAGTGATAAACATAAATCAACTAATGGCATTGATGTTTTATAACAATAGTCTTGATAATACTTATGTTCTACATTTTAAAATATAGTACATACAAAAAACAGGAAATTCTTGTGGAGAATTTTAAGACTTTCAAAAATATGTCTATTGAGAACAAGAAATACTGATGTAAAACTAAAATTTTCATATGAAAAAGACTGATAAAGATGACAGAATAACAAAGTCAGTGAAAACTGTGCTATTCATTAGAAGAGTTCACTGATATGAAATATTAAAAAGCATGATAACATCACTAAAATAAATCTAAAGAAAAAAATTAAGTAACACATCAACAGGCTAAATTTGTAAAATAAAAATAAATTAAAATGCATAATCATTTTCATTAAGGGCTTAAGAAAAATGATTCTGGTATATCATAAAACAAATAGTTTTTTTTTTTAATAATTTAAAGTAAAATGAGCATTTTGTACACTTCTAATTAGAATTGTAATTTCAATATCCCTCAGACCACTCAAACAATATTTATAACCTGAGTTAAAAATTGTCTTTCAATACAAAGTAAAGCTACCTGTTTTTCATTCATACAATGGAATATTATGCAATCTTCAGAAGTAAGGAAGCTCTACTGTATGCGCTACATAAAAAAAAAAAAAGCAAGCTGAAAACAGGGTGTGTAAGAAGGCAAAATTTATATAAAATTATCTGAATACTTTTTGAATTTTGTACCAGATTGAAAAATTTGCATCTATTCAAAATTAAAAACTCATTTTGACAAGGATCTCTAAACTAGGAATACAGCTTGTGTTCATACAGGCTTCAGGCTTCTGACAGACTCTTGAATCAGTTATGTGTTGAATGGCACATTTCCTATGCCTATCCTTGTACCACTTTATTAACTTTCACTAAAGATTTATTTTGATTCAGGGCCACTGTTCTCAGTGAAAAACATTATTTCAGGAATAGTCTTGTTTAAAATACCAAGAAGGACACAATATTTTAATGCTCAGTAAGCCAGGCCTAGCTACAACCCAAACAATTTACTCTTAAATCTACCTTCCAGTTCAGGATTCAAACTTGAGTCTGGGAAAAACTTCAATGTCTAAATGCCATGGACCTTGGAAGATACTAATAAGCTGTAAAATGGGTAATTTTAGATTATTGCATAGTGGACACCCATATTTTAAACTACTTTGGAAATAACTAGCCAAAATAAAATGGACAAATTACATTTGTAATGATAAAATAGTAACAGTATCATCTTAGAGCTAAATAGAATATGTGGAGCCAAATTCTCTAAATATAGCTAGCTAGCTATCTACTCACATATTTATCTTCAGGAGCCTTAAAGAATGCAATAAAAATTCATATGGTATTCTGTAGAGCAAAAGATGAACCTTAGCTTTTATAATCCAGGTAAAAAATTATCTGTTTTCCCATAGAGTAGGCTGATGACAAAAGATAAAACAATTACAATCATAAAACAAAATTTTAAAGCTCCTAGTTTGCCATTTTCTGTGGAAGTTATCTTTTAAACATGGAGAAAAATGCTCACTGAATTTGCATCATACGATCGTTGCTCCTATTTGACATTGCTCATTGTCTTCCCCTGCAGTCGTTTATTCTTCCCTTAATTCCCTGGATGGACTCTACCACCCTTCTGCCAAAAACATTTTAAACTGCACAAAATAGCACATATAACAAATTTACTATGTTAAGTAGGACTTTAAAAATTATTAAAGAATATAGCTAAGGAATTACAGGCAGAATAAAAGACTTAGGAGAAAAATTCTCATTTTCTCCACAAGCTATCACAAAGCTTTAAATAGTATATACTTGATCTGTGTTGGTACGTATGTGACAGGGATGTGTGTGTGTCTATACATATATCATACCTACAAGCTGGCTGGGAAAAATGGCATCATCTATTTATATAAATTTCATAAAATTTTCCACCCATGGCATGACCTATATTGGAGGTTAAGCAAATATAAGCAAAATCCAAGTAGCATTTTTTTAATCTTATAAAAATTCATGAACATCATTACCACATGCTTTCATTCATTTAAAAAAAAAAAAGCTAAATACCATCTGTGCACGATAGTCTAATTAGAGGATTAGAACACAAATGCTTTCTGGCTCACATGTTCAACTACATGCCCCCCTGACCATTTCGGAAAAGAAAATAAAAACGAACAATAAAAAATGAACAATGCTGAATCCCTTCGGATTCAGCATTGGCCACTAGAGTTAACTAACCCCATAGAATTTAGCTGTCTAGCACTCTCTTTGGAAATTGACTCTTTCTTACCCTTGATGTACATGCCTGCCCCTGCAAAAGCCTTAGGATAAACTTGGCATCACATGAATCAGGTTTTAATAAGTACAAACAACATTCTACACAAGACTAGTATTTACAGTCTGCAACATACTGCAGGGACCAATTTTTCTAGTACCCACAATAGAAAAATTCAATTGTTCCAAAAAAAAAAAATTCTATAATCATTATTCAAGAGTTATGTATAATATACAACATGACTCTATACAATATGTGTAACAGAACTTGTAATATTGATTCAAGCTTCATGTGAATTTTAGGGTCTATGAATTATAGTTCACCTGACAAAATGAGTTCAAATACAAAAGTCAAGACACATATTTATTTTTAGATAGAACTGTTCTTCTTCCTTATCCTAAATTCTAGTAAAATTATTGCACTAGAAGCATTTTAAACTATAAAGATGCTACTATCTAATTTGATGTAAATCCTACCAGTCCTACCAGCTAAAATGAGATTGAATCTGACATAGCTATTTAAGATGTCAACAATTAAATACATTCTTTGAAAAAAAGAGTAGTGAAAATAATTTGTTGTATTTTATAACCAGAAAGAAATGTGCATTTTGTAGAGGGATAAGCAAAAACTCATCGTCACTTACTGAAAAGAGTGCATTTATGTCCTCTCCACAAAGCACACGGTATAAATGAAGAGTAGTAATGATAATAGAAATAATATCATCATCATCATCACAGGCTCACTTATTGAAGGAAAGAAATAAATCAGTTAAGCCATCTAAATTGTTACAAATATAAAAAAGATATTGTTCTTTTACATTTAAAATGTAGTATCAACAAAAATGTAAATTAAATGGCACTGCCACCAGGCCACTGCTCTTTCAACTATCTAGCACCTTGAGATCCAAATTTGTATCTTTCTATTTCTATTTCAATCACAGGGCTCCATAACAAAAGCGACCAGTCAGCTAAGGAGCAGCTATTTATGTCTTGGTTTCCTAAGACAAATCCATGGCCAGCTGGAAATAAGTTCAGGCATTTTCAGCCCAAACCAGCTATATAACTAGGTCTCTTCAAGTAAAATAAGGTCTACATAGATTATCTACATTCAGATCCACAAAGAGGAAAAAAATCCCAATTTAAATATAGCTTATGAAATCTGGAATTATATGCTATTCTTTCAGTGGTCAGACTCTGCTAGTTATTGACTAGCGTATTCTCTTTGGATTCTGGAGGCCATATCTTATGAATACTGGCTGCTGCAACAATTTCATATTGTCAACAGATGCTGGGACACTGCTTATTCAGCTCAGGAGTGGTTGCCAGTGGAGGCTCATTGCTTCAGGCTGAAGCAAATTAATCCCAGCAGAGATGAGTTTTATTTGTTTCTCTAATAGTGGGAAGAAATATTGATGAGAGGACTCTGAGCCGTACTAAGGGCAAGAGACTGCTGGAGATCTCATGAGCGACTTTTAGCATCTCAGAGTTGGTGGGAATGTATATTAGGGAGCCCCTTTCAGTCCACATTACTGTAATAGACTCTTCACAACAAAAATACCATACAGCTCTTTGTTCTCCCTATTTTACAGTGGAAAGAAAGCCTTGTGTATGGATGTATTTATATCTGGTAAGTTTTTTTTTTCTCCCCCCAGAAAATAATAAAAATGCCACTAAAAATTTGTAAACAGCAACAACTAAAAGCATTTTTCTTTCATTGTCTAATTTTGAAAAGTGTCATTATTTTTAGACACTCAGCATGTTATATAAGTACTCTGCTTTCTGGAATTTAACTATAATGAGCTAATTTTTTAACTGGAGACACTATTTTCCATATTCTTCTCTTACTTCTTATCACAAATCCCTTCTCCCCTGGAATAAAAATTAGCAAATTGTACTAAAAACTGAATTAGAGTCATGGCCTAGTACAGCAAGCACTCACTGTGAAGGTATCGGCAGGGATGGAAAAAGAAATACTTTCCACTTGTTTAACAATAAATTCCTTTTAAATTAGCTTATGGGCATCCAATAAAAAGAGTAGTTTTTCAATTTTTTTAATGAGTTACCAATGTAATATTATACTTTTAATGGACATGGTATTAATAGATCAAATAGAAATAAACACACAAACAAAGGTTATGGATTTTAACTCTTCAATTATTATTAGATGAATAGTAAATAAGTAACACATGAATTTGGGGGTAAATTTAATGTCATTAGGTTTGATATTTATGCGTATTTCAGTCTTGCTTTTTCATCTCTTTAAGAAATAAAGGTATATGAAAAAGTGAATTTTAGACATTTCTTATTCTTGATTTTAGAATCCCCAAGCCCTAAATGTTACAGTTTAAATTAGGACAATTTTTTAAGTGTAAAAATGTTATAGAAATGACTACATTTGGAAAAAGCTACAATAGTGGTGAATCGAGTCTAAGTCCTAAGTTTTACGCTCAATTTCTTGATTTATGAAGGTGAAAAGAATGGAAAAATTGACATATGAAAAAGACTCCTGCAAAACTATAAAAGTAGTAAATAATTTTTGACTGAAACAATGAAACTTGAATCACATATTCATCTGCTTTACAAAGACCATATGAACATCCTGCACATTCAAAACACCATTGTGTCCTGCCTTCCCTTATGTTTCTGTTCTCATCTTGTAGATCTCACCCTTTTTTACTTCAAAATACAACAAGCTGTTTCGAGCTGACATTTCAAGCATGCAGCCATCATGGTGAAATATCTTCCAAATGTGTTTTTTTCTCCATTGCATCTTTCCATCACCTCGGGGACTGCACACTCTATATTCTTTCCATGATTCCCAACATCTACCACTCAACTGTCAATTTATATCCTTTCCTCCCCTCCATCAGTATCCCCCTAACTATCACTTTAATTCATCTATTTAATTCATTTATTTGTTTTTGTCAAAAACATGGAGAAAAAATTTCTGTTCCTCTACCTTATGAAGTAACCCATTTGTTTTCCTCCCACCTTTTCTCTCACCTGTTCTCTTTCTGCACAGTAAAAACATTGAAATAAGCCAATGTTTTCAGTTCAAATAGATTTTTTTCTTGGACATTTGTGCTCAGGTTTTTAATTTTCTATCTTCTCTGGTTTAAACAAAAAGAAAAGAAAGAAAAAAGGTACCTAAGAGGCATAATGGACTTCATATAACAAGAAAAATGTAATATTTGGCCGTGACTACTAGGTGCTTTCTTACAGCAATAATCACTGCTGAGATTACAACTGGGTATCTTCAAGTCTAAGATACTAAAATAATTATAATTTTCTGTCCTATTCTATTGCAAAGTTGATTTGTTATTAGACAGTAAATTTAACTACAGTATATGCTTTTGGGGATTCACTTAAGAATCCAGCCACTACTCTTTGTTCCACCTAATGCCTGAAGTTTCTTAGACTGGTAGCTTTTAAATCTCAAAAGGACTTCAGAGAATGACCTTTTTATTTTTGCGCACGAGGGGCCAGAAGCCCGAAGAGTAAACCGGTTAGCCCAATATTTCACAGCAAAGCTAGGACAGGAAGATTACATTGCATTAGTGAAATCATAGAGCCTGATTACACCAGGTAGTTTGGGATTGTAGATGGAAAGAGTGAAAAGAATGAAGATAAAAAAGAAGGCAAAGTTTAGATCATGAAGGACCTTTCTTCCACATGACTGGCACACTGACTATTCAATATATGTTTATTATTAATGAACCTCTTAGATGTCAAACAAAGAAACATTTTTTTATGTGTCTAATCAGGGTCACTGTAAAATTATAATATAGGGTATGGTGACAACAGACCTGTGTTTTAGAAATCAGTTATGACAAGCAGTACAATGGAAGATGGACTTCTGTAAGATGATACTAAAAGCAGTTAAAAAAATGCAGTAGTCCAGATGAAAATAGAATGATAAGGTCCTGAACTGACAGAATGACAGAAGGAAAAAGAAAAAGAACAGATTTTGTGTGTCTGTGTATATGTGTATGTATGTGTGTTTCTCTTCTGTAGGTTACCGTCATGGAACTCAAGTAATTTTTTTGTATGAAGGCTGCTTTTTGGGGGGGCCTCCACTTAGAAAGCTCTAACTTAATCTATGAAATGTCAAGTGAGATGATCTTCATAAAGTTCAAATAATGTTATGAAAAATTCTAAGCATTCTCGAAAATGTTTTTCTTAAAATAAAAATTCTCCAAATTCCATTTGCCAAGGTAAGGATTTTCTATCTATACAAACCAAAGTTATGAATGTAATAATAATAGTGACAAGAGTACTTGACACATTTGTATGTATGTGGTAGACAATATTCTAAATACATATATTAACTCATTTAATCCTCATGACAATTTTATGAGGTGGGTACTATAATTACCTCATTTTGTAGATTAATAAAATGATAAAGAGGTTTCTTCATATATCCAATATTAAGCACCTGCAAAGAGACTGTATTTGAACTTTGTCATTTTGGCTATAGATCCTTCACTGATTCTATATTTTTAGAAAAATAATGATGATATAACCCTGCTTATTTTACAGATTAGTAAGATGGCATGTTCAAGGCCACACACTAATAGCAAGAGTATGTGTTTTCATATATTTATATTTTAAGTAACTCAATACTAATTTTAAGAATAATACTACCTAGATATAAGCAAATTTATATTTTTGTGAAATTTTTTTCACTGTTTGATATACGCAATTTTCCACCAGTTTTGTTTAGAAAACCTCACATTGTTATGTCAAATATTTATTCAGTTATGTTTTTTCTACTATGAGGAGTTGACCTTTAATTAATAATCATAATTGTAGGAACTTAGCATATATATCTATTAGAAAGAAAAGAGAAATAAGAAACAACTTATCAGAATATTTATACTTTAAATTTTTTAACCAAAGTTCATATGTTGTCAACAAATGCACTCATTTTTTCATTCATAAAACACTGTACTGTGACAAATGCAAATTATACACTATCAGAGTGAATAAAGAGGATACTTTGTTAAAAGCATGCATTCTTTAAATTATTATTGCTGTATATACCCATACATATGACTCTCAAAAAGACAACATAGTGTATAGGAAAACATATACAGAATAATGCATATTATGATTCTCTTTATATAAGGTAAAAAACCATCAAAGCTAATATAACTAACATATGATGTTAGAAGTCAACGTAGTGACACTACAGGAGAGAAGAAAGTGGGCAAAGATTGAGAGGAGCTCCAAGGAGATTCTGGGTTACTAATAAAGTCCTATTATTGATATCCCTAAGGGTTACAGGGGAGAGCCTAATTGTTGTAATTTATCAGTTACAGTCTTATGATTTGTGCAATTTTCTGTATGCATATTTTACTTAATTTAATAAGCTTTCTTTTACATCTTATTACATCAATATATGGTTCCTAGTATTAAAGAAAAAATAATATGAATGCAATATAATTAAAATCAGATCTCATAGAATAAAGGATTGGTGAGAGACAAGAAAAAGTACAGTGTAACATGATGACAATAGGTTAGCTTAAGAATGATGTGATTTTTGGAGTCAAGTGGGCCTCAGCTCAAAATTTTGCTCCATCATTTCTTAGTTTGGGACTTACCTATTAAAATGGGCTTTTGTGAGTACTCTATGAAATGCATTGTTGGACTTCAATCAACATTAGTTCTCTTTCCCCTATAATGGTTTATAAAGTAGTGTACAACATGCACCAAAAGAAGTGATTAACTTAAGTTCTAAGGATACAGAATAGTTATAGAATTTAAGATTCCCAGAAATGACAACTGAGTGGGAACTTAAAGCATGAACAGAACTTAACCACATTTCAGGGAACAGCACACATTTCAGAGAAACAAAAGCATACACAAAGATATCAAGCAATTCAAGTCCAGAAATATTTAGTAGCTCTTTGTGAGTGTGTGTGGTGGATAGGAGTGGAGAATGGGAGCTGGACAAGTATGTTTAAACCAGGTTGTGAAGTGCCTTGCATGCTCATGCAGGGGTGTTTTGCTTGGTTTGATTTTATCCTATAATTATGTGTTATAACATAAATATCAGGCTCACCTGGTTCCTTGAGATGTAAAAAACATCCGTTTAAACCTCTCTTCCAAATCCCTAGAGGTTCAAATACCTCTTCAAGTTTTATGCCAGATTACTGAATGCTGCTTCTGCTACTGTGATTTCTGTTTCACATTGCATCACCAATATGAAACTGAGACTCTTCCCAGGTCTTCTCATGACCCAATCCTTAGCCACAAAACAACAAATCTTTTCCAGAAAGCATCTATGACTTTAGTCCTCTTGTCTAAAGAGTGGGAAGAACACGAGGAGATTGCACTACACAGATACATACGACTGCAAGATCAACATTAGATATTTTATTTCTAAATAAAAATGCTGCCTCACAACAAAAGGAAACTGGGGCCAGAGGATTTCTTACTTGTTCATCCTTTTTAGAATGCAATTTTGACCAATTAAATGTCTTTAACAAAATAAACCATCAAAATATTGTTTCTCTGGCAAACATTAAATTTGATTAAACACAATGTGCCATTCATGAGATTAAAGTAAAAGTAATTTTAATGTTAACAATTTATTACCGGTAAATCATTGATTTATTAAAGTGGAATTTTTACAGGCGTGAAGGTTTCTATTAATCTAGTCTAATCGTGGTGGGAAATTTAACTATGATACATACTACAACAAAGCAGTAATTGCCAGCCTTTTGTGGTAACAGTCTTGAAGTATCTAATAATAATATTCTTAACACAAGTGTTATTTCAAATATTCATTTTCTTGCTCACTATAACACATCATTTTTAGAATGTCCAACTAGTTAAAATTAAGTAACCATTTTGATCCTATGAACACTGTCAGAAAACAACAAGATTATAGAAGCCCTTCTTCTCTACCTTGAAACAGTAGTTCTTTACATTTCATAAAGCCCTCTGGGTTGCTTTCTTGTCTTGACTTCAAAGAGATATAAAAGCTTAGATCAATTTTGCAGTGGTATATAGCATGATGAGAAATGAGCCTGGATCTGTTTCAGGTCATGAAGAACAACCTCCAAAACTGCTAAAAAATGTACAAGTTTTAGAAAAATTCCATTTAGTGGTGCCATAAAACAGCCAACCGTTACATTAAGATTAATTGAAGATCCGTGAATCATTTGAAAAAATAACTCTTCCCCACTGGTTTGATGTTTCTTGTGTGTTATACTAGGTATAACCAAAAGTTAAACAATGAGTCTTTAAAAAGTACAATTCTACAGAACTTTTATATGACAAGATGATGCATTCTGAACAATCAAAGATAACCTCTCTTAAAGGCAGTGTTAGAGTCTACAACAGAGCAGTCTATAAATAACAGAACAGGTGTCTAAGAAAAAGATCTGACCTTGACAGATGCTGTGATTTCAAGAGATAAACTATTAGGAAGCCTTTAGATATGATCATAAATGAATCCAATATTAAAATAAAATGTGTTAATCCTAGTACTAAGTAAAATTGTGTTTTTGGTTTCCTTGTTCTATATTTACATTAAGCATTTTTTTTCCAAAACATGCCAGTTTGTGTTTATTTCATAAATTTCAAAAAGAATTATAGATGAGCCAGGACAGCACATTTTTTCACATATGCTGGAGTGGCATATTAAGGGAACGCTACAGGCTATAGCACTCTTTCTTTACAAATTGAATTATATTTCCAAGTTTACTGCACTCAGAACCCTAAAATTAAACTAAATCCACCAACTTGACTTATTTAAAGAGCCATGACTAGGAAGAAAGCGCACATCTGCATGAGTGTACGTACACACAAACATGATTCTAATTGGGGTGGACACAGTCTTCTAGTGATTGATGCCCACATAATGTTTCTTCTTAGTTAGGCAGAAATGTTAGAAGTCAGCAATTTGGCGGGAACAGAGACTGCCATGTATATTGCCAGATGGGCAGCTTGACAATATGGGGTTTTGATTCCTACTTGGGAACTGTGTGTTCATAAGTAGCAAAAGCCTTGTTTGGATTGAAGAACATAGAAAATAACTCCAAGTAAAAAGATGAGTGGGGAAAGTCATTCAGTAAAAAAAAAAGGACTTATTTAGAAGTGCACAGACTTTAAGGATTACATTACAGGATATAGGAAGACTAGATTGAAAAAAATAAGACTTTTAGTAAAAATGCAGCTTTCTAAATTAATGATACTAAACCATCATTCACTTGTTCTTGCACTTCCTTCAGTCTGACCAGCTTCCCCAGCACTGTCAAATGTTACTCAAATATCACCCACTCTGCGATCCCTCTCATAACTATTCCAAATTAAACTCTTCCCCACTGCACTCCCTATAATCCATTTACACCTTTATTTTTCTCCACAGCGCTATCACCATCTAACATACCATATATTTTATATATTCTCTTAATGTTCATCACTTCCCTCTAGACTATAAGATCTATAACGCTAGGAATGTTTGCAATTTTTTCACTGTTCTATATCCAGGACTCACAATTTTTTTCAAAAGACTCGGTATCTCATAACCATTTATAAATAAAAACATCTCATCACTGAAATTACTACACTGAGGAACAGCAGCGGGATATTTTCTTGTCCATTAAAACATATTCTGAACTTACTTTTTCATCTTTATTTCTAATTATCTGAATACTTTACATGTCGATTACATTTATATTTTTTTCTGTGCAACATAAATAAGTAGTTTAATTTAATAGGTTTTCCCCATTCCTTTTTATATATAATTTATTTCCAACCCTAAGAAATAGAGTCTTATGCCACAAGAATATTAGATAAAATCAAGTTGAAAACAGGTTGAGACAATTATAAAAAATGAGTCAAAGATATGTGATTACAGTTGCAGTTTCAATAATGGCTGAGTAGTTTAAATTAAATTAACCCACCCTCAGATAACTATTATATACCTGGACAAAATATAAAGAACAACTCTTTAAAGGCACTGGAGAGTGACTAAAAGCAGGCATAAAATGGAGAGGATGCAACCTTGAGAGATGGGAACTATACTGGGGATTAATATGAGAAGGTGCATAATAATAGACCTTTTCCACTGAAAGCACTCCCAGGCCATGTAGAAACAATGAGATACAATTCAATCATAGAACTCAAGCAGAAGGCCACAGTTTTATTGGCCTGAAATGTAAGAGAATGGAACTTAGAGCAGCCAGTATAGCTAGAAATTGAAGAAGAATAAAATTCCAGAAATGAGTCACATATGAAAGATCTTCAAAATCTGTGTATAACTTCCTTTTAATCCCAGAATGACCCATAAACTGCACATGTGCAGTGGAGATGCCAGAGATCCCATGGGAATGGGAAGCATGAGCTATAAGGCAAAAGAGATGAGACTACCATGAGTACAATGGAATTAAAGTCATGCTAAGTTATAAAGGCCACATCTTAAAAATAAAATCTGTAAGGTATAAGGGATTCATCTTGGACTACATGTAACCTCCTACCACCCTCCCCTAAAAAAAATCCATACTTAAAAAAAGTAAAATAAAACCACCACAAAGTTTAAGGTGTTAGGATATAACTTAATTGTCTGCTGGAGGAAAAATTAACACCCTTCAGGAAAAGATAACAGAATGTAGAGTCTCTCCAATGTCTAATTCAAAATGCCTGGTAAACTATCAAAATTTCTAGACATGTAACAAATACACAGCAATATTCTGATGAAGAAAAATAAGTCTATAGAAGCAGACCTTAACATATATCAAATATTGAAATTAGCAGACAAGGGCTTTAGAGTAGCTAATGAAAATAAATCCAGTGGCTTAATGGAAAGGATGGTCCTAATAAACAGATGGAGATATTTAGCAGACTAGTGGAAAATACAAAAAAGAATCAAAATAAAATTCCAGAACTGAAAAGAAAATAAAAATCTGAAATAAAATTCACAGCAAGAGCTTAGCAGCAGATTGGAGATGGCAAAAAGAAGGGTTGGTGAACTTAAAAATTGGTATCTAGATATTACCCAATTGAGGAACA